>NW_022987869.1:0-600000 GCF_902827165.1 Trematomus bernacchii | reverse complement strand
GTATCATATAGGAAGCAGGCTAGCATTTCATGCTCTTTGATTCCCTGTATAGGATGAGTCAGCTGGGGAATTATGCCTTATCAGAGCTCTAGTTGCTATATGGTGGCACACCCTGCTTACATGGGAGAACATGTCTGTTCAATGCTACTCAGGGTTTTATCGGACCACAGTCACCTGCTGGTATCGTTATACATTTCTGTTATCCTCTGCATTATTATGGTAAGACTTTTGGGGTCTTTTTATAATATGCGCTTGTGGGTCGTGTAGATGTTGACCCAAAGAGGAACACCACATGCTGTATTTATCATTGTGTCAGAGCTGTTTTGGTCGAATGCAACTCTGACATCCAATAATTAGACTGTTGCAGAGGATGACATTCAACACATTAACAGGGTCAAGGTTAAGAGGGGAAATATAAATGAAATAATGTTTTTTATTGAGGTTTGATATGGGTCTGTTAATGCTCATAGTCATGTGTCTCTTCAAGTTAAGAGTGGTTTAATAACTGTAGTTTTTAGGGCTTGTAAGGAACATCCTCAGATTAGAGAAGAGTTAAATATTTGCATTAGCTCCAAGGTTATACATTTAATAGGCTCAAACTGTGTCATGCATTTTCAAAGGGTTTTAGGCGGACATGAGGCAAGTCGTCTGCCATGAAAAATGGTCTTAACATGCCATGTTTCAAACCAGAGTTACAAGATGAATTGTCTCTTCAGAAACATACACATCAAGAGAGGGGAGGTTCTTCAGTCTGAAGGCTCTGTGTGTGTTGCAGGATGGACGTCTGCGGCCTGGAGATCAGCTCATTGCTGTGAACAAGGAGTCCTTGATAGGTGTGACCCACGAGGAGGCAAAGAGCATGCTGAACAAAGTCAAATCCAGGTGGGTGGGCCTTGTACATTTATTGTTCATTCAGTAACTCTGGCCCAATTACAAACCGCCCCCGACACACTTCCATTCAGTTTGCACGTTTGATTGGAGGCTCCGCCACATTAAGTGCCGTTCGAAAGCAACAAGCGGGGAGGGGGAGTGGGTTACCAAGCCCTGACCGACCCAACGGTGTTTGTGTTGGGGGATCGGGCTTTCTGTGCTTAAACTTGTGTTTCTTTTTTTTCTTTCTTTTAAGCCGCTTGTAGCACTTTGGGATTGCTTTTAGCAATGAAAGGTGCTTTACAAATAACATTTATTATTATTATTATTATTATTATTATTAACAGTTCTGTGCAAACATTTACAGACTTTTTCAAAAAACCAAGCAGTTTATAAACATCCGATTTTTTAAACTAAAGGATTTTAACAAAAAGGAAATGGCATTTCCTGTTTCTGACGGAGAGGAGGGGAGCCGCTGTATTTACAAGGAATGAAGCCTTGTTTAGCTGTGAGAGTGACCACAGACGGAGTTCATTCCATCACGGAGGGGGAGTGGGTAGGGGCCGGTTTGGAATTTGGTCTAAAAGTGAGTAACATCTGTGAGTCTCTGTGGAGACGGGGATCACAGTGGGGATTAGTCATCTCTCTTTCCTCTGTGTTCCTGCTAATGTCTTGTTTGAATTGTGTCTCCAGCCCAGACAGTGCTGTGGAGATCGCCTTCATCCCAGGGAAAGGACTTTTTCCGAGCAGCGCGTCTCTCCACAACGGGGTGCAGCGGGCTGCAGGCAACAGCTACAACTCCGGACGCTTAAAAGTCCACATCAGATCTCCTGAGGTCAGCCATGCTTAGTTTCATTCATCAGAAACATACCAGAATATGTCTAGGACTAAGAAATACTGTTTCCAGAATACTATAGCAACGGATGCAAATATGAAGTAGCAGGAGCAGTATTTCCCAGTGAAGCTGCACTTTGTCAAATGATAGGAATAGTGTACAGTAGTGTTGTGTGTAATGTACGGTGTAGTGTACAGTACACACCAGTGATTAAAAAACAAAGGTAGTCTTTCTAAACATTTGAAGATAGGGCAGGATGTCCAGTCCGGTGATAGTAATGATTCTCTCTGACCAATCACTGTTTTGCAGTGTTTCAACAACACCTACTGCTATTGGCTGAGGTTGCTTAGGATCTCGACATACATATATCAGAAGAATTATATCGAATCTTATCTATTCACTATTGTCATAGGACATCCACAATGCAGCTGGTCAAGTTGATTACATCCGTGCTGTGCCATGTAAACGCGACATCCTACAGTTTGCTCTAATGAATAATTCACAATTTAAAGAACATATCAATAATATTTTGCAACTAATGTAAGACAGGTTTCTGTATGGAACTTGAAGTTCATAACCACATGTAAATGCAAGTTTAAGCTATTAATAAGAGGTTTGTTAAGTTCTGAGAATTATTATGAGCACACTCCACAGGATCAGATGTATGACCTTTTGTTTGTCATTCATTTTGCATCCGTCTTGTGCAGATGTGTGCAGAGGAGCCAGCCCCGGTGTCCTCTCCGTCCCCAGACATCTGCCCTCCAGATATTCATATTTCAGGTAAACACCTCACTGTTAACACTCAATGTTCCCTTTCCAGATGTACTCCCATTCATAAATGGGCTCGGGAAGTATTAATAGACAGACTGACACGGTGTTGGTTTAGATCTTTTTTATAGGGTTTGATGCCAATAAGAGAAATATATAATTTGCCAGCCTTCTACTCTTAGAAAATGCACAATGACACTGTTAATATAACTTCCTGTATGTGTTACTGCATTGTCCTGTTCACTGCACCTCCTCCCCTTCACCCTCTCACTATCTTCCTGTTGACTTGTGTAATATAGTTCACAAAGCAGCATAAAACACATTTAAAGGACTATTAAACACCTGCTGAATCAGAGTAAATGTTTTCAGTGATTTGTCCTCAATGTCCCTCATATTAGATCAGATACATGTTAGATAAAGCCAGCTGATCCCAGAATGAAAAAAGGGGAACACTTTCTCCCTGGCAGAGATTGGGGATTAAAGGACAGGAGAGAGGATTTAAAGGTCCCATGTCATGCTTTTCCGGTTATTACCCGTCCCCTTGTGTGTTAAGTACACCCTGTAGCGAATACAACTCAAACACAGAAAAGACCTGTCTATGCTGCCCCAGAACGCCTCGTTGGAGATTTTTCTTTTTCTTCCTGGGTACAGTGACGTATTGGGTATAGTTACGTTACGTGCACGGAGCCGTTACGTTTGGACCAGGATGGGTTCAAAGCAGAGAACACATGTCACTGTGTGTGCTGTGTGCTCTGCATGTGTGACCATTACAGAGGGGTTCATCCTCCGATTCTGCAAGGCTTAATGACATTAATAAGACCAAGACAGTAAACGCTCATAATACATCATATTATAATAACATTTTTAGGCACAGCAACAGTTAAAAGCTGGCTATTGACATTTCTCAACAGTCCTGTCAACAGGGGTGGGAAGTACTAAGTACTGTACTAACTTTTGAGCTGCTTGTACTTTACTTGAGTATTTCCATGTAATGCTACTCTATACTTCTACTCCACTACAATTAAAAGGGAGATAATGTAATTGTACTCCACTATATCTATTAAACAGCTTGAGTTTCTTTTAACAAAATCCATCTCTAAATTCAACTAGTGAACTATCTCTTTAAGTTACAAAAGAGCCACGTTATTTAAATATTTTACAAAAGTAAATCAGAACTTTTAAATGCTACTTGATGCATATTATCTAGAAATGTCACATTTATAACGTTTTAGACACACATAAAGGCAATTTTTACCTTTTATACATTTAGTACATTTTGCTGATAATTATTTTGTACTTTGACTTAAAGGTAGGGTAGGTAAGAATGGATAAACCAGTTCGAGTGCGCTAGAATTTGAAAATACACAACCGTAAAAAAATCTGCCTCTTCCTTCAGACTTCCTTACAGAGCCCCTCCTCCAACACACACGAACGCGCACATGAGGGCACGAGATAAGTTTGTGCACAGATGGAAGGCTGACAGGCAGGTAGGCCATCCAGTTATTTTAGCCGGGCCGGCTCAGATGATTGGTCGTGCTTTTTACAGCGCCACGGCTTCCACAGATGACATTTTTGTATCTATTTATTGTCAAAGCATTTAATGTATTCATTGCTATCGGGATGTTAAGAGCATTCCATGGAATATAACAAAAAGTGTATCTGAAATAAATGACATACCCCACCTTTAAGTATATTTTGAATGCAGGACTTTAACTTGTAATGAAGTATTTTGACAATAATGTATTGGTACTTTTACCCGTATAAAGCATCTGAATACTTCTTCCACCTCAGCCTGTCATGCAGAGATGTGAAATACTGAGCATACGAAAAATCGAAAGTTGAAAAGTATTATATTATACTTATTGAAAGTATTTGAAAATTCAGAACTATTATTAACTTGGTAGACATAAAACATGTACTGTTTGATGAAATGACATTTTAATAACACGTGTTACTAGTGTTTTATTGGCTGAAACACCTGAAGACTGACAGCAATATAAAACAGTTGTGTTTAATCCAAGAGGAAGTGCTGGAAGGTGAAACTGAAACGTTGGGAGCAGCAGGTCTGATGTCGAGGGTCGCCTCCAGCTCAGAGCCAATCCTATTGGGCCGGATTAGCTCCGTCAAGGTTATTTCCTAGGTGCTGTGACCACCTCGCTCCCCGCAGCCTCTTATTGGTTAAGCCTGTTGCTAGCCATGACAGATGTCCGTAGTTCATGGTGAGGTGAGCACATACAAAAAATGACTGGCTATTCTTTTTTTATAAGAGTGACTCCTGACACTAAATCAACTATTTTGGTTTCATTCTCATTCTCAATTATGGGAAGCAAGGATGAAACCTTAATGCCATTTAAAGTAAAGTTGCTGTTATCAGTTCTTCCTGCTGCACACGCAGACTTACAGTAAACAGCACACTCATCTGTTTGAGTCAGCTGATCTCTGGGACAGACTGACCTTCCTCTTCCTCTCTAAAGCATAGCCTCATCCTGTTAGAAGATAAACGCAGCTGTGTCCATAAGAGTCCAGTCTAAAGCTACATGTATCACCTGGGCTCCTAATGAACGTATAGTGATTGCAGTCTGTTTTTTATAAAGCAAGAATTCCGCGGTCTTCAAGGTCAGTAGTGTACCAACAACAGTCACAGCAACATAAGTTGAACTTATTTAAAGGGGACCTATCATGCAAAATGCACTTTTGTACGTCTTTTATACATGAATATGTGTCCCCGGTGTTCCAGGGAACTCACCAAGTGTCAGAAAACACAACCCTCTCTCTTTTCCTCCATACCCAAATCTCTAAAAAAGGGGCTGCAACGGATCTGATAAAAACTGATCCAGATTTGAACATTCCTCTGACGTCAGGACGGAGGAGCTGACCTATCAGGGGAATGAGAGGTTGCCGTGGCATGGTAACAGCATGGTAACATGACGCTCGTAACTCGGCCCCCTCCTTTGCAGGGGGGCGTGGTCAGCTGCAGCGCATGCAAAGACAGGGTGGAGGACAGCAAATAGAGCGAAATGAGGCATGGCTAAAATGCATGATCTGTTTGGTATTTTGAAAAAGAAAACGTATAAATATACCTTATATAGGTATGGCCCTACAATATATTATTCAAATATAGCATGATAGGTCCACTTTAAACAACAACTGCAGAAACAGACAAGCGGAACATGTCCAACATCTCAAGAATAAAGTTGAAAATTCCGTATTTCTGCTAAGACTGCTTGAAATGTCAAGTGTATTCTAGACATTTCATCTTGGTTGTCATCATTTCAACAACTAATTTGTTGAAATGCAAATATATATATTTCTTAATGTCTCAACCTCATTCTCAAAAGGCACAAGAAAATCCTCCTCTGACTTTCAATCTTCTTGTGTTTGGCACTACAACGTAGGGATTCACTTTTAAGTAAACATTATGATTCCCTTTTCGACATTTTAAACTTTCTCAAAATGCTAAAATGTTAACAAAATAATAATTTTTCCTCCCAATTGTTTCGATCTCCTCGCCATAACAATCCTTCTTAAGAAATTGAAATGTGGCTATTTTGTATGTATTCTTTTATATTGTATTATGTAATATTGTATTTGTTTTACACTAGAATGACAACAAATGATATGATGTGTGCTGTTTAGGTTTGAAGCACAGCTGTTGTCCCAGCAGCAGACCTGTCAATCATCCCTGCCAGTCAGGGGTAGGGCGTGGTGCAAATCTTGTGGGCGGGACTTGGAGGAGGGTATCAGTGAAATGAGTTCAAATCCCTAGCAACAGGGGGGTGCGGACCAGAGGAAAGGTTGTGATAGCAGACTCACCAATCTGGGACAGACACACTTATCAAATTAATATTAGGCACTGGCTGATGCCGCCCCCTCCCCCCCGCTCTCTGTGTTCCCCTCAGCCTCATCTATATAATCATCCACCTTTCCTTCTCTTTTTAATCATCTGATCTCATCCCCCCACCCAAACACAGACTCACACACACCTCCCCTATCACCACAACCGCAAAATACAGATTATGCAGTGATATTTCTGCTCCTGTTGTTTACTCAGTGTCCTGTGGCCTCACTTACTCTCAGAGTCCCGCTGAAGGCCAGTAGGGGGCTCCGGCCTGATATCTGAATGTATTTACCAGAACTCCTGCTCACTGCTTTCCCCTTTGTCTGTGACCAAATCAACCACATCTCTTATCTACTTTTCCTCCTCTTTCCCCTCGTCTTTCTCTTTTTCTTTTCTCCTTTCTCTAGGTTCCACAAGTCAGAGTTCGCCAACGGGGGCCAAACCTAAGATAACACTGGACCCCTACATACGCCTCAAATCAGACAAGTTAGACTTGGTGAGTCAGATGGTTTTATACAGCCATGAGGCCAAATACTTGACCTGTTGTGCAGTGGTGTACTACTTTTGAGATACTAGTATTTAACTTGAGTATTTTTATTTGTGGCTACTCTGTACTTCTACTCCACTACAGTTCAGAGGTACATGGTGTACTTTTCCTCCACTACATGTATTTAATACCTTTAGTTACTTTACAGATGTGGATGAATGATGTGAAATATAATCAAGTGTTAAATCAGACTTTAGTTCCACCTGGAGTAAATTCACAAGCTACCCTGCAGTATACAAAGTCATTCAGACTAGCTGCACCTTTTTGATGCTAATACTTTTCTATTTTTACTTGAGTAACCTTTTGAATGTAGGACTTTCACTGTAACAGAGTATTCCTATACTGTGGTACTTCTACTTTTACCCAATACTAGATATGAGTACTTCTCCCACCTCTGCTGTTGTGTGATGCCGGGCATGTTGAAGTGGTTTCTTTCAGTGCGTACGAGGCTTTCGGTGCATTTGCCTTGTTAAGCTCTGCCACCTTTCTCCCGTCTCTCTCTCTGATTCTCCTAACCTCGATTTACAAGTGCATCACATAAGTGCATAAACTATAGTTACAACTCTGAACAACAAGAGAAATGCAGATGTATTTGCTTCAAACAAAGCAAACCATTGTAAGTGCTGTAGCACTACTAAGCTGGGTGATCCTGATGTGTGTGTCATGAATATTCCATCTGCTTAATCTGGAGACAACCTGTCACTCTAGTGTTCTACTGAAGAGAGATATACAACTGTTGAGTGGCTGCAGCAGAACATGTATGATATTAGAAAGGACATTTAGACGCACACATACAAAGGCATGGAATATAATACCTATAACAGAAAGATAGCTAAAGCTATAGAACATTTTGATCTGGTTCTTCTATCACCACCAGCAGCAACTTCCACCAAATCCACAGAGACTGTCTGCCCAGCAGCAACTTGCTCAGCGAATAAAACCTGACAGTTAAACTGTCATTCAAGAGAGTTTGTCCTGATACTAGCTAAATAAGAAAGGTGTCGCCACAAGGACTCATCCGGTGGGGACCATGAATATCCACAGCCACATTTCATGACAGCCTGACCAGGATTTAAAGCAATTTACAAGGAACTTTCTTCAAGGAGATCAGCACAAACCTTTAATCTGATCAGGACAGTCCTGCACACAGACCTCTGATTCTGCTCTCTGTCTGAACATCATGTTTCCTGTAGCTCAGTTCCCATCAGAGCTCTGGTCCAGGTAGCTTGTAAATGCCTTCCTGTCTGATGGCGGCCGCCCCCTGTTATCTTGCTCAACATGTTTGGGAAAGATGGCGATTCCACCGTGGGAACGGACAACATGTCCTCCATGATGTACACAAACAACTGTTGATCTCTGCTATGAGACTAACATTCCTGCTCCGTCTCCTCATCCATGAACTCTGAATGTAGCGCAGCGGAAAGGGACGTTTGATTAAATGTTCTGTCCTCCCGTTAAAGTCACAAGATAATTTTGCGCTTAGTAACTGTAATGCAATTACTGCCATTATCAACAGTTACACGTTACATTACTGCGTTACAGACAAATGTAATCTGATTACCCCCAACGCTGCCAACCTTTGCCTGTGATAATCTAAACATAGGCTCTTCTCAAAGATAGTTTCTTATGATTCTCCAGCAAAATGACCCTGTGACAGGCTTTAAGAATAACTACCATCTCTCTGATGGGCAGGTTTGTGGGGAGAGCGCTGTCCCACAGACTGGGTTCAGTGGGGGGGGGGGAGATGTGGAGCCTTTGAGGGACATATGATCCTCACATTTATTCTTATCAAGCACACTTTACATCATGCACGTTTCGGCTCTCCATTTAGGTTTTTAGAGAAACCCTGAGCAGGGTTGATCTGATCGCCCCCAGGCCCTCTCTTCATCTCATCATTGATCTCTCTCTCAGTCTCTCTTCGCTTGCTTATCACGCTTGCGCTCTTCATCTGTACATTCTTCTTACCCTTTCAGCCCATTCACCCCCCTCCCCCTGCCCCCAGCTTCCTGTCTCTCTGCTGATGGCTCTCCTCTGCTCGTTCTCTGGCTCTATTGCTGCCCTCTGTGCAGTTCGGTTACCATTATTCAGCTTTGCTTTTAATTTAGCTCAACCGAAGGTTGATCCTAATCTACCAATTCATTCATGGGATTAGAGAGACAGATAGGTTAAATGCTAAAGTTAAATACAGGAAAAGTCCTCTCTTCATGTGCTGGCTCGATGCAAATGAGTCCAGAGCTGGTCATATTAGAGGTGTGTAGAGTGAGTTTGGCACAAGCAGGCAGCTATGTGGACATTACCAGGGCCAGGCTGTCTCCCCATTGACCCAATCTCCCAGGTGATGGTTACTGTAGGTTACTGTAGTCCAGGTGGGGGGCAGTATGGCATTAGGGATAGAAACAGTCCTCTCCAAAGCAAAGTTGCTTGACAAGACGCTAGACTTGACATTACAGAAACCTGGACGGTATGTCATGGAAAGTGTAATATTCCAAAAAACAGTGAGTCCTGTAACCTGGGGCCTCATTTATAAAGCTTTGCGTAGGATTCACGTGGGAAGGTGGCGTATGTGGGACAAAGCAAATAAATACGCACACACATATTCCGATTTATAAAACAATGCGCACGCACGTCCTACGCCGGTTTCCCTTTATAAATCACAATCAACTCGAAATGCGGCGCAGCTTTAGCGGGCTTCACGTCACGCCCATATTTGCCTATAAATAGTCAAATAAATGCCCATTCATTCATTCATTTTGACTGACTGCATGAAGAAGATCGCAGGAAATGAGGACAGCACAGCTAAAAAAGACATCTCACACCGTGTCAGATTTTGGTTATTTTGGGGAGGTGGAGATAAATCATATTGTTTGGTGGATGCAGTTTGAACCAGAGTAGCAGCATGGAGGTCGGATCGTCACCAACATAAATAAATAAGTGGTCAGAAAAAAGTTAATGACAAAAAAAATACACCTAACCTTCCTCAGGCAGTGTGTTTGTACCGGGGACATGAGACACCCCCTTGATGAGAAACTGTAAGAAATGATCGGGGAATCCCTCCGGAGTGGAGTCATGACGACTGGATCTGAATTATTTGTTTGTATTTGGTGGTTTGTGTTCCAGCTGTCGATCAGCAACTATATATCCATAATCCACCAGTTAAAGGAAATACAACTAATGTGTTGTGTTATATTAGCTGTACAATTTACCACATATGGTGTTCTTAGTTTCCATACCTCCTGTGTTTTACGAGCGACTTATCAAGTAGGCTATTGGCGAACGGCATAACACATGATTAAACATGATAGTATATAAAACCATGCTCGTATCTATACAACCTATAGAAATGCAAAACGGCGTCAGTTTAAAGTAGTTCTGTCCTTCTGCTTACCGCATCATTTATGAGAATACATTTCTTAACAAGAGAACATAATCGAGGGGTGATCTATAACATTTCCGTATTTATTTATTTCTCCAAGTTATGTTTTTGTGTGCACTGAGGAGTCTCAAACAGGCGGTTGTTAAATCATTTTAATCAATTTGTGAAAATTAATTCTTCATATATGATAAATGAGAGGTAACATTTTATTTATGGTATTATTTCCACATATTTCTCTCCATTATTCCTTCTGCCAACGGTGTCGCAGTTTCTCGTCTCACCCGTTTTTTATAAATCGCAAAGATTGCTTAGAAACTGGCGTACGCCATCTTTTGAGCGTATGCAACATATATAAAATAATGAGCTATAAATGAGGCCCCAGGTCTCCTCTCTGTGGCTTCCTGACAGCCATGGAGTCTCAGGAACCATTCTTTGTTCAATCCATGCAAGAAACAGACCATTTAGGGCTAAATTAAATTAAATCTTCTTTTTCTTTCTCTGCTTTAGGCTTTGACCTTCCTCGGTTTGGACGTCACAGAAGAAAAGAGGAAGAAACTGAGACAAAGCCTGACCGCAGACCCACAAGGCACTGTGGCCTATGGAGGTGAAGCGCACACACACACACACACACACACACACACACACACACACACACACACACACACACACACACACACACACACACACACACACACACACACACACACACACACACACACACACACACACACACACACACGCACACACACACACACACACACACACACACATACACACACACACACACACACACACACACACACACACACACACACACACACACTGCTAGTGGAGCCGGAGCCGGAGCATATATGAAGGTAGATATGGTGCAAAATGCGAGAGCTTGTAAAACCTGATGTGAGCACTTGCAGAAAAGAAATCTGAGCTTGAGTGCATACATTTACACTTGTATAAAATATCCACGTATCTGTGAACCAAATTTGAAGTCACAGAAGAAAAAAAAAAAAGTGTTGTAGCTTGTAGGAAAAAAATGAATTTAGTGATGAAATGTTCACTTGCAGAAAAATACATATTTTAAAATATATTTTCCATTACAACTGCAACTTGGTTATTACAACCTCACAAATCAGTCATTACAACGTCACGAATCTGCTCTGTGGCAGTATAAATCCACGAATCTGCGGCCTTGACTTTTGCTACACTTCTTGCGATGAATGTGTCGCTAAAGTAATTTTCACCTGTAGATGTGGGGGAGGGAGGGGGGTTGGAGCGAAGGGGCGGAGCTATCAGAACGAGGAGGTGCAAGCTCGGGTCGGTCCCACACAAGTCTACTGTTGCCCCTTTCACACCAACGCAGCTCCCGTTCTAGCTCCGTGCTTCGCTCACTACAACAACAATGGGGGACTGCGTCGGGTCGATGATCGTGTTACTTTTAATCATACGAAGCCAGATTAAATTAAATAACTACTTCTCCAACCTTGTACTTTTCTCCAGAGTGCCGTGGTTCATTGTTTATTAATGTGTTTCAGGGGCATTTACCGACCGCTGCAGTGCTGCTCGTCCACCTGGAGATTATTCTCCCGTTAACTCACAGCAGCGGCCGCTTTAAAGTATTCACTGTCTGACTGTCACACAAGCAGCTGATACATATCCCCAATTCCCCATAAATTTGTTTGTTTGTTTGTAGCCTTTATTTAACCAGGTGAAAAATCCCATTGAGATCAACGATCTCTTTTTCAAGGGAGACCTGCGGTACATTGGTTAGACATAAAAACAACAGAAAACAAAAAGGACATCACAACTGTTAAGGAATAATTATTCTAGATATCTAACCTTTTGCTCTGTGACATTTTATGATCTACTCTGACGTCTGTTATCTCCTTTAAGGAAAGGCATTGGTGCCATATGTGTTGTTGTTACCAGTTTGTGACCGGTCAACTTGTCTGGCACGAATGGTAATTGTTGTGAACGCTGAGGCACTTCTTTATCGGTGTTTGTGGACTCTAAGATGTGAAATCTTTGAGGCCATAAGTGTCGGACGCAAGTGATTCAGTGTTCCCAGCTGTTTAGTCTACTCTCTCAGAGATGTTGATTTCTCTCTGTGAACCAGTTAAAAGGTCTAGCATAGAGAGAGGCTCTTCAGAATTGACGTGGCAACTCTCCCGTGAAGTCAGACCCTCTGACTCGTGACTTGTGATGTGAATCCTCCGGCCGATACTCTGAATAAACCCATCAGTGTTTGACATCAAAAGCTCCAACTCTCACCGTGTCTCCTTCCTGAGTCGGTGACTCCCACTGCATTGCTACACAGAGGTTTCCCCCACAACAACATAATTACAGGGGTATCAATTAGCAACCTATTCACAATGACAGGTATCTAATAACATTTCATCCAGCCGTGCTTTAAAATGATGCAAGGGAATCAAAATGCTCAGTTTCAAAATAAATTGCATAGTGTTCCAAGCTAGAGGAGCAGCGCACATAAAAGCTTTAGTACCTAAAACAGTCCTAGCACTTGGCACATGTAATAAAAACACATCCTGGGATCTCAGGCAATAGCTACTTGCCACTCTCTGTGAGATCAAAGAGCATATATAAGTTGGGAGTTTACCCAACATAGCTTTATAGATGAATATGTACCAATGACTGAGCCTCCGTACAGTAAGTGAAGGCAGACCTGCCTTGGCATACAGGGTACAGTGATGAGTAAGTGCTTTACAGTTAGTAACAAATCTCAGAGCACTGTGATAGGCGGCATCTAACCTTTCCAGGCAATGGGCAGGTGCATTCATATATATCAAATCACCATAGTCCAGCACAGGTCAAAAGGTCACAGTGACTAGCCTTTTTCTGGCCTCAAGCGAGAAACAGGACTTGTTTCTGAAAAATAAACCTAGTCTAACCCTCAGTTTTTTAAGCAGATTATTGACCTGAAGTTCAAAAGTAAGACAATCATCAAGCCAGATACCAAGGTATTTATAACAGGTAACCACTTCTAGTACTTGTCCTTGCATAGTAACAATATCCAAAGCAGTCTCTGGAGTCTTTTTAGCTTTAGAAAAGAGCATTACCTTGGTTTTATCAACATTTAAAAGAACCTTAAGCTCAGAGAGCTGAGTCTGTATAATATTAAAAACAGCCTGTAATTTAACAACAGCCTCCTTAATGGAGGGACCTGCACAGTACATCACGGTATCATCCGCATAAAAATGTAAAGTAGCTTCATCCACATTTTCACCTAAACTATTGATGTAGATGGAGAATAAAAGTGGACCTAAAACAGAACCTTGAGGAACACCATTAGTAATGTTTAACCACTCAGAAGACAGCCCATCAAAGTGAACACATTGGGACCTTTCAGAGAGGTAGTTCACAAACCACCCCACTGCAAGGCTGGATATGCCAATACTGAGTAGCCTCTGCTTTAAGATGCGATGATCGACGGTGTCAAACGCTTTGGAAAGGTCAATAAGCAGAGCTGCACAGCTCTGCTTATTATCTAAAATACTCGTAATGTCATTCACCACTTTCATTGTGGCAGTGATGGTGCTATGTTGTTTTCTGAAGCCTGACCGATGTTTAGACAGGATATCATTTTTACATAAAAACTCCTTTACTTGTTCACTCACTAGGCGTTCGAGCAACTTCGCCAGAACTGACAATTTAGAGATTGGCCTATAGTTATTTAAAATAGTTGCCTCCCCTCCTTTCAGTAAAGGCAAGACATAAGCTGACTTCCATACTTTTGGAATTGTATTTGTGCTGAGGGAGAGGTTAAAAAGAGAAGTAAGAGGTGGAGCAATAAAATCTGCAGCTATCTTTAAAAAGAAAGGTTCTACGTTGTCCGGGCCAGCCGGTTTCTTAGGATCTAACTTAGATAATGCTTCATGAACAACATTAACAGTAAAAGGAGTAAAACTGAAAGGGTTTTCCAGACCACATTGTTCAGAGTCACGGATTGGGGTGTTCAAGTGAATGTGAGTCAGTCTGAATTGACGCTGTTTGGCATCACAACGCTGTTATGAAAGTTTCTCTGGTATAAAATGGGTGATGTTAGCATAGCAACCGAAGCTAAACTGACTATATTGACTACTTGTTGCTATTCTATTGTGGCATAAGCCGTTTTCTACAGGCACATTTTACCGGCGTACCGGTGATTCTACTTGTCTAAGAACCGGTTTTCGGTTCGGCGCGAACAGGAAAAACCGGTGCTTATCAGGCTCAAGCTCCGAACCGGCCCTGGAACCGCGTTGGTGTGAAAGGGGGAACATGCAGGGCCCCGCAGTCATCCGGTTCGACCTGACTATGGCTGTGTGACTGACCCGAGCTTGCGTCTCGTCGTTCTGATAGCTCCGCCCCTTCGCTCCAACCCCCCTCCCTCCCCCACATCTACAGGTGAAAATTACTTTAGCGACACATTCATCGCAAGAAGTGTAGCAAAAGTCAAGGCCGCAGATTCGTCGATTTATACTGCCACAGAGCAGATTCGTGAAGTTGTTATGACTGATTTGAGAGGTTGTAATAACCAAGTTGCAGTTGTAATGGAAAATATATTAAAAAAATATGTATTTTTCTGCAAGTGAACATTTAATCACTAAATTCATTTTTTTTCTACAAGCTACAAAACTTCTTTTTTTCTTCTGTGACTTCAAATTTGGTTCACAGATGCGTGGATATTTTATACAAGTGTAAATGTATGCACACAAGCTCAGATTTCTCTCGCATTTTGCACCATATCTACCTTCATAGCATATAGTAGACTCTTCACGCTAACGAATGATCACTTCTTCTTCAGGGCAGGGAAGGCTACGCAGTACGCAGGCTACTGTTCCGCAGCTGCTGCCTCTCTGTTGGACTCCGGTACTGCACATTACTCACGAGACGTTTTAAAAAAAAACATTCGGGGCTTTTCAGAAAACATCCGGGGCTTGAGCCCAAGTAGCCACACCCTAGCGCCGCCAAAGATTTAGGAAATTGGTCCGTGCGCAAAGCGTTGTGGGGATTTTAAGACCGCGGAGGATGTGCGGCCTCGAAATTTCCCGCAATGAAGGACGCCGGCCTCGGTAGAATTCCAAGGATCCTGGACATTGGAACAGTCCTTCGGCGGGACTCGATGACATAGCATCCTTGAAATAGTGGCTCTGGAGGAGCCTTCCTCGACATTGAGAAACACCCACAGTCAGACCTCACCCCTAGATTCCACCGGGTCCGTCTGCGCTGCGTTACGGCTGCGGCGCGGTTTTGGTCCGACCTCCTCCAGCGTCATAAACTACCGGGCGCGTTTCAGAAGCGGAGCGTCGTGCGTGCAGGCTCGCAGTTTTTTGATTTGGGCTTATTTCCTCGACATTTGTACTTCTACAGTAGTTAAATGGTTTATTTTTGTGTCTGTTTCAATTGTGTTTATTGTTGTTATTTCCTATTTTGTTGTGTTGTAGACTACAGACACAGTTAATAATAATTGTAATAGTCCAGTTATAAACGACATGAATCAAAGATGTGTTGCTGTATTTTAGTGGTAAAAAAATATGCATTCATCATCATAATTATTCTCTATATATAATCAATAAATCACTGACCACAAGTTTAATAAACGTTTTAATTATTACAATTTCACCCAAAACAATATTTTAAACAGGAACATCAAATAACAGTTGAAATGTACAACAATTCATTTCATACATTCATTAACTTTAAAACATTAATATTCACCTTCCACTCCACAAACTCCAGCGACTAAACACCAGGCCTTGTCCTTTCTGATGTTGTCCTTGTAAAAATGATGGGTTATGTCGTATAAAATAGTTTGTTTTTCCACTTCCATGATGAAAAGCTCGTCGTCCATTGTGCGTGTCGTAGTGAAGGTGTAGTGATGTGAAGGGGGGTCTGCAAAATTACTTTATTTGGGGGGATGGGCCTGGGCCGGATGCTCTGAACGTTCCACTTCCTGCCTGCCCGACGCGACGCAACGCGTCAAAAATAGGATTCATCCTATTTTTAGAGGAGCCCTGCACCGACACGCTTCTGGGACGCTTCTGGGACGCTTCTAGCCGCGTGTGGTGGAATAGCACCCATTGACTAGAGTGGCCGCCATCGTTGCGAACGCCGCGGCGCAGCCGTAACGCGGCCGTGACACGGCCGTGACACGGCCGTAACGCGACGCAGACGGACCCGGTGGAATCTAGGGGTCAGAGTGTGTGTGACGGCTGCATGTCACTGACTGGTTGTGTCACTTGGCTGTGGTGTCACTTTGTGTAACCGTGACGACGGTCTGAGCCTGTACACAGCTCCTCACCTGGAGACACTTTACAGGAGCTGGGTCAAAGGGTTGATAATATGTGATCACATTTGTTTATTACTAATACTAATCTAATACATAATATATCTACTAATGGGGTGTTTCTCAATGTCGAGGACGCTTTCTTGGTAGCACATGTCTTCCGAGTCACTTGCTTCAGAAGCGAGGCAAGAATCCTTCCTAGCCTCGGAAAACAAAGAATGGTGGAACAGGCTAACAGGTGTGCAGGTGTGCGTCATATGAGAGGCCCCGCCTTAAATGGAGCGCTATTTCCGCCAAAGATTTGGAAATTGGTCCGTGCGCAAAGCATTGTGGGGATTTTAAGACCGCGGAGTCTACACATGTGCAGCCTCGAAATTTCTCGCTACGAAGTACGCCGGCCTCGGTAGAATTCCAAGTATGCTGGACATTGGAACAGTCCTTCGGCGGCACTCGATGACGTAGTATGCTTGAAATAGTGGCTCTGGAGCAGCTTTACTCGACATTGAGAAACACCCATGGAGTAGTAAATAATTCTTCATGTTCAATAATTGACAAGTATAGGTATATAAAACTTGAGTTAGAATTGCCTGATCGGAAACAGAATCAGGTTTATTGCCAAGTAGGTTTACACATAGCCTACAAAGAATTTGCCTTGGTGTATACATAAGCACAGGTAAAGAAGATACAAAGTAGGAAAAACAAACAAAAAATAAATATAGACAATCATAAAAAAACGTTTAAACTATTATACATTAAGGTATATATATAATCTTATATATATATAGTATATTTTTTCTTTTATTTGTGCTTGTTTTTCTTACTTTGTATCTTCTTTAACTGTGTTTATGTTTACACCATGTACACCAAGGCAAATTCCTCGTATATGTGAAACTACTTGGCAATAAACCTGATTCTGTTTCTGATTCTGACTATGACAAAGTAAAAGATAAATAAAAGATCTGCAGTATTGTTGTGGAAAGTGTAGATACTAAGAGTAGGAATATCAGGTTTATCAGTTCATAGCTATTAGTGTTTGTATGTAAACATGTACTGTGTAAAGTATTGGAAGTGAAACAAAACATATAATAACAGCTAAGAATTGCTAGAGTTTCTTCTGACTTTGGTCACGGCCTTAAGTCCAGATACTGTTCCAGGATAGTAGGATACAATCTGAAAAGAGCACATATTGATCACAGCAGCTCCATTTACAACATCAACACATATTAAAGGTACGATTCAGGGACAACCTTTAAACATGTGGGTGTTTCAGTTATAGTTGTGAATAAAATGGGAACTACGAAGTGATGTTGTGTAGGTTTCTATGGCAACATAAATGAGGTTAGAAGGTGGTAGTCTCAGACCGATGAACTGTGTTTGAACCCGATTCATTTCACTGTCTGTGATACAGAGAGAGGTTTACTAGGTTAAAAACTGTTGTGCAGCGACCTCTAGTGACCAAACACATGAACATCACCGTAAGAGACTGGTGTTTCCTGTCCCGTATAAAAGCAAAAGTTAACTTGTGTTTTTTACGTTTTTTATGTTACAAACATTTTTTCATTTTTTCAACCATGATCTTTTTCTAAATCTAACCAAGTAGGTTTGTTCCAATTCAAAACATTTACCATGTTATAAAACTGCCACCTTTCACATAGGTCTGAAGCGTTAAGATGGTAATGATTAATAACATTTGAATGGAAAGGGTTTTTCAGGGGATTCCAAGCTATAAAACCTAAAATGCTTAATGCATTGGTGATGTGAAAACTAAAAACCTTTGCAAAAACACAAAAAAGTATTGACATACATTATAAATAGCATATTGTACTTATTTACAATGTATCTGTGCTTGTCTGTCCTCTCCCAGACTTCGTGGAGGCTACCCGGAACATCTTCCAGGAGAACCTGGAGGAGCTGGGTTTAGGGGCGGATCCCTTCATGTTCTCCTATCATGAAGCAGCGAGTTTGATGGACACGTCCGCCTTCCACTCCCCCGTAAGCTCTCACACAGATCAGATCAAGAGCAAAACTGAAAAGATCCTCAACTAACATAAACACATAACTTGTTCTTCTGTGTTTGCAGACGTATGAATCAGAATGCAGCTACAGCAGTGAGGAGATGGAGCAGTTTCAGACGGAGGTGAAGCAGCTCCACACCCAGATGAAGCAGCTCAAGGTAAACTATTGTAATGTACTCATTTTTTGCAATTTCCTCTGAGCTGATGCTCAGTGATCTCAGCTCTCCTCCTCTCTGTGCAGCTGATGCTGAAGGACATGGAGCACAGCAAGAAGACTCTGGAGGAGGAGCTGCAGAAGACCTCGGAGGTGAGGAGTGTGTGGGGACTCACATGTTGGAGCCTGGTGCATGCTGTGAGAATTATTCACTCATGTAAAGTAAACTCAGTTATTATGATGCATCAAGCAACATTTACAATGTTCACCCAAACAATTCCTTCTAAACTTTACAGTTATTCAAGTTAAATAATGTGCAGCAAGTTTCCTTTCCACTAACTCAGGCCCAATTCCAATCCACCCCCTACACCAGGGGTGCCCAACCAGTCGATCGACCGGTCGATCGCGGGGAGATTCCCAGTCGATCGCGAGATGTGTCTAAAAATAGAACAACAATATTCTGTTTTATCGTTCCTGTGCCAGAATTATGCACTTGAATGCATCAAAGCTTTGTGATTGGCCGGCGTGACCCCATGTGTCGGGGCGTGGCTGGTGGGCAGTGGGCACTATTTCGCTGACGTTGTCCGTCTCAACAGGAGTGACAGTCCGCACACACACAAGACCACAATTATGGCAGAAGCAAAAAAGCCCAAAATATATAATTTTCACTCCGAGTGGGAGGATGATTATTTTTGTATCTATTCCAATTCAAAGTCCATCTGTCTCATCTGCAATGTGAGCGTGGCTTTATCGAAGAAGGGTCATTTAGGAGCGGCATTTCAAAACAGTGCACAAACGCTACGAGACGGAATTCCCTCCTAATTCTGCCCTACCTCCCAAAAGGTGAGGGACCTGAAAGGACAGCTAAATGCACAGCAGTCCATTTTCACCAGGCCCAACAACAAGAGCAAGGCTGCTACCATAGCATCTTATCGTGTCAGTCACGTTCTTGCGAAACACATGAAGTCCTTCAAAGCGAAGTTGTGAAAGAAGCATTCCTGGAGGCTGCCGACACGCTTTTTGGGGACAGTAAAAATAACAGTAGCAGGTTTTTGATATAATAAAAACTCAAGTTAGATACCGTTATTAATCAGCTGTAAGTTTTAGTTTGTTTGAACTTATTCATTATAATTATTGTACAAAATGGTATAAGAATGCAAACTTAAAGTGGACCTATCATGCTATATTATAATAATATAGTGTAGGACCATACCTATATAAGGCATATTTATACTTTTTTTTTTTCAAATTACCAAACAGATCATGCATTTTAGCCATGCCTCATTTCACTTTTTTACCCCTGTTTTTGCAAGGGCTGATTCTGTGAGAACAGCACCCCCTACAGGCCTGGCATATGTACTACAGCGTCTCCAGCGCTTTCGAACGGCAATGGCCGTGGCTGTCTCCTCCTGATTGGTGGAGTTGGCCCAATAGCCGTAGCGCCACTGTCCTGACGTCAGGACAGTGTTCAAATCTGGATCAGTTTTTATCAGATCCGTTGCAGCCCCTTTTTTAGAGATTTGGGTATGGAGGAAAATAGAGAGGGTTGTGTTTTCTGACACTTGGTGAGTTCCCTGGAACACCGGGGACACATATTCATGTATAAAAGACGTACAAAAGTGCATTTTGCATGATAGGTCCCCTTTAAATTGATTATAGTCTATTATCAATTCAGGTTAAGAAACTAGTGTTGCTTGCATCCTATTTTAAAGGCATTTCTTTTTATACTCTACTAAAATGCAACAAAAAAAGGGTTTGATTCTATTCATTTAGTCTTTTTTATTGCACTTTGTAAGCAGATTCCTGTGTAGCTTCAGATCTGAGTTGTCTTATTAGTAAGCCTAATTTATACTTTTGTAGCAACACTATTTTTATATAATGGCAAAGAAAGGGTTCAGAGTCTTTTCTTTTTTTCCTGTGTCATATGTGGCAGCACTGTTCAATGTTTCTTGAAAACATGACCCACTGTAGTATGTGACGTGTGAATAAACTCCAACTCTGTATCAACAACACTGTTGTGTAACTTCAGTTAAATACTTGTATGTGTGTAGATTAGAAAGAGGTAAGATAAAGGATCTGCAGTATTTTATGAAGTATTAATCGTACAAAGGTCAGTTTTATACAAGTAGAAGTGTGTATTTACCTGGTAGTAGGCTACGCCTCTCTATTTGGACTGGTAGATCTCGGCAGACTGGCAACTTTAAAAGTAGCTCTCGGTTCAAAAAAGGTTGGGCACCCCTGCCCTACACCCTACCCCTACGCACTACCCCTCTGTTTGCGCGTTCGCGCGGAGGGTCCGCCACATTAAGGCCCCGCTCACACGGGACCGTTTGCGTTTATGCACAGTATGCGTATTCAAAAAAGTCTTCCGTTCACATGCATTTGTTTCATTTAACGTGTCTGTTCAAACGAGGACGCTGGAAACGCTGTAGTACATATGCTGGGACTGTAAGTGGCGCTGTAACTTCCGCCAAAATACACCAAAAGCCGCGAAGAAGAGCAACCCGAGCAGCCCCGCTGCAATGTTGCCATGGCTACCCTTCTGTTTAAGCCCCGAAACTGAAACTGAAACTGAAAGAAACCGAATCTGTGGATATTGCATCGACCAGAAGCACGTCTCTGTGGAGAGGACGGCTCAGAAAGAGAGATATTCTCTACAAACACCGGGTGAGATCGCACCTTTGTCAATATAATGGATCAATGCATGAAATCTGACTCTGTTTATTTTGTTTAAGGAGTATAATGGGCGTTAACAATTCTGGTTTTCCTTTTATAATATTATTTCATTCAAGAACCCCTTGTGCGTTTAATTAACACAGCTATTTTTGATAGTTGCTACAGCAGAGAGGTGGGGCTATCGCAATTTTTTCAGGAAATATTCGTATAGAGGTGATTACACGGACTCGGTTGACCCCCCAGAGCGTTTCGTTTGCAAATCTATCCACCTTGGGACCCGTTATTGTTTGTGGGGTCAGTTTCTATCGGCCTCGTGTAAATAATAGGGCTATACGCACGCGAAACTATGCAGATACAAGCAGTTTTCTCCTCGTGTAAACGGCGCCTGCTGTTCCAAACCAGAGTAGGGGGAGTGGGTTATCAAGCCCTCAAACAGCGAGTCTGCATCGGTGCTGACTTCACCTGCTGCCCTACCTGACCGGACTCAACGCTGGGTGTGTCCGTCAGGAAACACGCTGTTTACAAGTAGTTCCTGCAAACATTCACTGATAAATTGCGATGTTAACAACCTCATGATAACCTCATATTTAGGATCTTAGGATCATACCTGTGTTTAGTCATACCTATGCATTTTATTATAAAGTTGTGTATATTTACAGATTGTTGCAAAAACTAAGAAGCTTATAAACATCAGGTTTAAAACTAAAAGAGCTTGACAAAAAAGTAACATAATTAAAGATGTTTGGAGTTTTATTTTAGTTATTCATTTTAATTTTTTGTCCAAGAGATGCTGATTTGAAACCATTTCCTGTTTCTGGCGGAGAGAGGGGAGTTTGTCCCAAAGCTTGCCGCTGTATTTACTCCCTCCATCTGACAGGAGAGAGCCTCGTTGAGCTGCGAGTGTCACTCCGACACGGAGTTCACTCCGTCACGGAGGGGGAATGGGTAGGGTGTGATTTGGAATTGGGCATCAGTCTTTAAACACTGCCAGAGCCCATAACCTGTTCCTGTTAGTGTTTACTTCCTGTCTGTCTTCTTCTGCTGTTCCTGTTAGTGTTTACTTCCTGTCTGTCTTCTTCTGCTGTTCCTGTTAGTGTTTACTTCCTGTCTATCTTCCTCTGCTGTTCCCGTTAGTGTTTACTTCCTGTCTGTCTTCCTCTGCTGTTCCCGTTAGTGTTTACTTCCTGTCTCCCTTTTTCTGTTGATTTCTCTGGCTCTCCAGCACTCCATCAAGTATTAAGAACCTCTGAAATGTCCAAACTGACCAATCAGAATCGAGTATTTAGCCAAGCCATGTCATAAGACTGTAACGGCAGTGTGTGAATGTTATGGCGCGTTTCCACTACAGCGCGGAGCACGGTTTAAGAGGGCTGTGACGTCAGCGGCCCGTTTTTGGTTGCGTTTCCACTTGGCCTAGTACCGGCCGGCGGGTCCTAATTCACAGTTTTTCTGGCCTCATAAAATCGTGGGTCTAGGGCCAGAGACAACGAGGCTGAGTCGGGCTGAGTATGCTAAACTAGAGAGAGAATCGCTGGCAAGGGGGCTACAACTACAACAAGATGGACATATTTGACCGTGATTTAATTGTAATACACGTTATAAAATGATGCCGAAGTAACAACATACTGATACCGGTTAGTAAAAACCATGAATTAATGCTTTGACAAGTCTGCAGACAGACGGCAGGCGAAAAACCTTTTAAAATGCGTGTTTTCTAAATGGAGATTGGCTAAGCTAACGCAGTATTTGCTCCGACCGTCCACACTCACAACAACGGCCTATACAGACATAAATAAACCAGTGACTGTATTCGCCATGACACAGGCAGTCTGTGGTGTGTACTTGTTTAACTTTTGTCTAGTTTCTGAACATATATGAGGAGCTGTGAGCTCTGAGTGCTAACAGCTAACGGCTGTGTTGTTTTTCTGGGGTTCTCATTGAAGATGACGTCACGGCTCCGCCTACACTGCGTTACTATAGATACTACCCCAGTTCCTAAACTGTAATGGAAATGCGCCATAAAGTGAGCCAGTCCTAACGAGGCCTAGCCATACCGAGCGAGGCCGAGCGAGGCCGTGTAGTGGAAATGCGCCATTAGTCCCTCTGACAGCCTCTGCCTCTGAGGCTCCGTTTACACGGAGACGGAACGGGTTGTATCCACTACAGTTCTCTATCGTATGGACGGTTCGTTCACACGAGGCCGTAACGGAACCGCGGAAACGGAGCCCTCAAACGATAACGGGTCCCAAGGTGGGTAGATCTGCGGACGGAACGCTCTGGGGGGGTTCAAACGTCTCCGTGTGTACGCCCTATACGCCATAGCCCCGCCTCTCCCCACCTCTCCTGCTCACCCCCGTGCCACCCGCGTCATTGCTGATGTGTTTCGCCAACAACAACAACAGTGTTCCGAGTGTTTCGAGCAGGTCCCGGTATCTCGCAGGACAGTGCACCCAGCAGGAGCCTCCAGCAGACCCCCCCGCACGGCAGAGTTTCCATTAGCCGGTAAAATAAAATAAATAAATATGCTGAAGACCGGCAAATCTAAATCTCTCCGGTCAAAATGTCGCTTATTGTTTAGGTGTCCTTTGACACGCAGGCAGTCATATCATTAGCTATAACTAGCTAGATCTGATCGATATGGACATAAACGCGAGTGAAGTCTAATCGGACAGGAGAGAGAGATCAGAGATCAGCTGCTGCTGACGGAGACACGCAGCTCTGCATGATAACCTGCAGCTCCGCCCGCTGTGATGGAGCGGTGAGCAGAGCAAAACACACACTTCAAGTTAGATCATCACCCTTAGCTATTTTAATTACCTCTCAAACTACCTAAACTAGTTATAAATATGTTTATTTTTACTGTCGGGTCACTCATTACTAGGGTTGGGAACCGAAACTCGGTTCCAGATGAGAACCGATAAGAAAATGCCGGGTACCAGGTACCCATACAAAATACACAATTTCGGTTCTGCTTAACGGTTCTGCTTAACGGTTCCTAAACGCGGTAGACCCTGTATTCCACCGGGTCCGTCTGCGCCGCGGCGACCCGGTGGAATTCAGCGGCGGACTGGTCATCTGTGTGTTCTGGAGAATCACAGAACGGCCGGTTGTCAGCGGGCCGTTGACGGCCGGCTCGGTACGCTGATGGCCGGCACCGCCCTCCATTTTTTAAAACGGCATCATGTAAGTTGCACTGACAGGCGACAGAGGTCCACAGTTGCCCCGCAGCGAGGCTCCCCCCGCCCTCCCGTAGACACCAAAGATGGATCGCGGTAAACGCTCTAAAATGAGGCTCCACTACACTAAAAAAGAAAAAGACAAGGCACAGTGTAATGCCTGTTAATAGCTTGCCACAGGCATAGCTCAGTTAAAATAAAGCACAGCTATTGTGCAATACATTTGTATTGCATGTATATTTTTTATTTGTAAAAATGTCAGTTAAAGCTTAAATTAATAAAGATATTTTTGTTATCTAAACGTTTGACCTCTTTCTTTTACAATTTTGGAATCGAAACGGGGAATCGATAAGAACCGGAATCGATAAGCAGAACCGGAATCGGAATCGGAATCGATACATTTCAAACAATACCCATCCCTACTCATTACTGGATCAGCCAGCTGCATGAGACCACGGATACTGACGGGCTGTCAGAAGAGGGGGAGGAAAAGAGAGGCTCCGTTTATTATTCTTATATTATTATATAGAGTCGTTATCAATTTGTTTTAAAGCTCAATAAATAACAAAGAAGACCTTTGACCGGCACTTTTCTAATTTTGTCCGGAAGATTTAAACTTTAACGGACATGTTGACCGGCTGAAAAAAGAGGCCTGCGAAACAGCCAGAGCCTTGCCTCTCCCCACCTCTGCTGCTCACCCAAATATACAGCTCCTCTACCACAACCATCAGCAACAAGTGGACATGGAGAACTACATGAACTACATGTTGCTAAATCCACCGCGGAGAATAAACAGAAGGGCAACCATGCTCGGGAGGGTCTTATTTGCTGCTTTTGGTGTATTTTGTGGCGGAAGTACTTCAAGTACAGCACCACTTACAGGCCCGGCATATGTGCTACAGCGTCTCCAGCGGGTCGAGCGGTCTCGTGTGGACACGTTTCTTTAGCTGATTCCGTGTGGACGGAAGACTTTTTTGATATTGAATTCTGTTCGTTTTCGTTTCCGTGTAAACGGAGCCTGAATGTGTGTGAATGAGTGAATGCTGAATGATGTAGAAGTGTTTTAGAGGTGGTAAAGACTGTACAGCGTTATATAATACATTCTATTTACCATTATGAATGTATTTACCATTCTGTTGTCCTCCACAGAAAGCAGGTCTGACTGTGGAGGAGAACGCCCGTCTGAAGAGCCGCCTGCAGGCAGCCGAGGCAGAGGCCGGGCAGCGGCTGGGGGGGCAGGCGGGGGGGCAGCGACAGCCCAGCAGCGCCGAGCAGGACTACGAGGAGGTGATCCAGCTGCTGGAGGCTGAGATCAGAGACCTGAAGAACCAGGTGGCCAGCAAGAGGCCAGCCCGGGGCCTGGACTCCACTAAGGTCAGTCTCTAGAGTCCACTTAGGTCAGTCTCTAGAGTCCACTAAGGTCAGTCTCTAGAGTCCACTAAGGTCAGTCTCTAGAGTCCACTAAGGTCAGTCTCTAGAGTCCACTAAGGTCAGTCTCTGGAGTCCACTAAGGTCAGTCTCTGGAGTCCACTAAGGTCAGTCTCTAGAGTCCACTAAGGTCAGTCTCTAGAGTCCACTAAGGTCAGTCTCTAGAGTCCACTAAGGTCAGTCTCTGGAGTCCACTAAGGTCAGTCTCTGGAGTCCACTAAGGTCAGTCTCTAGAGTCCACTAAGGTCAGTCTCTGGAGTCCACTAAGGTCAGTCTCTAGAGTCCACTAAGGTCAGTCTCTGGAGTCCACTAAGGTCAGTCTCTGGAGTCCACTAAGGTCAGTCTCTGGAGTCCACTAAGGTCAGTCTCTGGAGTCCACTAAGGTCAGTCTCTGGAGTCCACTAAGGTCAGTCTCTAGAGTCCACTAAAGTCAGTCTCTGGAGTCCACTAAGGTCAGTCTCTGGAGTCCACTAAGGTCAGTCTCTGGAGTCCACTAAGGTCAGTCTCTGGAGTCCACTAAGGGCAGTCTCTGGAGTCCACTAAGGTCAGTCTCTAGAGTCCACTAAGGTCAGTCTCTGGAGTCCACTAAGGTCAGTCTCTGGAGTCCACTAAGGTCAGTCTCTGGAGTCCACTAAGGTCAGTCTCTAGAGTCCACTAAGGTCAGTCTCTGGAGTCCACTAAGGTCAGTCTCTGGAGTCCACTAAGGTCAGTCTCTAGAGTCCACTAAGGTCAGTCTCTGGAGTCCACTAAGGTCAGTCTCTGGAGTCCACTAAGGTCAGTCTCTGGAGTCCACTAAGGTCAGTCTCTGGAGTCCACTAAGGTCAGTCTCTAGAGTCCACTAAAGTCAGTCTCTGGAGTCCACTAAGGTCAGTCTCTGGAGTCCACTAAGGTCAGTCTCTGGAGTCCACTAAGGGCAGTCTCTGGAGTCCACTAAGGTCAGTCTCTAGAGTCCACTAAGGTCAGTCTCTGGAGTCCACTAAGGTCAGTCTCTGGAGTCCACTAAGGTCAGTCTCTGGAGTCCACTAAGGTCAGTCTCTAGAGTCCACTAAGGTCAGTCTCTGGAGTCCACTAAGGTCAGTCTCTGGAGTCCACTAAGGTCAGTCTCTGGAGTCCACTAAGGTCAGTCTCTGGAGTCCACTAAGGTCAGTCTCTGGAATCCACTAAGGTCAGTCTCTGGAGTCCACTAAGGTCAGTCTCTGGAGTCCACTAAGGTCAGTCTCTGGAGTCCACTAAGGTCAGTCTCTAGAGTCCACTAAGGTCAGTCTCTGGAGTCCACTAAGGTCAGTCTCTGGAGTCCACTAAGGTCAGTCTCTAGAGTCCACTAAGGTCAGTCTCTGGAGTCCACTTAGGTCAGTCTCTGGAGTCCACTAAGGTCAGTCTCTGGAGTCCACTAAGGTCAGTCTCTGGAGTCCACTAAGGTCAGTCTCTGGAGTCCACTTAGGTCAGTCTCTGGAGTCCACTTAGGTCAGTCTCTGGAGTCCACTAAGGTCAGTCTCTGGAGTCCACTAAGGTCAGTCTCTGGAGTCCACTAAGGTCAGTCTCTGGAGTCCACTAAGGTCAGTCTCTAGAGTCCACTAAGGTCAGTCTCTGGAGTCCACTAAGGTCAGTCTCTGGAGTCCACTAAGGTCAGTCTCTGTGAGGAACAAGACACATTACTTGGACTCAAATGCACGACTCAAGACAAAGTTAAAAACTCAGAAAGTCTTTAATAAAAGAAGAAAACAAAGTACAACAAAAATCACTCTTTTAGAGGAAAAACTTAGCAAAAACTGAACTGCAAAAACAAAGACTAAATAAACTAACTATGAGAAATAACTGAAAGGGTCTTGGCTTCAAACACTGACTCTGACTAACATGAAACAAGACGAACTGGCACAGGACAAAGGGAGACATGGGCTGCAGTCGAATAGTCCATTTAGCTTAGGAACCTTCCTAACGGAGTGAAATGACCCGGAAGTCCCTCAGTGGCAGCCATGATAAGTGCCGTTCGAATTCTCTAGATGAAAGGAAAGGAGGTTTTGTTGTGTTCAGAATTCCAGAAAAGACAGACAACTTCTAAGTTTAACTATTTATTGTAAAGAGAGCAAAAGATATATATTACTTGGCCAGGACTCATCACGTCTTTGGGAATCACAGGCAGCAAAGCTGTAATCTGTAACCACCAAATCCGTCAAGAGCCTCGAACCTCGTGCGACAATACATTTTATTACACAGGGCGTTGCCCGTACATTTATGATTGGTCAAAACTAGCTGAATAGATACCGCGGTTTAGACTTGGTTCTCTTTGGTTGGTGCACAGACTCAGATAGAGTCTCTTGGCAACACAATCCTCCAACCAGCATTCGGCCGGCCTGTGGAAGTCCCTCCCTACTCTGGCACCATCATACTAATTTGTTTTCTCTAACGTTTCTTCAGATATAGCGGGAAACCATAATGTTGCTTCCTAGCTTTGCGGGGGAGCGCGGCTCCCATACAGAGTCAAGGCCGGTGCGATGTGCTGTTCTGACTACCTCTTTGTGTTCTCTCAGTCTCTGCACTCCACCTTGCTACTTTCAATATTGCAAGCTAAACACTTTCTGATGTAACTTTTCCCTTTGTTCCTGTCCTCCCCATCAAAACTTGGGGGGGGGTGATTGGGTCCATTTATTCCTAAGTCACAGCACATACAATGAGCACAATAAGCAAATAATGTAATAATAAGAATCAGTCTTTCTAATGTTATATAAAAATAGACTCCACAGTTTCAAACTTCCTTTATAACCTCCTTTAGCTTAGGAACCACTGGACCTCCCTTGACGAAAGGAGAGGAGAAAATGCTGCCCCACAATGCCTTGCGGCCGCAGCATTTGCCGTCACACAACAGTCGGCCGTTCACGGAAACAACCGATTATGAACGAGAAATGATATCATGAAAGTTACGGTGCTTATTAAGCTTTTTAAAACGTATGTGGTAAGTTGCCAAAGTGCTTTGTTTTGAACGTTCATCAGTATTATAATCAAAAAGAGAAATATGAACGTTAGTTTTTACTGAAATGATCAAATAAAGTCAACATTTCACAGTCTTTACTGAGCTGTGTGGGGTTTGTTCAACTTTTAAAAGATGTTTGAATGGTGATATACACAGTGATAGATGTTAAGGACTAACGTTTATAATAAATACATTTGTATTGATTTTAAGATCTTTTCATACAATCATACGTATTGGGATCATTTGTATTAATGTGGACCGGAGGGAGAGGGTGACGAGCATAAGTTTCACTTTCCTTTTTTATTTCAATTCCAACTTTGGTCATGAAGAATAAGTTTCTCTGTTGTCCCCGTTCATAAAGCATAAAACAACAGCATCAGAGCACGGTGCAGAGTCTCTAGATGAGTTTACAGTAGTCCCTCGTTCTTATTAAACATCCATGTTGTAGTCCGCTGTATAGAAAACTGTAGTTTCCATAGTTTCCCCACAGCAGCAGGCGCACATTTATGACCTCCGCTGGCGCATCATAAACACGTCGGATAGTGAAAGTGCAGTCGGATTCTCTAAAGTACCGCAGTCTCTTCTCCTAAGTCCTTTTGAATTCTCCTATCCACTATCCCTTAACCCTGTGACCTTTCACTCAGAGGTCAAGGAATAGACGATAGGGATAGAACTTAGGAGCTGATTTTTGGATTATCCGACCGCAACCGAGGACTAATACAAGAGGTAAGGAGACACAGGTGGCAACAATCAAGGGGGGGAGACAATCTCACAGGCGGGAAAACACACAATGGCAGGAAGTAAGAGCTCTGAAACGAGAAGGAAAAGTAAGTACAAAATAAAACAGGAAGTGCAATGACAGACAGTGCATGACGAGACTAGTCATGAGTGACTGAAACTTAACACGTAAACAAAGAGACATGACGTAACATAAACCTAAATCTAAACATGGACTATAAAGTAAACATGAAACATATAACATAAACCTGATAAATAACTTTACATGACACGAGTGAATGTGTGTGTGTGTGTGTGTGTGTGTGTGTGTGTGTGTGTGTGTGTGTGTGTGTGTGTGTGTGTGTGTGTGTGTGTGTGTGTGTGTGTGTGTGTGTGTGTGTGTGTGTGTGTGTGTGTGTGTGTGTGTGTGTGTGTGTGTGTCAGGAGGATGTGCAGGAGCTCAACTGGAGGATGACTTCTATCGACGGCCAGCTGAGGAAGTCTGAGCTGAGCAGGAAACACCTGGAGGTCTCCAACAAGAAGCTGCTGGGCTTCGCTGAGGTCAGACCTTCAACTGGACACCTTCGCAATAAAACTGTATGTTGACCCTAACCAGAAACAACAGTGTTCATTTTGTATTGAAAGGATAGGATTTCTCCCAAACTGGACATATGTTCTTCTTCTGTGCCATAGAGCTTCATTGTTGTCCAAAAGCTATTGAAAAGACTCCAATGATAATTCATCATTACTGAGCTAATAGGCCCCTGTCCTAACATAGGAAAAACCTCCATGACAATCAGCATGCATTCTGAATCACCCCATAATCACTGCACATTAGGACACATACACTGGATTCAGAAACAGCTATTAAAATGACCTTTTTAAATCTCTGTGTGCTGCCAGTCTCCTGAGCTGTCATGGAGCCAGTGTGTCCCCCAGTGGCTGGGGGACACACTGCAGCTCTCTGCCACGTGTGAGGAGTCAGAATGAGCTCTTTACTGAAGGTCCAAGTTTTTTCAAGAAGGTTTTCATGTCTTGATTACATAGAACAGTGTTCCATCTATATGAGTCATACATGTGGACAGTCTGGTCTTCTCTTCTACTGAAAGCTTAGTTGATCAGGGACCCTGACTCTACAGGCAATGTACAGTTGTGATACACAGGGCCATATTCAGAGCTTAGCTCACCACTAGTAGTCCATTTGAATGTTTCTAGGGGTTAACTCTCACAGTAAGAACTTTCCACAAAGCTTTTTCAGGACTTGTGAGACCTGAAGCTAAAAGGAAGTGAACAGAATTTGACATTAAGTATGTTTTGTTCTTTTCTGTGAATAGAGACATATTGTCTGTAAGGGACAGGACTAATTTACTTAGAAACTGTGTCTCTGCCTAAGAGAAAAGTATAATTACGACGGAATTAGAGACTAACAAATGATATACCAGGAAGGGCCGATCTTTGTTGGAGTTGAGTGGTTCTCATGAGGCCACATGACCTGCTTGGGTCTCCAGGTCAGGTTTACGTCCTGGCATTCAGGCTCTGACATCACACCCCTCTCTTTATCTCCCTCTCTCTTCTTGTGTCTCATGAACAAACAATATTGGGACAGAACCTCACGTAAGTCCCCATTTTCTCTGTCCTCAGAACGTCCACAAAGTGCTGACCACACCCAGCCTGTTCGGTGGAGAAGGCGGGTAAGAGACATTACATTGCATTTAGCTGACACCTTTATCCAAAGCGACTTACAATAAGTGCATTCGACCAAGAAGATACAAACTTGAAGAAAACAGAATCATATAAGTACATCAGGTTTCATAGAGCAGATGGGAACTTGGGTCCCCCTCGCAGTGCGGGTGCAGCGAGCCGTTGATGCAGAGCGGAGTGCATGTGCTGGGGTGTATGGTTTAACCATGTCCTGGATGTAGGAAGGGCCAGATCCATTCACAGCATGGTACGCAAGTACCAGTGTCTTGAAGTGGATTCTAGCAGTTACCGGAAGCCAGTGAAGGGAGCGGTGTGGTGTGGGAACATTTAGGAAGGTTGAAGACCAGACGAGCCGCTGCATTCTGGATGAGCTGCAGAGGTCGGATGGCACATGCAGGTAGACCAGCCAGGAGGGAGTTGCAGTAGTCTAGGCGTGAGATGACGAGAGCCTGGACCAGAAGCTGCGTCGCTTTCTGGGTCAGGAGGGGACGTATCCTCCTGATGTTGTAAAGAGTGTATATGCAGCAGCGGGTTGTTGCAGCGATGTTTGCAGTGAAGGACAGTTTGTTATCTAGGGTCACACCCAGATTCCTTGCAGTCTGAGTCAGGGAAACAACAGAGGTGCCGATGTTGATTGTTAGGTCAAGAGTGGGACAATCTTTTCCCGGAAGGAAAAGCAGTTCAGTCTTGTCAAGGTTGTGCTTGAGGTGGTGAGCAGACATCCACTGAGAGATGTCTGCTAGACAAGCAGAGATGCGTGCGACGACCTGGGTCTCTGAGCGGGGAAAAGACTAAATTAATTGAGTGTCGTCAGCGTAGCAGTGGTATGAAAAACCATGCGGGCTAATGACAGATCCGAGCGAGTTTGTGTACAGAGAGAAGAGGAGGGGACCGAGGACAGAGCCCTGAGGGACCCCTGTAGATAATTGACAAGGGTCGGACTCGGACGGTCTTTGAGGTAGGAGGTGAGGAGGGAAAGTGCAGAGCCTGAAACTCCAAGTTCTTGGAGAGTGTGAAGGAGGATCTGATGGTTCACCGTGTCGAATGCAACAGACAGGTCCAGAAGGATGAAGACCAAAACCATCTGCCGCTCTACATCTCAGCGTCATGTCCCACAACTCTGTAAGCAGTGTGTGTGTGTGTGTGTGTGTGTGTGTGTGTGTGTGTGTGTGTGTGTGTGTGTGTGTGTGTGTGTGTGTGTGTGTGTGTGTGTGTGTGTGTGTGTGTGTGTGTGTGTGTGTGTGTGTGTTTCAGGAGCAGCAGGTCCTCTCCAGCCACCGACACCCCCTCCCCCCTCCCTGACCCCGCCTTCCAACTGGCTGTGGAGGCCAAGGAGCTGGTGGCAGGAGTCAGCACCCCCCCTGATGAGCGAGGTACACACTGCTGTTCTTATTTTAGTTTTGTATTTCATCTGTTGGTTGTGGAGAACAACATTTCTCCTCCATGAATCCAGAGTGTGTGTCATGGTAGTGACGATCCAGAATCTTGACTTTTGCAGCCTTGGCTCTATAACGACATGCATATTTGCACACAAGTTAAACTTAAAAAATAAAATAAAACCCTAACCCTTGGTAAATGGTATGCCATATGCATTAAGACAGAAACAAGTATCTAATAATAAAAAGCCCAAAATATCATAGTGAGGCAGTTCCACCTGTCTGTCCGTTAGGAAACCTGCTTTAGGCCCATAACATCCCATCATGTAAAACACAGATAAAGCAGTAAAAGCAAGCAGGTTTTCTATTATTGATTTCACTTACTTAACATCTCTGTATTACAATATTTTAAATCTTTCATCAAAATTTTTTTTGAGGTATGAGAAAAAGGTTTTGATCTTTTTTTTTTATTAAGTGTTAATCGTAAAACTCATTTTAGCCATGCAATAAACACAAGGTAAATGAATAAAATAAAATAAAGTTTAGCCTAAAGAAACACGTGACGTACATGTTGCTCTGAGAAGATCTGTTTCTTTTCATTTGTTCCTGACAGGGCTGTTCAGTTCCTTTGTTCCTTGTTTCTATGTCCTCAAAGGGACTAAATGATTGTTACAGTTTGTTGGTGGTACTAAGTACATTTACTCAAGTTCTGTACTTAAGTAAAACAATGAAGGACTTGTACTTTTCTTGGGTAATCAACATTATCCTATTTGATACTTTTACTTTATTACATTTTCTCTGCAAACGTTTTACTCCACAACATTTATTTTACACATTTAGTTACAAGTTACTTTGCAGATTTAAGGTTTTGCGATTATAAGGTTATTAATATAAAAATCCATACACATAATATTATAATATTATAAGTTAAGCTACCCAGTAGTGTATAAAGTCATTCAAATAAACCCCAGCCTTACCAAGTGCCACATTGAGGAGATGAACACAAAAATACAACAATATTTTGTATACAATAATGAAAAATGTATCTTGCTTAAATTGACTGTTTTGCATAATAATTACTTTTACATAAGGTACTTTATATATATTTTGTCACCAACACTTTTCTACTTTTACTTTAGTACAATTTTGAATGCAGAACTTTTACTTGTAACAGAGTATTTTACACTGTAGTTTTATGGTATTGTAATTTTACTTTCACATACTTCCTCCATCTCTGCAGTTTGTAAAAGTTATTTTTCTGTCCCACTGTGACCGACCTGCAGTCAGTGTGTTGGAGGCAGCATCAGTCCCAGATGCCCCCCCCTCCTCACGTTTGAGAACAGCGCAGAGCCAGAGAGGATTGTGGGAGGACCGGGGCAGGCTGAACCCACCATGGACTACATTACCCAGCAGACTGGACCCCTCCACCACACCTCCATCACCAGGTCCTCCTCTGACAGATGGAACACAGCCCATGTTTAATGCCAAAGCCTGCCTGCACTGAAAATGAGTGTCTTGTTTTGAAATATACACCCGTCTTTACAGAGGGTTCAGCAGCGGGGGGGCACTCTCTTCATTTCTTCATAATATCTGTACAGAAGTCTCTATGAGAAGTGCTCTGCCAAATATAACGTCAGCTGGATATCTGTGTGACTCTAACAGCAGGTGGTGTTGGGGGGGCTGCATGTCCGAGCCCACAACACACACATGCTGCTGTAAACCCTGTTAATACCCCCCCCCCCCAGATTCCCTCCATGGATTGCATGTAAAGGACGTGTTAGCTTGAAAGGACGCTCCACTGCTGGTCTGTTCAAAGAGTCTCCCTCATGTCATGATACCTGGCTGCATCTGTCTCCATCACACTACCGGTGAGCAAAAAGTGAAATACAACAGTCCCTTTCCCATCTTCCCTCGTGTCCTTGTCATTAAAGAAAGGTAAAGAATGTGTCAGAGATATGGGACTGAGCAGAGCTTCATACTGCATGGTTCCTGATGTGTGTGAGCTCCGGCTGTGTAAACCTGTGTTTGGTCGTCACAGAGTCTCAGCAGACATCATAGGCTACACGTGGAACATACATGTGATTTATAAGGACAGCTTTTAAAAATACGGAGCTGTCCTGTATTCAACAAGATGAGTCTCTGATGTGTGCCTCATATCTTTCTGTTACTGTTTTATAATAAAGGACCAACTGCTGAGTGGACGCCTCCTGGTGTTATTTTTTTTATACTTCCTTTTTTTGCTTTCTTTACAGTGTATAATTACTGACAGTTAATCATTTATTTCCTTTTAAAGAGAACAGTGCCTGAATGGGGACAGTCTACATTATATTCAAACAGTACAGTTATCCTTTGGATATGTACCTAAACCATTTTGGGTCTGTGAGTTTCCCCATTTTGAGACTATCCCCTTTAATGTTCAGCCATTGTGCACTTTCTGCACTCTCGAGCCAGGTCTTAGTCGTAGCCTTTTTACCAGCAGCAGGGAGAATCTTGACAAGATATTTATCTTCTACAAGTATAGTTCCTTCCATATTTCAAGGCAACTTTGAGGGATTCCGTAACCTAGTTCCTCGCACTGACCTCCTGCTGTTTACCAAAATCAACCTTTATTCATCCCGAGGGGAAATTACATTTTCAATCTGGTGTTATTGACTTTACATCACACAATAGGCTTGAAATGCCATATGCATTTATGTAGAGGTGTCAGAGCTTAGGGGGTGCAATGGGATGGAGGTTTGCTTCCTTGCTCAAAGACACATCGGCAGTGGCAAGGAGACAAACTCTCTCCAGCTTCCTGTCCCCCTCTGTCTGATCAGGACCTGAAGCAGCCACCGCTCAGTTCCCAAGGCCAATCCATTAGACTGAGCTCCTGCGGCACAAATTATTCCAGTTTCCCCACATTTAACACTTACAGTAATACAACATTATTTTACCCAAAGGTAAATTCAGATGATCTAGGAGACATGTACAGTGTAACAGCCTGCAGTTTTCCACAGAAGACACAAGAATCTCAGACAGGTATCGTTTGTCAGTGAGGAGTGTTTCAGGTGTGTGTTTCACCTAAAAAAAACATGAGCTTGCAAAACGTTGTAGTTGAGAAAATAAACTAAAAGTAACTTTAATTGACAGAAATCTCAATGACATCAGCCCACACAAATTAGCAGACAAGTAAACTATAAGGCTGGCGTCACACTGTCCCGAAATTGACACCAGATGGACAAACGAATACGGAATTGTGAATTTCGCACGAAGATGGCCCCGAACTTGGTCAACAGCCAAGCAAGTACGATACCTACCCACAAATTGTACTATAATACGATGGCTACACGACGGCATTGCGAGGGCTTCACGTAGTCGTGTTGCCTTCCTAAGACAATCGGGCAGCTTCTTGTTTCCTTCGTATTGTCTTCGTGAGGCGAAAATGATGGCACCGATGATCAGACGAAGTAAAGACGAAGATGACACGATTTGACAAGATGCCCTCACGCTGGCCTTACGAAGGGCAAAATGGACACATGAATTCAACACGCAAATGAACCTTCGCAAGGTCTTTCGGCAATTTTTTGGCATGCCAAAGATTTTGCCACCGCTCACGAAGTTGCTGCCGGAGCCTGAGAAACTCCACCGGCGGTCATACGATGGCTTAAGATGCCCTCACGAACGGCCCGATGTTGTTACGATCAGAGCCGAATTTGAACATTTCCTTTATCGTGTGTCCATCTGGTGTACATTTCGGGACAGTGTGACGCGGGCTTAAAGTAATACCTGGTAAACAACGTTTATTTCTTTAAAAGAAACTTCCCATTTATTGTCATGTTGAAACCTTTACAGAAACACAGGAGGGTGGCGGTATTAAAAGGCTTTAACTAATAGACTGGCATCACATTATGTAAAGAGACCAAAAAGACTTTAATGTTTTATCGTACTGAAAATAAAACAATGTGACCTTGCAGTTCAATCCTTTTTACAGATTCTGGAACTTTACCTTCTGCACCATCTCTATGAAGGTAGATATGGTGCAAAATGCGAGAGCTTGTAAAACCTGATGTGAGAAACAAAATCTGAGCTTGTGTGCATACATTTACACTTGTATAAAATATCCACGTATCTGTGAACCAAATTTGAAGTCACAGAAGAAAAAAAAGTTTTGTAGCTTGTAATTTTCTAACACTGTGCATGCAGTAGGCGTTGGACTGGAAGTACCGACCATAAACGGTTTTGAAAACTTCTGTCACGTAGTGATCATCCTCTCAATAAAACATCTTTGCTGAGGTTTTTTCGAGTCTTCTGGCCAATCAGAATCAAGATTGTTGCCGGAAGTCCCCACGGAGAATAACTTTGCGGTAGAACTATTCTTTATACATCCATGGGTACAACTTCAGATAAAAATGAACAGGTAATGTAATATGACCCCCGGTTTGATGATTGACAGGTCAGAGGTCACAGAACAATGGGGGCTATCTACCCTTACCCACAATTTAAAGTAATTCACACAGACTATCTCCTCTTTGCTCTTCTCTCTGTGTGGAGCAGCATGTTCAGCTTCAGAACAAAGTGAAAAACAAACAATGGCATCAAATATTATTAATATGTCGGGTAGTAATAGATGTATTTATTTTCTTCTCAGAGTGTACAAGAATGCGTATTTATATGTTAGTATTTCAAAAATTCTCTTCTTCTGGGGTTGGGTTTTCAGCATGTGTGCCTTTTTATGTGATACAGTTCAGCTTTGATTCCATCATCTCATTAAACCTTTTTAAAAAGCATTCTTTAGTTCTGTGAAGGGATATAAGGGATATATGCACTGTGCTTCACTTTAATTAATAATGTATGCTGAAAAGCGTATATATATTACGATTTTTTGTTGAATAGATTTGAGTGGTTCAAAATTCGGGTTGCGATTTATTGACAAAGGAAAAAGTGGCTCCCGAGGCCTGACCAGTTGTGAACCACTGGACTAGGCTACTTGTTGCTTGTTGCTTTAACTTGTGGCATAGGCCTAAGCCGTTTTCTACAGGCACATTTTACCGGCGTATTTTTCATTATGATTCTACTTGTGATAGTCGGACATGACAACCTGTGCAGCCCATGTATTGATTCCATCCGATAGCTGCTATAATAACAAACAAAACGTCTGCCTGCTCTCCACAATGATCAATAACAGAGAACGGATGGTCAAAGTAAGGTACAAATAAACAGAATCACACGAAGCCTGGTTAGTGTTGTGTGAAGCTGACAATTGAGCGGCCCGACCAAGCAAGGAGGCAGAGGCAAAACGTCCCAAATACAACCCGGTGTGGGCATTTATTAAAATCAGACACATGACTCACAGCCTCAATCCTGCTGTTCTCCCTGAACATATCCTGCAGCCACAAGGGTCTCACCCACCACAGGAAACACAGAGCCTAAATACCCACAGACTAATCAATCAACAAGACACAGGTGAGGGGGGAGGAGACAACACAGGGCACCAGGTGAACACAACAACAACAGACATGGGGGAAGGGGAACACTTTTCAGAATAAAACAAGAAACAGAGACAGACAAACTAAAACATAGACAGATCGTGACAAATAGATGCATAAATGACATGTATATTCACATTCTTCCTGTGCCATGTTTTAGTGTAGAACAGAATATACTTCGCCAAATATGAAGCTATATTATCCGTAACGGAGGCCGAGATCTATGGCCCCAGAGATCACCTCCGTTACATGTTGCCTGACTTTATAAAGTGCGTTTTTTTTTAAAGTGTGTGGTTGCGTTCTAGTCACTTTGCTCAGCGCTACTGCTTGTTACAACTTTTATTTGCCGTACTCTCCATAAACTGTTAGCTCAGGTCAATCTCACCCGCTCCAACGTAAGCGTGACGTATGCGGTTCTTGCCTCAAGACTAGACCGATACTTTTTTCGAGCTTGGTAAGAACCGGTTTTCGGGGAAAAGAGCCGTCTCCGCTGCGGCGTGAACAGGAAAAACCGGTGCTTATCAGGCTCAAGCTCCGAACCGGCCCTGGAACGGCGTTAGTGTGAAAGGGGCAACATGCAGGGCCCCGCAGTCATCCGGTTCGACCTGACATGGCTGTGTGACTGACCCGAGCTTGCACCTCCTCGTTCTGATAGCTCCGCCCCTTCGCTCCAACCCCCCACATCTACAGGTGAAAATTACTTTAGCGACACATTCATCGCAAGAAGTGTAGCAAAAGTCAAGGCCGCATATTCGTCGATGTATACTGCCACAGAGCAGATTCGTGAAGTTGTAATGACTGATTTGAGAGGTTGTAATAACCAAGTTGCAGTTGTAATGGAAAATATATTTAAAAATATATATATTTTTCTGCAAGTGCTCACATCAGGTTTTACACTCTCTCGCATTTTGCACCATATGTACCTTCATACATCTCCGCTGCTCTGAGGTCAGCTGTGTGATGCATGGGACTCCATCTCCCATGAGGCTGTTCTGATGACAGGTTGCCGTTTCCTCTTCTCTCACACTCACCAAACCAGGCGACTCCTGGTGCTGAGCTCAGCGCTCTTTATATGCAGACTCTGAGATGCAGAGTTCTTGTCTGGGATCAGTTATGTTTTTGGGAGTGTGGTCTGCAGCAGGCATCATGATGATTTTATAAATAAACTAAAGTAATTGCCTCATACCAATATGTGCTACCCACACAATAAACAGTTTTAACTTTTTATTCCGTACAGAACCAGACAAAAAGTGAGGAAGGCTCGACAACAGTCTATGGAGTGTTACATTAAACTTAAAATACCATACAAACAGCCCCCCCTCCATTTCTTAAAGTGTCAAATAAAAAGGTATGCACATAAATACATCTTTATTTAGCCTCTCACTGATTCTGTTGCTGTCATTGGAGTTATTGATTTGCATGATCTGCCGTTAATCAATTTGTGAAAATATGTCAAGTTAGACTGAGCAGGTCTACACTTCCTGAAAGTCACTGAAGCTTTCTAGGAAGCGTCCTGTGTGAGAGCAGAGATCAGTGTCATCTCTTCACCGGCTCGTGTTCCTCAGTGTGTTTGAGTCCTAACTTAAATGTGATGCGTGTGGTCAGTGTCTCTGGAAGGCGATGGGGGGGGAGCCCAGGCTGCTGGGGCTGGGGCTGCGGAGGCTCGACTCGTACGAGCTGGGTGTCATTCCCACAATACCCTCTGTCTTCGGCGTCTCCCCGGACAGGAAGTCGTCCTCGTCCTCCTTGGAGCACTGACACACACACACAATGAAGCAACACACACACACACATGAGCCTCAACATCTGAAGATAAGATCAATATGTATTCAGCTAAATAAAATGCATTTTATACCCATTAATAGACATTTCATTGTGTATTTTCATATGTATATGCTTAATTATACCTCAAATGGAAACCAGTTTTACACAAATCCTTGCAAACCAGCCGAAACTTAATGAATTCAAATACTTTCTCTGCCTAATATCAAAGTTTAGTTGTGTTATTGTTGGCTGCAGCTCTACGACAGTTCCCCAACATGACAGCAGTGCATTAGAGGATTCCTTGACCAGTGCTCAGCCTATCATCTCACCTGTTGTCCTGTTGTGGGGGGGGGCTGCTCTGTGTCTGGTAGCTCCTCCCACACCTGGTACAGAGGCTCAATCAGCTGACTGGACCTGCACACACACACACACACACTATTTGTGTTTGTGGAAAAAGGGCCTGTCCCGGGCTCCTGCAGATATCAGAGGTGTGATAACAGTAATCCTGTGAGGAAGTATCCCATCAGAGGACACAGAATAAGACGTACCTGTGGAGCAGGTAGGGGTCGAAGGGGAAGAAGCTGTCCAGAGGGTTGGTGTTGGTGCCCACGCTGTCTCCCCCCGCAGAGCTGCGCACCACCGGCAGCACGTGGCGGTTGTTCCTCTCTATGATGGTGTAGCAGAACACCACCTGGTACTTCCTGCAAGAGAAGTGGCATGATACCTCTGGAGCAAGGACCGGAACACGAGGAGACACTGGAGAGCTCCAGCTGATGTCGCTGGAGATTATTGGAAGAATTGACGAAGCTCCTGCCCAACTCTGAGCCTCTCTAGCTGACTCCTCAATATTTAACTACTCCTCAGAGAATAATCAACATTCGATAACCAGTCAGAGAGAGCTCTGCTCCTAGCAGGCCATATAGAACATCAACAACCACAGGAAGACAACAATTACACACTTTCAACTGTCTCCTGGGGGGACATGTTGCTTTATTCAACTCTCTCTAATGTAAATATTGAGTATTTCCATGATGCTTGTACCCCATCATTAAAAAGGGAATATTGTACTTTTTATTCCACTACATTATTTTTGACAGGTCGAGTGACTAGTTCTATTTACATTGAAAGAAAACATATGACCGTAATAAATAAAACACATTTTTTAGAGATTCAACCAGTGGTTCCACACCTCTTTGGTAGAGACATAGAAAATAGATTTAGAAAATAGGGTTATTGCGTAGACAACTAAAGTTGTGCATCATTAAAACATAGTGAACAATTATAAATCTCACCTTTCCCAGAGATCTTAATTCATCTTAAAGCAGCATGTTGCTTTATTAAAACAGCAGTTCTATTTGGTGGTGCTTCTTTCACCACTGCACGTAACATACTGTATATGAGAACATCAAAAGAAATGCAGCGCTCGTTGTGATACTCGGCAGCAGGGGGCAGTGTGTACCTGGTGATGGCTGCGAACATGCTGCTGACTGCAGGCAGACACACCTTCAGAGGGTTCAGCTGACTCATCACCACACGCTCCAGGTTCAGACCCTGCAGGTACTCCAGGCCTGACACACACACACACACACACACACACACACACACACACACACACACACACACACACACACACACACACACACACACACACACACACACACACACACACACACACACACACACACCCACACACACACACACACACACACACACACACACACACACACACACACACACACACACACACACACACACACACACACACACACACACACACACACACACACACACACACACACACACACACACACACACACACACACACACACACACACACACACACACACCACACACCACACACACACACACACACACACACACAACACACACACACACACACACACACACACACACACACACACACACACACACACACACACACACACACACACACACACACACACGTTACAACACTACACGATCTAATATGATTATTTGATGAGGACTGTTAATGTTTTCCAGTTTCCGGCGGTTAGTTGGAAAAGTTAGCTTTCTAAAACATCTTTGTGATGTCCTGATATTCTGTAAAATGCTTACGCTAAATGAAATGGCTTGCTAAAACATATTTAACATATTGTTATGACTTAATTAATTAATCCTAGCATCCTGGTCTTGACTGGCTTTTCAGGACGATCATTTTTTGAATAGCTGATTGCAAGTATGTTTGTGGTTAGTCACATCTTAAAAAGCAACAGTGATGTCATAGCTGTGTGAAACATTGAGACGTGGTCCTGTTGAGCAGCAGAGGGTGTCACAGATCAGAGGGTACCTTTCTTCATGTTGCCCTCCAGCATGGCTCTGTGTCTGAAGATGAGGGTGTAGAAGGCGGCCTGGCAGGCGGAGTAGAAGGGTCCGTGCAGGCTGATGTCGCAGCAGGCCGCTCGGCCGCTGCTGTCCTGGCTGTCGATGTAGCGATGGATCCACGAGAGGAGCAGGTCCAGACAGGCCCGCACAGTGCTGCAGGGGGAGGGCATAATAACAGCAGGATTAACATCATCACAGAGGGGTACAGGGCTCACTCAGGCTCAGGGTCCCCGCAGAGTGACTCACAGCACGGGGATGAACTTGGCCCGGGCCAGGAAGCTGCCCAGGTACCCAGCCGCAGCCTGGCGCAGCACGGCGGGCTGGGAGGGGCTCTGCAGCACCTTCCACACGTGCTCCAGGAAGGCCTCCGCCAGCGCCTGGACACACAAATACACAACATATAGAACTCATATCATATGGAAAAACGTAAAAAGATGTATTATTAAAACAAAAAGCAGCAAAAGCAACTCAAGATGAGGCCTTGTGGGTACGTGTAATATACAGGGAGTCATTGTGTATGCCCAAAAGAACTGCCAGCCACTGACGGCACAATGACTTTTTGCAAATGAATTCAAAATGACATGATGTGTGTACGTGCTTTATGAAGTAAGTTCTCTACTAGAGCAGCTTCTGAGCACTATAAGCACCATCATGACCCTGAACATCACTTCCATACATCTCAAGCATCGTTCCTCACTTTGCACTATTGAGCTTTTTTTATTTGGATATTAAAGATGCAATAATTGAATTTTCCACCCCATAAACTTCAACAGGAAGTTATTAAACCGTTCAACAGGAAGTCTGCATCACAATTTACTAATGGTTGTTCCCTGCAAACATTCATTCAGCGCAAATTACGTTTTCTTCCCACAATGTTGTTATTGTAATGTATTTATAAAAACAGTTTTTCTTATGTTGTTTATCTTTGCACCATCATACACAAACTCCTTGTATGTGTAAACCTACCTGGCAACACACCTGAGTCTGATTCATTGAGACAAGAGCAGAACTCACCCCTTCACAGGGGGGGGGGGGTTGTCTGGATGTATCTGACCTCACCTCAGCTAGCCATGTGTATCACTGCTGAGAGCAGACTGAGGGCTAAATGCTGTTTCCTGTAATCACACACACTGATGCACACAGCGGGGGGGGGGGGGGGGTACTGACCACTCTGAAGCTGCAGAGGTAGAAGAGTGTGTACTGCACATGACAGGAAGCATGTGTGGGCAGGATCAGCTTGTCAAACACACTCAATAAATCTCTGTACAGATCCTTAGTCCGGTCTGCGTGAAAAGAGCCTGGGGGGGGGGGGGGGGGCAGAGCAGAGACACACCTTACTCACACAAACCCTCACAACAACACACAGAGTACACAGAATACATCTTTCAAATGTTGTGGATCTGTGTGACCCCGTTACCATTCACATGGCACACATCCTTGATGTACGCCAAAAGGACAGCCATGAGGGTGTCCAGCCTGTCAGCCACTGGGTGGGCCATCACTGAGGGCCTGGGGGGGGCATCTGCTGACATGTCCTCATCCTGACAGAGACATACAAATGTTAAATGCATACTAGTACATTCAGAACCAGGTTTATTGCTAAGGCCTAGGCTCCACGGGAACGAAAACAGGTTGAATCCGCATATTTCTCTTGTGTATAGCCCTTTAAGCTACACGACGCCGTAACGGAACGGTAGAAACGGACCCTGCAAACGACAACGGGTCCAAAGGTGGATAGATCTGGGAACGGAGCGCTCTGGGGGGTCCAACGGGGCCGTGTGGTAGCCTATACGGTCATCCGTTTCTGATAATGACGACGCAATAGCCCCGCCTCTCCCCACCTCTGCTGCTCACCCCCGCAAAAGTACACTGCACACTGAATTCAGATTATTTATCTTTATCTCGATATGGACATAAACGCGAGTGAAGTCTAATCTGACAGGACGGAGACACGCAGCTCCTCCCGCTGTGATGCAGCGGGAGCAAAACACACACTTCAAGTCAGATCACCACCCTTAGCTATTTTAATTACCTCTCAAACTAAACTAGTTATAAATATGTTTATTTTTACTGTCGGGTCACTCATTACAGGATCAGCTGCTGCATGAGACAGACACTGACGCTGTGAGAAGAGAGGAAAAAGAGAGGCTCCGTATATTTTATTATTATATATCATTATATAGAGTCGTTATTCATTTGTTTTAAAGCTCAATAAATAACAATGAAGACCTTTGACCGGCACTTTTATAATTTTGTCCGGAAGATTTAAACTTTAACACACGCTGACCGGCGAAAAACTCTGCCCGGTTCCCTCGGCCCCCACCACGGAGAATAAACAGAAGTGCAGCCATGACAACCATTCTTCTTCGCTGCTTTTGTGGAGGAAGTTGCTGCTTTTGTGGAGGAAGTTACAGCGCCACGTACAGGCTCGGCATATGTACTGCAGCTTTTCCAGCGGTTGGATGTAAACGGAGCCGTCTCGTGGAGCTTGACACAATCCGGTGTCTATTGCGTGGGGACGGAAGCTTTTTGGCGTTTGCGTTTGCGTTACTGCCGTATGCTTTCCCGTGGAGCCGGGGCCTAAGTAGGTTAACACACACGAGGAACTTGGCCTGGTGTCAATGGTGCATACATAAGTTAAAGATGATAAACTAAGAAAAGGACCACAAAATGACATACATGTAATATAGACATACCAACAAAAAAACAATGTGCCGTTTAATATCACAAAATATTTGTTTTAAAGAAAACAGAATCAAATAGAATATGGGAAGTATTGGTATGAAGGTGTAAAGCTGTGCAGATATAAGAGGTAGCTTAGTGTGGGTGGTGCAGGGCTCACGCTGTTAAAACATATTGTTTCCATAGTGTGCATTCATGTAGTGCATAGAGTTTATGATGTGGCTGAGGGTCAGTAAAGTATATTATAGAATATTATCATTTCCTGCTTGTTGTGGAATGCTTCCTGCCAGCAAGTCTTTCCACTTTGTAAATGTATAATATTATTTATCTACAATCTACCCAAAGGGATCACATTACCATTTCAAAGAGGCCTTCCTCTGCCCTGTCCTCTGCTCTCTGACTCTGCACTGTGTTCTCTTCTGCCTCCTCGATGTCTGACCGCGATGCACTCACCTGAAACACACAACACACACCGTAACACACTGTAACACACACAAACAATCTAGGAGACTTCACAGACTGGTCTACTGAGCTACAGTGTAGAACGTGAGACTTCTCCTTCCACCCTGTGAAGCCCTTCGGATGACTTGTTATTTCAGGTTGAAATACTTACATCCAGTTTGAGCATCTTCCCGATGATCAGCTCCAGCACGTCTCTGCGCAGTGCGGGGATGTACATGCTGAGCCTCAGGAGGTTGTGGACATAACACTCCTGCAGAGCAACATACTGTCACCCACAAAGCACTGCTGCGTTCAGGACGCACATCACACTATATGGTGCTTTTTCAAATTACAATACATTTAATGTTTTATAGCACCACGTTTTGAAAGCACTGAATGATTTATTCTGATCTCCTGCTACATTATGAAGCATCTGCTTTCTGTCCCAGAGTCAGAACTAAACATGGAGAAGCAGCGTTCAGTTATTATGCTCCAAACATCTGGAACAATCTGGAATCCTACAGGTCTCTCACCTCTTTCAATCCAGACAGTTTGCTGCTGCTTTTTATTAAATGAAATATCTATTCATATCTTACACTGCACTCTTACGTTTATTCACACCTTATACCTGTATTCTTTTATTATAATTTGTATATATTTGGCTTTTTAATGGCTCTTTATAAATGTATTTAAATATAAATTGTATAATTAGTTTCTTGTTTCTGCTCTGTGTGCAGACTCACCAGAGTTCTGGAGGATTTCTGCACGAAGGGGAAGTTCTCCTGCAGGATGGGCATCAGGAAGCGACTGGTGCTGAGAGCAGAGGACACACCTTCACATTAGAAATCAGAACCCCAGGGCAGGACAGGAGTTTTTGTGAAGCCCTGACCATGCATAGTAATACATGATTTCATTATATACAGTACCAGTCAAAAGTTTGGACACAGCTTCTCATTCAATGTTTTTTGAGTATTTTAATGTTGTTCTACTTTGTAGATTAATACTGAAGACATCATAACTATGAAAGAACACATATGGAATGATCTAGTTAACAAAAAAGTGTAAAACAAAATCCAGAATATGATTTTTATTCAAATAAATAAAAAACTTCTAATGAGAAGGTGTGTCCACACGTTTGACTGGTAGTGTATATGCTAAGGTCCATCATTTGAATAGATCCTGCCTACGGTCCTCTAGCTGTGTCTCCCCGTCAATCAAACAAGAGTTACATTTCACTAAATTGTCCCTCCTGGCTTCCTTAAAGTCCAGATAGTGGGAAGATAACATCCTGGGACTTATTCACATCACATCTTGCCTATCTTAGTGGATATGGAACCAGTCTGCTCATACTCCAGTTCAAGATAAGTCCAAACTTTTCTTTAGATGTTAGTTTTCATTTTTCCAGAGCAGAACGTTGAAGCATGGATAAACCACAGATTCAATGTAAGTGTTCGGTGCCTAGAAAAGTATTCGGTGCCTAGAAAAGTATTCATATAAATCCTTATAGGAATCACATATTCCTAGACGGACTGTAAAATATGCCTCTTTCACCTTCAGCCAGGACCAGCACGCATAGAGTAGACTAGACTAATATGTTTCATTTTTTAAAGGAGAACATGTTGAAATAATGCAGTGATAAGTCATCTGGCTGGTTTTAGATAACATTTGTTATGGGAAGTTCAGAGCTGGTTCATTATGGTTCCTGCACACATCAGAGCTGGTTCATTATGGTTCCTGCACACATCAGAGACCAATCTTTAGTTCAGGTGGGTAAACGAGTGACAGGAAGAGAAAACAGAATCATGAGTGACTTACGATGGAACGTATCTGGTGATGAGCTGCAGCGCCTGGTGACACTGATCAAAGTTCCTGGGGAGGTCTGAACAAATCACAGCAGCAGAGGAGACGTCCGTTTAACATCAGTCCATCATCTGTAGTTACCATATTCACACTCATCATGCCCGCACAACCTGCCTAAACTTTGAAGCAGCAATAAGACCATCACACGCCTCGGCCAGATGTTGAGATCCGACCAAATGTCTTCTGTTTTACCTTCACAGCCGTTGGTGTGAGGAAGATGATGAACATATGAGGACTGCTTTGGATCGCTATCTGAATATGTGATTACTGTATCATTTTTTAAGTAATCAACCGAAAAAAATTCCTCAATTCGTATGATGGATCAGATTATATTAGTTGTATTTTTTTCATCTTTCTTTAACCTGTTAAGCCCTGAGCCTGTTTTTCAGGTCTCAGGCTCGAAAATGACATTCCCAGAACAAATGACCATATCTTCCCTTCTAAAAGGGTTAAATTAATAATCTTTTTTCTCAAAGTAATGATAAACCTGTGAGTTGGATGTAGAAAAGTCAGAATCAATATAGATGTTTTTTATTTTAAAGAAAATTCAGTCCAAAAATTCTTTTTTACTTATAGTGAAAACTACCCTTGGATGATGGTAAGGTCGACTAAAAGCTTTAGGAATCCAAAGTACAACATATAATAAGTACCCTGTATCAAGATTGATGCAAAACAAGTGACATTTGACCTTTTTAGAGAGATTTAGCCAAAAAAAACTCCACCTCTGAGGTGATTTGGGTGGAAATTGTTTTTTTTCCCATATCTCTGGCCCCCCTTGGTCGATTTTGATGGTTGACACCTCTTTCTGACCGTTAGAGCCAATAGAATCGAAGGGGGAGTCCCCCACACACACTCATTGTGAAACAAAAAGGTGCGGGCTTTGCGCATGTCATTTTGCATTAGAGTGAAGCTACATTCTAGCTCTGACATCTAGAAACGTAAAAGCAGTTTTAATGCTCATGGATTATCAGAAATCATTTCAAAGGGACACAGACACATTGGATTAACCTATGGATTAACTTCAGCAGCGTTTTTATCGTTTTAATGCCATTGAAGATCACTTTTGACCAGACAAAGACACAGGTGAGCCATGTTAGCGTTTTTAGCTACCTAGCGCCACATGTTTTGATGTCTGTTTTTGTTTATAAAGTCGCGATTTCGTATAATTCAGTAATAATGAGGGTACCCTTCGATTCTGTGTCACCTCACAATGTGAAACGATGTCATGGATGTGCAGAAAAGATAAATAATAAGGTTTTGTGAGTGAATTTCGGTGCAGTAATCTGTTAGCATTTTTCGCTCGTTGCTAATTCAGAGGCTCAGCGTTAGGATTGTGGGTTTTATTTAAAAAAAAAAAAAAAATGATCAGTTAGATGAGTTTCTTCCCGTTACATGGATATAAAACATTCATAGTTTATTAAATGAAGATGCCCTCAGACACTGTTTCCTGCTAGATGTTGCGGGAGGGCGTCGGTACCGGGGTCTCTCGGGCTTAACAGGTTAAGAATATAAGCAGTAGCAGTAGTATACTGCAGTTAGCAGTAGAGCAAAGAGTGCAACAAATACCTATTGAAGCAGATTATTTGGTATAATAAAAACATGTTTGTAAATGATTTTGAATTTTCATTTCATAATAAATGTTGACTGAACAATGCACCAGTCACACAGTTGCAGTCATAACAAATCCTACACAGCCACCACTGATTACTAATAGTATATTTCTAATATACTATCTGGTTTAAGCAATAAAAGGAGCTGCCAGTATTGAAATGTTGATTTAGGCTTTCAATGTGAATATAATGAACAGAGGTTTGAATCTACAAACGATCAGCCCTCTAAGATATACGATATCTCTAAGAATGTGAGTTTGTTATATTATAACATACTCACATTCTCATAGTACGTTTTTGATGCTAACATTTAGGTATTGACATTCCACGTGGAAAAATAAGGAGGACACCTACTTTCATCATCATCGTCTGAGTCAGAGATATCCACCCCGCCTTCACAGATGGTCACTCTCTCTGGAAACAAGAACACATGTTACATCTCCACTGAAGCTGGTTTACAGTACATACAGGACACAGCAACTCTGCACTCTCTGATTTCAAACAGAAATGTAAACACTGCAAACATAACATGAGGACCAGACCAGGAGAAAACCAACATTATGTCACTACTTTGACAGAGTGAGAGCTTGAATCCCATTTTTGTATTCTATCAATATTTTGATTTTTGATAAGCAGTGAGAAGGACTTACTGGGGCTGAAGTGTGAGACCACCATCTTGAGGCAGGCACACAGGTACACAGTCTGAGCCGACACCAGGTTACTGAGGAAGGCCATGTACTCCTCCACCACTGCCTGGCTGCGGCCCACCCAGGGGAGCCTCTGGAAACACAAGGCGATAAATCAAAAGTCAAAATTGGTGCTCATTCATTTTTACATCCAACCCACTCCTTTGTGCGTGTAGCCATTAGGCTGCACAACTAACTGACCCCCACAATCATTTAACAATGTCTTAACACTGTGTAAACCGTTTGACATAATTATATTGTTGTTATTTTATACATATACATATATATATTGTTATTTACATAGTTCTTATCCTTTTTATCGTTATTTGCACTTTTACCAGTCCTCTCCTGTTCTATTACTGCGGCTGCTTTCACACCTTCATTTCCCTTTATGTTGATCAATATAGGTTTATCTTATCTTATCAATAATTGATTAGCTGACTTATGATAACAGCTCTTAAAAGGGACAGTTAGGGACAAGAACAATACAATACTTTGTAAATAAGTTGTTTAAATGGATTGTGTTTGTCTATAATTGTGACTTGATGAATATCCGATCACATTCATTGACCAATTTATGCATAAAACAAGGATATTCCAAAGGGTTCACTTTTTCTTGCCACTGAGTAGTGAGCTACACTACTCACCAGGAGAGGGTAGATCAGCTGTTCATGGTCCTTAGTCAGCTGGGTCACACAGCTCCGAAACTCCTGCAGCCACTTGATGATCTGAGCATCCTGTGAGAGGAGAGAGACACTGATCAACACACACACACACACACACACACACACACACACACACACACACACACACACACACACACACACACACACACACACACACACACACACACACACACACACACACACACACACACACACACACACACACACACACACACACACACACACACACACACACACACACACACACACACACACACACACACACACACACACACACACACACACAACACACACACACACACACACACACACACACACACACACACACACACACACACACACACACACACACACACACACACACACACACACACACACACACACACACACACACACACACACACACACACACACACACACACACCTTTATCTCAGGGTCCGACAGCTGATGTTTCAGCAGCTCATAGTCCCCAGAGTCTCCCTTAAAGAGAAGAGAAACAGCGTGGCTTTAAAGGAAACCACACAAGTGTATACAGCACCTTTCAACACAAGGCAACTCAAAGTCCTTCTCAAAAATACAAAACGTTAAAAGTATTAAGAAATAGAAACACATTAAGCAATGACATTTAAAAACTGATAGTAAACTACTAACATAAATACAGAATAATGCTGTTATAAAAGACATGAATAAAGGTTACAGTGCGCTGTGAGCTATGAATAGTTCAATAAAAAACTGCAGCAAAAAGACTGGATTTAAAAATAGTGAGAGTCACAGCAGACCTGCAGGATTCTGGTAGTTAGTTCCAGATGTTTGGAGCATAATAACTGAAAGCTGCTTCACCATGTTTAGTCCTGACTCTGGGACAGAAAACAGACCTGATGCTTCATGATGTAGCAGGAGAGGCGGATTTCTATGATCAGGTCAAACTTGCGCTGAATTCCTGCGTGCGTAGTAATCAGCAGTGAACCGCTTCAACACGTGTATTTTGGTTTATTCAAGGCATTCATTTTGTTATTCAACAGTATTGTTGTTTTATAGTTATTTGTTAATGTATATAACCCAATTTGTGTTCTTTAAAATTGAAAAGGATATTGCATTGTGTTTGTTACTTTCGTTGCAGTTGTATATGTCTTAAAGGTGGGGTATGTAATTTTGGAGAAACCAGCTCGTGTGCGCTAGAATTTGAAAATACACAACCGGAAGAAATCTGCCTCTTCCTTCAGACTTCCTTACAGAGCCCCTCCTCCAACACACACAAACGCGCACATGAGGGCACGAGATAAGTTTGTGCACGAGATGGAAGGCTGACGCAGCGTCCACATGGTGGCGTGCGTTGATGCTTGCCGGTGAGCTTGTCTGAAACTCAACCAACAACCAATCACATGAATCTCCCGCCCCGGACACACAAGCACACGGTTTGATAGGCTAGAGCTTGTACTGGCATATGATTTGATTGGCTGACGCTTCCGCCGAAGCTTCAAAAGTTGAACATTGCTCAACTTTTGAAGCGAGCAACGCTCCCACAATGCAGTTCGGCAAAGCGTGACGTCAACCCATTCAAAGTGAATGGGCAGAAGCGTTGAAGGCGGGGCCGGCTAAAATGATTGGTCGTGCTTTTTACAGCGCCATGGATGACATTTTTTTATGTATTTATTGTCCAAGCATTTAATATATTCATTGCTATCGGGATGTTAAGAGCATTCCATGGAATATAACAAAAAGTGTTTGTGAAATAAATTACATACCCCACCTTTAAGTGTAATTTGGCTTGGCTTCCTATTTTTTATGGACATGCTTTTATTTTGAAGGAGAGTTAGCGCTGTTGACCCGAAGTTGTTGGAGAAAAGTAATATCTACATAGCCTATAAAGACGGAGAAAGTAAACGATAAAGTTTATGGTTAAGTGTTAGCATCCCCCGAAGAGGCACAAGCTCTTACGTTGATATTGGAGATTTCAATAAATTCAATTTGGCAGCCGCAGTGCAGTGCAAAAAAAAAGAAAAACTAAAAGAAAAAACGAATATCCGAATAACGAAATTGAAACCCGAATAGTACTCCAACGAACGGATATTCGGGTACAGCCCTACTGTGAGGTCCACCGTAGACGGACTACTTTTGGACAAAATGTCCTCTCCATTACAGGCAGCTCTTTGTGGAATAGCCTCCCAACTGAGATACGGGATTGTCCCACTCTCAATAGTTTTAAAGGTCAACTAATAAAAGAATGGTTGAGAAACAAACAGACGTGTAACCACCGCTAAATGCACTTTAATACAGGGGAATCTCCTCTTGCACTTTATGTAGCTCTTGTATCCTCTCTTGCACTTTATATGTCGTAGCTGCTATATTGTATTACCATGTCATAAATACTTGTGTATGCTGCACTCTTTTGCACTTTTTGCATATCATGTATTTTGTTTTTGCTAGGTTTGTAAAATGTAATTTTCTTAAATGTTTTATGTGATGGAAATTAGCTCAAAGCTAAATCTGGCACTGTTACGCTCGACACATTTTCATGTTTTAAGTAGGGCTGTCAGTCGATTAAAATATTTAATAGCGATTAATCGCATGATGTCCATAGTTAATCGCGATTAATCGCAAATTAATCGCACTTTTTTTTATCTGTTCTAAATGTACCTTAGAGGAATATTTTTCAAGTTTTTAATACTCTTATCAACATATGAGTGGACAAATATGCTTTATGCAAATGTTTGTTTATTATCATTTGAACAATGAATGACGACAGGCCGTTTGTGATGCACACTAAGAGTTAGACCTAACACACTTAGCTATTTGATCTACCTCTGGAACAACCTAAACTAGTTATAAATATATTTATTCTTCACTGTTGGGTCACTCATTACTGGATCAGTGAGCTGCATGAGATACTGACAGGCTGTCAGGAGAGAGAGAGAGGGGGAGAGAGGAAAAGAGAGCGCTTCCGCTCATCTCTCCCGTGTTATTATCCAAAGTTAATGTAAACTTGAATAATGTACTTCATTTGAATGTAATAATTATGTTGGTTGTTGTTTGTGGAAGCGCCAGTGAATGAGCCCCATTAACTGAGCCCCATTAACTGAGTTTTAAACATAACTTTAAATGGAATCCCCATCGGATCGGCGATCGGTATCGGCCGATACTGATTCCGGCGATCGGCCCCAAAATTGGCGATCGGGGCACCCCTAATTACTGTGCATTGTCCCTGCCAAATAAACGATTAAATTAAATGAAAGATCAGAGATGTATTGTGGCCCAAAGTTATTCAGTGCTTTATAAACCAGCATTTTAATGTCAATTCTTTGACAGACTGGAAACTGTCTAAAACTCAGAAATTGTTAATTTAACGTTAGAAACAAAGAGCTGGGTTAAATGGGTCAATAAGAGGGTCAGGGGTTTGTTTCCAACCACCTGTAGTCAACATGTTGAAGTGTCCTAAGGCAAGATCCTGAACCCCAACATGCTCCAGGAGTCATGCCTTCTTTTGAGAAAAAAGCGTCAGCTAAATCAGGGGTTCCCAACCTTTATTGTGCCAAGGACCGGCAGATACATAAAAAAACATCGCGGACCGGTTGTCAATTTTAACTGATTTTAATATTTACTCACCACCAGCAGGTAGCAACAGAGGCTAATTGTATGTAACAGCCTGAACAAATACTAGAACAATATGCATCCAAAACATATTAACAAAGTTTAAAAAAGAACCGGTGTTGGTTTTTGGGAAAACCAAAAAAACGACGTTATTCAGTTTTTAAACCAAAACGGGAAAACAGATAAATCAACGTTTTGGTTTTGTTTGATTTACGGATAATCCAGTGAATGCTGGGAAAACGAGGAGAAGGCGCATTATGAAGGAGATGTCCGGTCGCCAGGGTGTGTGTGTGTGTGTGTGTATATGTATATGTATATGTATATGTATATGTATATGTATATGTGTGTGTGTGTGTGTGTGTGTGTGTGTGTGTGTGTGTGTGTGTGTGTGTGAGAGACACTGGCATTTATTTTCAGAAGATATTATGATAGTGTCGTTTGTTCCGGTGCACTCCGACAGCATTTAGTACTACATCGAGATTAAGATTAAACTAATTTATTTTGGGAACAGCTGCATATATGGAGTTAGCCATATGTGTGTAAATTACTGTTCATAAACATTTGAAAACAAATGCCGGTGTCGGACAGACACAAACACACCGAACACACAGAGCTGAGCTGAGCAGAGCACATACACACACACACATCATGCGCCTTGGTGACTGACTGGACATCTCCTTCATAAAACTAATAAAAGGGGGAGTAATCGGGCAGTTCGATGTGTGTAGAGGTGTGTGTGGTTAACACGTAGCAGCCTGCAGTCACTCTTAAGCTGTTCTGATGAAGTTAAACACAGCGAATGCGGTGCGTGCTTTACCCGCTGGTGCTGCACTTCTCAGAGGCGGAGTATACGTCCCGCTGCCTCCTGATGCTGCAGCCATTTCATGAAGTGAAGGAGGTTTTCCTTCTATAAAACAGCTGCGGGCAGCAGATACTGTGAGAGTCCCGGTCATTAATTCATAGATCAAGGCAGACTGGTTTACTCTCCTGTTTTGCCAATCCGGTGCTTAAACAAATAGCTCTACACCCCTGGCCGACATGTCCAGACTTAAAATGAAGTCCGAGTTTGAAATATATCTCAAATAATGTATGCACTGCCATTTCCCCACATAAACATAACAGTCTGCAATCAAACGGTTGTCTCCTGTGCGCTCCTCTTCCTACTTGGCGCACCGGTAACATGCTCGTGCGCACAAGAGGCTGAGACCTTAGGCTGAGCCGCCGAATCCCTCGGAACATCATAAAAGCCATTTTCAACGGTTTTCTGGTGAAAGATTAACTAGCTACTGGATGAAATCATATGACTGGTGGCATAGGTGCGGAAATTAAACACTTTTTGAAAAACATATTATGATAAAATATTTTTATATATTTATAATTCTGCAAATATTACGATAAACTCACAGCTATTTCGCGGCCTGGCAGTAACACCTCCGCGGCCCGGTACCGGTCCGCGGACCGGGGATTGGGAACCCCTGAGCTAAATGACATGTCATGTAATGTAAGAGGTGGGAGAAGTACTCAGATATTGTACTTGAGTGTAGGAATACTCTGTTACAAGTAAAAGTCCTGCATTCAAAATAGGGCTGAATGATATATCGTGTCATGGCGATAACCGCGATATGCGCATGCGCGATATTCACATCGCAGGGACGTGCGATTTGATTATTATTTTTTATTAATATATATTATTATTTTTTCATTTTTTTTTTTAGGACGTGCGATATTAAGTAGGTTAATTAACTCAAACACGTCATGTTACAATTATTTTGCTGCTTGCTACAAAAGGAAAACTTGCGCGGCTCTCATGTCAGGGGTACTTGAGTGAGTGGCATGCAGGCTCTGCATGCACAGCAAACCACCAATCACAATCATTCTTGATCAGATCACAGCAGGCCCCGCCCCGCTAGTTTGCAGACCATCAAAACACCGGTAAAATATGAGCGAGGCACAGGAGGACAATACCGGCGAGAATGAAGATTTACTTCCAAAAAGAAAAGCAACATCTGCCATCTGGAACTATTTTGGATACAAAAAGGTTCTTCTCTTCTTCATTCACAGATGAACCCCCTTATTTGAGGGTAAGCAACATGCATTATCATGACATGTTAGATCATGACTTAAAGGGGACCTATCATGCAAAATGCACTTTTGTACGTCTTTTATACATGAATATGTGTCCCCGGTGTTCCAGGGAACTCACCAAGTGTCAGAAAACACAACCCTCTCTCTTTTCCTCCATACCCAAATCTCTAAAAAAGGGGCTGCAACGGATCTGATAAAAACTGATCCAGATTTGAACATTTCTCTGACGTCAGGACGGAGGAGCTCCGCCTATATGGGCAACTCTCCACCTATCAGGGGAATGAGAGGTTGCCGTGGCATGGTAACAGCATGGTAACACGACGCTCGTAACTCGGCCCCCTCCTTTGCAGGGGGGCGTGGTCAGCTGAAGCGCATGCAAAGACAGGGTGGAGGAGAGCAAAATAGAGCGAATTGAGGCATGGCTAAAATGCATGATCTGTTTGGTATTTTGAAAAAGAAAACGTATAAATATACCTTATATAGGTATGGCCCTACAATATATTATTCAAATATAGCATGATAGGTCCACTTTAAGGTATGATGAGTCAACCAGTTAAGATCCGTGACTAAAATCCTTCATCCGGTTAAATATAGTTAAAAAAAAACGCAATATATATCGCAGGGGAAAAAAATATCGCAATGTCAGTTTTTTTTCAATATCGTGCAGCCCTAATTTAAAATGTTACTCAAGTAAAAGTAGAAAAGTATTAGCATCAAAATATAATTAAAGTAGCAAAAGTAAAAGTAGTGATTGTGCAGATTGGTCCATTTCAGAATAATATATATGATATGTTTTATAATGATTGATCATGAAAGTGTTATCAAAGCTGGTAAAGGTGCAGCTAGTTTGAATGACTTTGTATACTGCAGGGTAGCTTGTGAGTTTACTCCAGGAGGAACTTAAAGCTCCCATGTCATGCTTTTCCGGTTATTACCCGTCCCCTTGTGTGTTATGAAGGTTTTTATGCATGTAAACGGTCTGCAGAGTCAAAACCCTCAAAGTACACCCTGTAGCGAGTAAAACTCTAACACAGAAAATACCTCCCCAAAACGCCTCGTTGGAGATACGTCACTGCCCATTTGAGTCTTCCATTTAGTTCCGGGTACGGCCTGATGTCATGCGGTACCCGGAACGAAATGGACCAATCCCGAAGAGCTATGGCCACACCCCAGCGGCGCTGGCCGCACCCTCTGCCAGCCTAACATTTACTGTTGGAAGCTCTGGTTCAGTTCACAATCGATCCAGTCATGCCAATGCCAAGGACCTGTTTCCTGAAATGTGAGGAAGAAATCTGAGCTGTTTGTCCTACCGACGGAAGAACCCACGACGAAGTCAGTGGTTGAAATTTATTTTTAAACACTGTTCCTCCAGAAGGTTCGAAAGAACCGGCATTTCACAGACGAAAGCTTCCAAAACATTGCCCAGTTTGAGGCCGGATATGCACAGCATGTTTGGACCGTTTGGAGCAGGGGAAGATTCTGGTACACAACCTGTAAGTTTGCATTGTTATTTGTGTATTTATCAAACAAGGTATCTACCACGACTGTTTAAATGTGTAAACATGTTTCGGACTGCTAAGCCAGTGCTAACTATGCTAACTAAGTTGCTAGCGTTTCCATATATCAACTCCAATATTAGCAGATCGCCTTACATACATGTTCCTCATAGCTGGATAATGTCTGCATTCACACACGAAATAGTCATAGACCGTATACTCCTGGTGATTTACCGTTCGGTCAGTCGCGAAACGTAATTACATTATAGCTAGCGTAGCATGTATGCTACCGATCTACCGACGGAGCTAGACCTTGGTTTGGTCGGAAAAACATTTTTGTTATGCTACGTTGCTAGCGTTTAAATATATCAACTACAATGTCAGCAGATGGCCTTACATGTTTGTCATGGCAGGAGAATGTCTGCAGTCACACACGGAATACTCATACAGTATACTCCGGGTGATTTACCGTACATTGTGACAATACATGTACATACTGCATGTATAGCTAACGAGGCTAGCTGTATGCTAGCGCAAAACAATGTATTCATGCAAGTTACAATGTATTACCGAACGTAGCAGAATACCCGTATAATATTGCAATTATAAACACGTTATTGCTAGCCTAATATGAACCACTAGCTTTTGTTCATAGTATCGTGTAAAGCTACCAAGGTAAACAAAGCTAGGTTAGCTCTCTTTGCCCGCTCACAGACCCCCAACAGACGGCCTAGAGACCTCCAAGAGGTGTCCCTGAAATGGGGACTCTGTTTATTTCACACTTCCAGCAGAGACAACGGGGAAATCCCCTCTCTTTGCCCGCTCACAGACCCCCAAAGGACTGTACATTACAGTTAGCTTTCCTCCGACGCTGATAGCATGTATAGCTAACGAGGCTAGCTATGCATGTATAGCTAACGAGGCTAGCTATACATGCTAGCGGGAAACATTGTATGACCGAACGTAGCAGACTACCCGTAGAATAATGCAATTATAAACACGTTATTGCTAGCCTAATATGAACCACTAACTTTTGTTCATAGTAGTTTTATTACACTCCATTATAGTTGCCGTTCCTCCAAGCTAACGTTCATATCGTGTTAGCTACCAAGGTAAACAAAGCTAGGTTAGCATATTAGCAGGCAAGCTGTTCATTAGAAGATAGATCCACACTCCTACCACAACTACTACTAACGAATCTAAAACAACTAAGTTTCTCTAATATTTTGTGATTTGCATTTTATTTCGTCCAGCCAGATCCTGCCGGACAATACATGACTGGACGACCACACTGAGGCATCGTCTCAAAAAGCCCCGACTGCTATAAGCAAGATGCCGACAACGGGGAGTAATTGACGATATACCGTGTATATATGTATATTTACGTTCATTTTGTACATTTCTAAAAATAAAGTTTAATGGAAATACTTAGCCTATCCTTTCTTCCCTGAATTATTTGCTCCTATAACATATCATTCATAGCAAACCATGATTTGATTTCTCATCAAACAGTAGTAGTTTATAACGGGTAAAAATAACTTACTCTTTGTTATGACCGGCTCGTAGGCCACAACGGAAAGACAAGGAGACATACACGAGTTTACAAAACCACGGCACATTTATTGTGGTAAATGCAGAGATAGGTGGTCAGGGGAGAGGATTGCTGAGCTGCTTGGAGGGAGAGAGGGGCTGCCGTTTGACTCCGGGCAGCTGGCTAGCACCTCGGCTCCGGCCAGGTGTCCGTGATCGCGCTGATTAGCCTCTTCAGCTCCACCCCATCGTAAGACAAAGGCCCTGGGGCCGTCACACTCTTCTATAACAACAGTTGTTGCTACAGTTTGGTTAGTTGGCGTATAAAATATACGGCTGTACCGACGCCATGATAAGACTGATGTTCGGCTGAGAGCAGCCGTTTAGACATGGGCGCAGCCTCTCTGGTGGTTGACTAATCAGAACAGAGTGGCCGAGCTGACCAATCGGAGCACACTAGGCTCACAGGGAGGGGGGGGGCAAGAGCTCCAACGAGTCGTTTAGTGGAGAGAGTGAATACTGCTGAATACACATGCTTGACAGAGATGCTGTATGCGAAACCAATGTGAGTTTGGAAAATTGCACAGTATAAATCTATTTTAGTATACCTCAACAATGTAATTATGATCAGTGGAAATGGCCATGACATGGGCCCTTTAAGTCTGATTTAACACTTGATTATATTTCACATCATTCATCCGCATCTGTAAAGTAACTAAAGGTATTAAATACATGTAGTGGAGTCAAAGTAAATCATTTACCTCTGAACTGTAGTGGAGTACGAAGTAGCAAAAAATTGAAATAATAATAATAATAATAATAATGGGTTCCATTTATAAAGCACTTCATATTCGAATTCAAATCCCGAAGTGCTACAGGCAGTGAGCAGAAACAGTATAAATAGACATGACACAACACGGTAGGATTATTAAAAAGCAATAAGAAATAAATAAATAAAAATAAAGATAAAAGGATGGTAAAAAGGTCTAGGCAAAGGCTCTTTTGAAGAGATGGGTTTTGAGGCCTTTTTTAAAAACCTCCACGCTCTGTGGTGCTCTCATGTGGTCGGGGAGAGCGTTCCACAGACTGGGGGCAGCCGAAATACTCAAGTAAAGTACAAGTACATAACATTTTACTTAAGATCAGTACTTGAATAAATGTACTTAGTTACTTTACACCACTGACTGAATGACCTGTGATGTAACGTTAGAGGTTCAGGGGCCTCATTTATAAACGGTGCGTATGCTCAAAAATGGCGTACGCCAGTTTCTACGCACTAATTGCGATTTATAAAAAACTAACTTGACGGGAAAATGTGCGGTCCTCCACGCAAACTCTGACCCATGCGTACGCACTAAGCACAAAAACGGGAGAGACGAGAAACTGCGACACCGTTGGCAGAAGGAAGAATGGAGAGAAATATGTGGAAATAATACCATAAATAAAATGTTACCTCTCATTTATCATATATGAAGAATTCATTTTCACAGATTGATTAAAGCCAATCTTAAAATGATTTAACAAACGCCTGTTTGAGACTCCTCAGTGCACACAAAAACATAACTTGGAGAAATAAATAAATACGGAAATGTTATAGATCACCCCTCGATTATGTTCTCTTGTTAAGAAATGTATTCTCATAAATGATGCGGTAAGCAGAAGGACAGAATTACTTTAAACTGACGCCGTTTTGCATTTCTATAGGTTGTATAGATACGAGCATGGTTTTATATACTATCATGTTTAATCATGTGTTATGCCGTTCGCCAATAGCCTACTTGATAAGTCGCTCGTAAAACACAGGAGGTATGGAAACTAAGAACACCATATGTGGTAAATTGTACAGCTAATATAACACAACACATTAGTTGTATTTCCTTTACTGGTGGATTATGGATATATAGTTGCTGATCGACAGCTGGAACACAAACCACCAAATACAAAAAAAATAATTCAGATCCAGTCGTCATGACTCCCACTCCGGAGGGATTCCCCGATCATTTCTTACAGTTTCTCATCAAGGGGGTGTCTCATGTCCCCGGTACAAACACACTGCCTGAGGAAGGTTAGGCTATGTGTATTTTTTTTTGTCATTAACCTTTTTCTGACCACTTATTTATTTATGTTGGTGACGATCCGACCTCCATGCTGCTACTCTGGTTCAAACTGCATCCACCAAACAATATGATTTATCTCGACCTTCCCAAAATAACCTAAATCTGACACGGTGTGAGATGTCTTTTTTAGCTGTTCTGTCGTCATTTCCTGCAATCTTCTTCATGCAGTCAGTCAAAATGAATGAATGAATGGGCATTTATTTGACTATTTATAGGCAAATATGGGCGTTACGTGAAGCCCGCTAAAGCTGCGCCGCATTTTGAGTTGATTGTGATTTATAGAGAGGCGAAGTCCCGCTCATCTACTTCCGACCCATGGGACCTTATTTCGGAAAAAGTATGTATTAAAGTCAATGGGGAGAGAAAGATTATCTTTCGATCCCGTTTGAATTGTGCCATGAATTACACATATGATGTTTGTCAATCTTAAAAAATCATTTCCATGTCAAAAAAGTCACAGTTTGTCGTAAAACTGTTGAAATATAAGACCATGAAAAAGACTACAAATCCCAGAATCCCGGTCCCGCATGCTGGCTCTTACGGAACCGACTAACTCCCCTTTTGTGTATGTACAGCTCTCAACATGCCCAGACTTGTAGTGATTTTCACCTCTTTTAATACTTTTCGCCTCATTCTGAAAGAAAGAAGTGAAATGTGCCAACGTGACGGCCGTCTTGGTGTGTGGTGCGAGACAGGAGATGTAGTTATGTAGGCGCGTTCACACCGCAGTACTTTTTCCACTTTAGTTCCGATATAGTTCCGAAATGTCGCGTTCACACCAAAAAGAGCCGGAACAAAAATTAGTTCATGAGAACCTTTTTACCCCCTTTACCCTGCTAGAGAGAAGGTACTTTCGTGGGAGGAAAAAGGTTCCTATGTCTGATTGGCTGGGCGGATTGCAAACCACGCCCCGTAAAACTCCCAAAAAGTTTTGTGAAGCCGCTATTTTATTATCCTCGCATTAGCATTATTAGCATTAGCCCAGCGCAGAAACGCAGAGAGACTAACTTATGGCAACACAAAAGAAAACATGGGAGCGGTGGAGATGAGGAGGTGTCGGCGTTCTGGCGATTTACTCGGAAGGCTTCAGTAGAAGCTGCTGGGAGACTCCCAGCAGCTTCTACTGAAAACCCAAAGCAGAAGAAGAAGAAGTGACGTCAGCGGCTTCATTTGCCTAATCCTCCCCCAGGGACTTATTCCGGTGTGAACGCAATCTGTACTTAGTTCATGAGAACTAAAGAGTTCTCATGAACTAAGTTCTGATGAACCTTTGTGGGAAAAGTACTGCAGTGTGAAAGCGCCTATTGAGCGGTTTCACACAAAGAAAGTGTTACTTCACAGTTTTACGACACATTTTTTTTTTTTTTACTTGCAAAATTATCTTTTAAATTGACAAACATCATATGTGTAATTCGTGGCACAATTCAAACGGGATCGAAAGATAATCTTTCTCTCGCCATTGACTTCAATACTTTTTCCGAAATAAGTCCGAAATAAGTCCCTCCCTTTCCGGTGGACCTCCATGGGGGAGGTCCACCGGAAAGGGAGGGACTTCGCCACTCTACAAAAGGGAAACCGGCGTAGGATGTGCCGTACGCAAGTCCTGCGCCGGTACGCAGTCTTTTATGAATCGGAAAGTGTTGGTGCGTATTTATTTGCTATGTCGTACGTAAGCAACCTCCCCACGCCAGGGGCGGATCTACCGGGGTGGCATGGGGTGGCAACTGCCACCCTAAAAAATAGCCTTGCCACCCCAGCTGCCACCCCAGTTGGCATCTTTGTTTTGAAAGAAATGTTGTGGCTCATCGGACATTTATGAGAGAAAATCTCTAATGTCTGAGTGCAAGTGAATGCAGCACAAGACACGAGTCTTGTAACCCCCTGGCGCGAGCTTGGAAATAATATGATTGGCGGCGATTTCATTTGAACGGGACTGCGCATAACGAGAAGCATTCGGACCCAAGTACTGAAGGAATGAGGTGCGGTCTACAATGACAGAGAAGAGACTGTCAGTGTGGCTGTACTCAGCATTGAATCAAAACGCACTAAAGCTGTTGATCTTAATAAGTTTGTGAGGCGTTTTGCTGAACAAGATGGTAATCGCCGCATTCAGCTGTAATAGACATGTCAACTTGATGCTCTGCTCACGTATGACTCGATGAGCATAACAAACTGTTAAGATGATGACCTTGTATGTGTGTATATATTTTTTTCTTTGTGGGGGTCTTCCCCCAAAAAACAGTTTTAAGTCCTGATGAAGTCAAATAAGACGGTGTGTAAAACTACACTGCCCAGCCAAACAAAAGTAACCGCTTTGATTTAACTAGGCCAGTAGGTAAGGACTTTCTACTGGATAATAACTGCAGCGATGTATATGTTTTAGCTGAATACACGTTTTTTAACCCTAACTGATGCAGTTAGTCACTTCTTTAATGTTTGTTCTTTCTGATGTAAAGTCAAGGTTGTAACTGTTTGCAGTAAAGTCGTGTGGCGCTGAACTGTTCCTTTGAATCTTTTGAATTTTGATACATGATAGTAATTACTTGTCTTTCAAATTTGAAGGAGGGTGAGCAAGCATCTTGAGGAACATTCATCATTAACTCCTCCAAAAAATATAGTAACTGTAATCATAACAGTGATTGACAGCTGTTAGGAATAGGGATGCTCCGATCGATCGGTCACCGATCGAGATCGGCCGATACTCACTCTCTACCTATCGATCGGTGCTCTCTAAACATGTCGATCGCGAGAGCCGATCGCATGACGTAAAATACATGACACTTTTCTCTGTGCGCAGCAAAACAAGCTCGCCAAAAATGGCTTCACCAGTCTGGCAGTATTTTAAGGTGTCCGAAAAAGACAATAAAATAGCGGTATGCAACGTGTGTGAAGCAGAAATCCTGCAGCTCCACCCGCTGTGACGGACCGGTGAGCGGAGCGAAACACACAAGAGTTAGACCTAACACACTTAGCTATTTGATCTACCTCTGGAACAAGCTAAACTAGTTATAAATATATTTATTCTTCACTGTCGGGTCACTCATTACTGGATCAGTGAGCTGCATGAGATACTGACAGGCTGTCAGGAGAGAGAGAGAGGGGGAGAGAGGAAAAGAGAGCGCTTCCGCTAATTTCTCCCGTGTTATTATCCAACGTGAATGTAAACTTGAATAATGTACATCATTTGAATGTAATAATTAAGTTGATTGTTGTGGAAGCTCCAGTGAATGAGCCCCATTAACTGAGTTGTAAACATCACTTTAAAGGCCCCCGCCCACTCGATCGGATCGGCGATCGGTATCGGCCGATACTGATTCCGGCGATCGGCCCCAAAATTGGCGATCGGAGCATCCCTAGTTAGGAATAATATGATTGTTAATAGTAAGAGTGAAACAAACTCATTCAGTTATTGTTCAGTTAAAATTCATTAAATTATGTCTGCCACATTATATATATATATATATATATATATATATATATATATATATAGTATTATATATATATATCTATATATATATATATATATATATAATAATATATATATATATATATATATATATATATATATATATATATATATATACTATATATATAATGTGGCTGACATAATTTAATGAATTTTAACTGAACAATAACTGAATGAGTTTTTTATATATATATATTTATGAGGCGTGTGGCGCAGTGGATAGAGCTTGGTGTTCGGATCAGGGGAGCACAGGTTCAAACCCCTCTGCAGTCAGCATGTCGTTGGTGTCCCTGAGACACTTCACTCACCCAAATTGCTCCCTGTGGGGATTGTCCACAGTATTGAGTATGTAAAGTCGCTTATGGATAAAAGCGTCTAACAAGTAACATGTCATGTCATATATTTATATGTAAGGCTTTACTGATGTGCCACAATATGTCACCTATGTTATTGAGTTAAAATATTAATATTGTGGCTTTCCAAGTTAACATTAATTGATATGACTGCGATTAAATCAGCATATACTTCTGCCAGGGGATGCCACCCCTCAAAATCTCCTGCCACCCCATGAATATGTGTCTAGATCCGCCCCTGCCCTACGCAAGGCTTTATAAATGAGGCCCCAGGTGTTAGTGGCTCCTCTCAGCGGGCAGTGGAGGGTGGAGCTCTCACCTGTCGGTGTTTCGCCAGAGTGTCCGCCACAGTGCCTCCGAACCGGACCGTCTTCACCGGAGGAGAGTTCAGGAAGTCCCGGTCTATCTCCATGTTTCTCCGCGAGCATGGAAAAGTTGCTTTGCTTTGTTAGCTGTGTTCACGCTAAACCCTCCGGAGAACACACCCTCCCTACATGTTCCTCTGGCTAGCAGTCCTGTGTGTGTGACAGCGGTAATTATTATAGAGTTATTACAGTGTTTTGAAAGTACAGGCCGACTTTTCACTGAAAGCGCGTGCGTTCACAGCAGGAAGAGAACCCCTTGTTTACGGAAGTGAATGTAGCTCGGCAGTGCCGCATTCAAAGTCGTCCCCTCGAATGATGGGCTAATGGGTTCCGGTTGGCCGGTGTTCTCTGTCTGCTTCAAGGAACAGTGTATTTTAAAAGGGTTTTATTTGTTTTTGTGAATGTTAATTTTGCAAAAGTAACAATTAAAATTATGCGGTTTAAGTAACATTATAAATAAATCAAAATGTAAATATAGTGCATTGAGTGTTGTGAAATTACTACATTTACTGAAGTACTGTACAAGTAAGACTTTGAGATACTTGTACTTAACTTGCGTATTTCCATTTTATGCTACTTTATATGTTCTACCCCACTGTAATTCAGAGGTAAATGGGGTACTTTTATTCCTCTGCATGTATTTATTCATGTAATATCTTTAGTTACTTTACAGATGTAGATGAATGATGTGAAATATAATGAACTCTTAAAGGGGACCTATCATGCAAAATGCACTTTTGTACGTCTTTTATACATGAATATAAAATGCACTTTTGTACGTCTTTTATACATGAATATGTGTTCCCGGTATTCCAGGGAACTCACCAAGTGTCAGAAAACACAACCCTCTCTATTTTCCTCCATACCCAAATCTCTAAAAAAAGGGGCTGCAACGGATCTGATCAAAACTGATCCAGATTTGAACACTGTCCTGACGTCAGGACGGTGGCGCTACGGCTATTGGGCCAACTCTCCACCTATCAGGGGAATGTGGGGTGTGTAGTACATATGCCAGGCCTGTAAGTGGCGCTGTAGTCTGCCATAAAAGCAGCGAAGAAGACTTCCCGCGCATGGTTACCATGGTTACCCTTCTGTTTATTCTCCACTGTGGCTTTTTTTCTCCCTCCCCGAGGCAAGCGTTTGCTCCTGCTGCTTTAATTCAATGCAATCCCTCCCCGTCGAGGCAAGCACTGTAATGGCGCATTTCCACTACACGGTCGGCCTCGGCCACACTCGGTACGGCTCGGTACGGCTTGGCCTTAACAGGGCCGACTCACTTCATGCTGCGCTTCCATTACAGTTTAGGAACTGGGGTAGTTACTATAGTAACGCAGTGTAGGCGGAGCCGTGACGTCATCTTCAATGAGAACTCCAGAAACACAACACAGCCGTTAGCTGTTAGCACTCAGAGCTCACAGCTCCTTATATATGTTCAGAAACTCGACAAAAGTTAAACAAGTACACACCACAGACTGCCTGTGTCATGGTGAATACAGTCGCTGCTTTATTTATGTCTGTATAGGCCGTTGTTGTGAGTGTGGACGGTCGGAGCATATACTGCGTTAGCTTAGCCAATCTCCATCTAGAAAAACACGCATTTTAAAAGGTTTTTTGCCTGCCGTCTGTCTGCAGACTTGACAAAGCATTAATTCATGGTTTTTACTAACCGGTATCAGTATGTTGTTACTTCGGCATCATTTTGAAACGTGTATTACAATTAAATCACGGTCAAATATGTCCATCTTGTTGTAGTTGTAGCCCCCTTGCCAGCGCTCCTCTCTCTAGTTTAGCATACTCAGCCCGACTCAGCCCTGTTTGTTGGCCCCGATAGAACCACAATTTTGTCGGGCCAGAAAAGAGGTGAAAAAGTGGCGCCGGGCCGGGCCGTAACTAGGCCTAGTGGAAGCGCAACCAAAAACGGGCACGGCACGACACGGTACGCTTAAAGCGAGCTCCGCGCTGTAGTGGAAATGTGCCATAATTCTCTCTGGTTAGTCCACCAGCAGATGACAAACACCCACCTCTCCGCCTCTTCCAAGGAATGAGGGGACCGTGCGGCAGAGTTTCAGTTAGGTTTTCTTTCGCCGGTCAAGATGTCCGTTAAAGTTTAAATCTTCCGGACAAAATTAGAAAAGTGCCGGTCAAAGGTCTTCTTTGTTATTTATTGAGCTTTAAAACAAATGAATAACGACTCTATATAATAAAACGCGGAGGACGGAGATCTATTTTCTCCCCCTCTTCTGACTTGATCAGAGCACGCTATCCTCTCCTGCAGGGGGGCGTGGTCAGCTGCAGCTCACAGAATCAGCCACCTGCAAAAACAGGGCTGGAGAACAGCAAATAGAGCGAAATGAGGCATGGCTAAAATGCATGATCTGTTTGGTATTTTGAAAACAGAAACGTATAAATATACCTTATACAGGTATGGCCCTACAATATATCATTTAAATATAGCATGATAGGTCCACTTTAAATCAGACTTTAGTTCCACCTGGAGTAAATTCACAAGCTACCCTGCAGTATACAAAGTCATTCAAACTAGCTGCACCTTTACCAGCTTTGAGAACACTTTGATGATCAATCATTATAAAACATATCATATATATTATTCTGAAATGGACCAATCTGCACAATGACTACTTTTACTTTTGGTACTTTTACTATATTTAGATGTTAATACTTTTGTACTTTTACTTGAGTAAGATTTTTGAATGCAGCACTGTTACTTGTAACAGAGTATTCCTACACTCTAGTACGTCTACTTTTACTGAAGTACGAGATCTGAGTACTTCGCCACCTCTGATGTTATCTTGTACAATTCATACAACTAAATGAAGCATTGTTTGTGAACAATCCCCAAAGAGATATGTATCCACCATGACAACATGTTGACTGTTGCCCTTTACAGTCCTGGCCGTGTCTCTTTGAAAGGTAACTCTTTGGAAGTTACTGTCAAAACGACAAATAATCAATGTGATACTGAAGAAAATGAACAGTGATACAAATGTGTTACAATTAAAAAATGTATTCTGTCAGTTATTAATTAGTTTCTTATTTTGTAAGTGTCACAAAATAAGCACCTGCAATTGCATAGGATCAATTCAAATAATGTATTGGCTGGTTCCTCGAGGTGGCCTGCGGGTGGATATAGTGAAACCGCCCCGCACTAAAAAGAGCTAAAGATGTGGGAGTTGAGTGCTGAAGGATTCGGCTGAACCAACTAACCTTTTATGGATATGAGATGTCCATAAAAATGATGTATATGGTAATATCGTTGTGCAGGTATCATACAACAAAAAAGAATCTATTGAATGAAATAACATACATGTTTAAATAATACATCTGCAAAAGTCATTCAAGGAATAAAGGACAAAAAAAGAATCCAGAATGAGTGAAGATGCCTTTTCCTCAGAGCTTCTGGATTCAAGTCTGTTTTCTGCTTTATGAGGGACTGGATTAAATACACACCATGGTCAAAACATCTCAGGTATAAATATGTAGAACAGTGGACAGAGTGGTTTTATAACCCTACCACTAGGAGTCGCCTTAGTCTTTCACAGAGCGGCATTAGAGATACAAACTGTTGGAGTTCACTTTAGTAATGCAGCTTCAGCTAATTCATACATGAAATACATGAGATCAAATAACATATATTTCTACAATATATTTTATTCCAGTCTTGCACATATTTAAGGAGACTAATTGTTAACATTTATATTTATATTAATTTATATTAATACCAGCAAACGTTTGGTCCTTCCTCAGGCAGGTGCACATGGTGAGGAGGACGAAGGGTTTCTCTGAAGACCAGAGGTGTGAAGTCATTAAGTACATGGCGTTTTCTCCTGGAGGCCAAGGGAAGCCAGGCTTCCCCTGTTTTTTCGGATTGTAGTTATAATTTTAATAAATAAATAAAAACTCTTCGTTTAGTTTCGGTCATTCTTCTTTGCTGTGTGTTGCTGCCGGTGTCAGTACCATATGGCTGTGTTTCACTTCGGTTAAATGGATTCCTTGCGTCCCTCACTTGTGTCGTTTCCCTGCGACTAGTCCCTCCCCACCAGGGAAGCATGGAGAGACGCAAGGAAACCACGAGAAGCAGGGAAATGAGTTTTAAGAGCAATGGGACGTTGTTTCCTCCGGAGCGTCACGTGAAGCGACGTCTGTTTGTGATGACGCCTTTTACTTTTGGTACTTTAAGTATATTTTGATGATAATACTTTTCTACTTTTACTTGAGTAACATTTTGAATGCAGGACTTTTACTTAACAGACTATTCCTACACTCTGGTACTTTTACTCAAGTACAAGATCTGAGTACTTACTGAGTACTTTCCCACCTTGGCTGAAGACTCTTCCTCTGAGGAAGAATCAGAGGTCTGATCTTTTGGTTGATGTCATTAACTCGATCTGTTGTCCTGCTGAGGAGGGAGTCTGGAATCAGATGAACAGCCAACAGCTCACTGCTCTGAGGCCATGCGAGCGTGTTGCTGGGTTCTAAGACACTGGAGGGGATTAGCCTCCTATGATTACATCACTTTACACATGTTGGGTTGTTAACGCTGATCTGTAAAACTCCACTACTCATGTATTATCCATTTAGATCAGCTATTCCTTTTAGTAACATTAATGTTACAAAACAAGTCATCCAGAGCAGGAGCCAGGATCTCCAAAGAAGCGTGCGTTTACCCTTCACTGTGCATGTTATTCCTCACAACACAGCACCCACGGCCCGGTGTGTTTTCCTGCGGAGGACCGAGCCCCGTTCAACTCACTAGCAACACAGATTGGGCTTCGCTCGTGTGGAGGCTACTGCCAACTGTCATTGCCGGCGCCGAGCCCTGCAAGGCCAGTAGTCCGGGCCCCGTCTATCCAGGACGGGCTTCCATCGGCGGATCGGGTAGGCCTATGCTTACCTGCTGAGTGGATCTTGCCCCGCTCTTCCCCTCTGGCTATTACGATGGCGTATTTTCCTGTGTTCCTCTGCCTTGTCGTGGCATGGAGTTTTAGCGGCTATGCTATCGGCAACCCAGACTCCTTACGCCCGCGGCTGGTTACCACAGATGGTGTGACATCCACACTGGGCCATGAACATAATGGATGGTTGTCGCATTAGTTTTGGAAATGTTTCTCATTTGAATTACTGCCCCTGGGTTCGCGAGATCTGTTGTTTTCCTGGGGCCTTCACCGTGGGAAACCCTACGCCCTTTGCCAGTATTCTTCTTCTAACTCTTCTAGTCTCCCGACTATAACGAAATTTAAGCAGAAGTGCTTAATCATGTTGCTTCTTCTTCTGTCTGGTATTCAGCCTAATCCTGGTCCTTTAATGGCATGTAATACCCCGACGGACTTTAAGAACCTGTCTGGGTTACACATCATCCATGTAAATGCTCGCATTTACATGCATACCCAGCTTGCTTCCCAAAATGGATATGTTGCTTATTTGGTCAGAGTCAACTGGTGCTGATCTAATTATTGTTTCTGAGACTTGGCTTTCAAAGAAAATATTGGATAAGATGTCGGAATTGACGGCTTCAATATTTATCGTTCGGACCGCCCCAGGAAAGGTGGTGGCATGGCGATTTACGTAAAACATAATCTTGCTGCACTGGTCATCTTCTCCAAATCTGCTGTTAAGCAGTTTGAAATCTTAGCACTAAAGATTGATTTATCTGGTGGTCAGTTTTTAACTGTTGTTGGTTGCTATAGGCCCCCTTCTGCTACAAACGACACATTATCCTCGCTCATGCAGCTTTTATCTCAACTACAGTTTAAGGAAATCATCCTGGTAGGTGATTTTAACTGGGACTGGCTTTCACCACTGTCTGATGATTTTAAAGCTCATTGTATGTCTCTAAATGTTACACAAGTAATTGAAAGTCCTACTCGTCTTAACACCAGGTGTCTAGAAAAATCATCTCTTATCGATCTTTTAATTACTAATCAACCCCATAAATATACTGCAACCGGGGTCTTTTTCGTCAACTGCGTAATCGCTGTACTGCTTCCATTAAAAAAAGCCAAAAGCGATTTTTACTTATCCCAGACCACAGACAGTTTAAACGATCCTAGGAGATTTTGGCATGCCATAAAATCCCTCTCTGCCAGCTCTCGCTCCTTAGAGCTGCCTCCAAACATTGTTGTTGACACCCCTGTGTCAAATAAGACAGAGGTGCTTAATTGTTTTAATAAACATTTGATTGCGTCCAGTTCCTTGTTTGACACATTATCTTTTGGTAAATCATCTCCCTCCATCGCCAATAGTCATGCCTCCAGTAGCCACACTTTCTCCTTCAACCCCTTCAATGTTGGGGAGGTTTGTAAGGCTCTAAAGGGCCTAGACCCCAAAAAATCAGCAGGCCCGGACGATCTCCCCCCTTATTTCTTACGGCTAGCTGCAGATATTATAGCCAAACCACTGTGTCATGTTTTTAATCTTTCTATAACAAACAATGTCATTCCAGATGTTTGGAAAACTGCAAATGTTCTCCCCTTATTGAAAGGTGGTGATCCCATGGTGATGAATAATTACAGACCAATTTCCAAGCTCTCTATTTTAGCTAAAGTACTTGAAAGGCTGGTGAATGATCAAATCAAAGAATATTTAAGCTTGAACAACATTCTGTCTCCTCACCAGTCAGGCTTTAGGAAGCAGCACAGTACAGTAACGGCTGCTTTGAAAGTAGTGAATGACATTGTTGAAAGCTTGGACGCAAAGAGCTACTGTGCTGCCCTTTTTATAGACTTATCCAAGGCATTTGATACTGTGGACCATGGCATTCTATGCCAGAAGTTATCTTATATAGGCCTGTCTGACCAAGCTGTTGGTTGGTTTGCAAACTATCTTTCAAATCGCAAGCAATGTGTAAAATTCAGCGGTCTCTCCTCAAGCTTTCTTAATGTGCCCAGAGGTGTTCCTCAAGGTTCGGTCTTGGGACCGACCCTTTTTACTATTTATATAAATGATGTGGGTCAAAGTATTGATGCCTCTGTACATCTATATGCAGATGATACTGTTGTGTACTGTTGTGCTAGCACTGTTGCCCTTGCATTTGAACGTCTGCAGTCTGCTTTTGACACTTTTCAGTCACATCTGTTCCACCTTAGGTTGGTGTTAAATTCAGATAAGACAAAAGTCATGTTGTTTTCCAATAAGAAAAGGTTACCAACTGTTCTTCCCTGCATCATGTCTGCACAGCATAACCCCATTGAAGCTGTTAACACCTACAGATACTTAGGCATTACTATAGATGAAAATCTCTGCTTCAAACCACATATTGACAATCTCTTAAGGAAATTGAAATTAAAACTGGGGTTCTTTTTTAGAAATAAGGCCTGCTTCTCCACAAGTGCGAGGAAACGGCTTGTAGCTGCCACATTTTTGCCGCTCTTGGACTACGGGGATGTTGTGTACATGAACGCCTCAGCTCACTCCCTTCATCTGCTGGACGCTGTCTACCATGGGGCTCTGAGGTTCATAACCAACTGTAAACCCCTCACACACCATTGCACGCTGTACTCTTTAGTCAACTGGACATCATTATCAATGCGCAGATCACTGCACTGGTACAAACTCATCTATACCGCTATGCTTGGACTGCTGCCCCTCTACATATCCACTTACATATCACACAAACAGTACAGCTATAGCCTACGATCTCAAAATGACATCACTCTGTCCGTCCCCTCAGTACGCACGGTGCTTGGGAAAAAAGCCATATCATACTCTGCCCCCTCGACCTGGAACCCACTTCAGCAGGAGCTTAAGCTGACCAGTTTGATACCCATCACGGATTTTAAACTCATTTTAAAAAAGCTGGAGAAATCATCTGTGGGTGTTTGCACCTGCTATATCTGAATACTTTATATGGATTTTAATGACTACTTTTTTTACGATGTTGTATTTTAGTGTTGCCTCTGTGTTTAGTGTCCTGTCTGTCTGTAACTTTGTGTGGTAGTGTTACCACTGACAGGTCTCTCTTGAAAATGAGACCTTGTGTCTCAATGAGATTTTACACCTGTATAAATAAAGGCTAAAAAAAAAAAAAAAAAAAAAAAAAAAAAAATGTAGCCCTGTGATTACAAAGGTTTTTTCTCTTTTTTTGATGTGCTAACTTGAGCTGGCATTATTTTTCCACATTTAGAACTGATGATAAGCGGTCACAGTAAATGTGTTAACCCCCCTCAGAGCGGTGGAATGGCTTTATTTCCTCCTATTAGTAGAATCAATAATGCAGGCAGAAGTAGAGCACAGCTGTAATAAAGCCAACTGGTTCCAAAGGTTACACTCAATCTTATCACCCTGGGTGGGACCAAGAAGCCTGCTGCACCTCTGCACACAGTATTCAGATCACCAAACAACTCAGTGCACATGAAGGGATTTTATTATATTTTTGTATTCACTTTTTCCTGCTGTTACATGTTAGCTTCTGAAACGACGTTAAGTGCCCAGAAGATTCAACATGACCCATCTGAACACTTAAGACAATATATAAATCCTATTCGCAGGCTTCAGTGAGGTAAGGGTCACAGCATGTTGACTCATTTACAGCTACTCCTGCTTTAGGAACTACCTGAAGGCTGGGTCGTCATATTTCCTAATGAGCTTCATTTGCTTTTCACAAATACAAGTCGATAACGTTTAAATGAATGGATTCTACTTCAGGGGCGGACAGAATGGATTGACCCCTTCTCGTTCCTTTTGCTGCACTTATGTGCATCAACCTCTATGAAAACATACACACCAGGTGCCATTGTAGGCACACGTTAAAGAGGAAGTACCAAAATGGCGGACATGTTTGTGCAGAAAAAGCAGAAACATAATGTGAAACACGGAGAAGTCTGTAAGCTGAGGCGGGGAGGAGAGGCCAGCTGCTGTGTTTACTGCACCCTACACATCCTACTGACTGTAGGGTGGAAGTGAATCACATAAACCTACATGTATTCATTTTTTGAGCACTAGGGTCACCTTTTGAGGGGATTTGTCAAACTTTTTAGGAATCAAACTATTGTTAATAGCAGAAATAAAAGACATTGTCATGAGTAGGTGGTGTGCAGTGGGTTTTCAAGAGTGTATCCCATTCAAAACAGCTGCCATGCTTCATCTGAAAATGACACTATGAGAGCAGTAAGAGTGACCCAACAGCCTGTCAATGAGCTGTCACTCACTATGAAGCCTGTACAGGAGAACTGCTCAGCTCATATTAGCCTCGTTCACACCAAGTACTTTGCCGTACTTAGTGCCCCGGCACTTATTACCCCAGGGCACTTAGTACAGATCGCGTTCACACCGGAATAAGTTCCCTGAGGGAAGATTACGCAAATGAGCCGCTGACGTCACTTCTTCTTCTTCTGCTTTGGGTTTACTGGCAGGCCGCAAACCACTTCACGGCGTATACTGCCACCCGGAGTCCCCGGCCGGAAGTCGCCGGAGTTGGGGACTGGCTTCAGTAGAAGCTGCTGGGACTCCCAGCAGCTTCTACTGAAGCCTTCCGAGTAAATCGCCAGAACGCCGACACCTCCTCATCTCCACCGCTCCCATGTTTTCTTTTGTGTTGCCATAAGTTAGTCTCTCTGCATTTGTGCACTGGGCGAATGCTAATGCTAATAATGCTAATGCGAGGATAATAAAATGGCGGCTCTATAAAACATTTCAGAATTTTACGGGGCGTGGTTTGCAATTTGCCCAGCCAATCAGAACTGGGGCACTTTTTTCCCCCAGGAAAGTACCATCTCTCACTAAAAATGGGGGTAAAAGTTCCCGGCACTCAGTACTCTTTTTGGTGTGAACGCGACATAAGGGGTACTAACGGAACTAAACGCGAAAAGTACGGGGAAAAGTACTCCGGTGTGAACGCGGCTATTGTCTGGAGGTTCATCCCCTTAAGTCACCTTGTCATTTGTTACAGAATGTCCATCATACATGCCAGAAAAAAGTGTTCTACAGTATCCTCACCCGGAAGTTATACATGAAACTTGAACATGTATGTTTACATAAACTTCAAGAAGTTTTGGTGTATCCATATCTACATAACATACACATGACAGATCAGGACCAAACTTCTTATCATCTGCATACACAAAGCAAGACCAAGTTTCCCCTAAGGAACTCCGCAAGGCACTTTGTGGACAATAAGACACAGGGCGGACAGAATACCCCCTCCAGAGAAAGACACAAATACATTCAAACCTCTTTTTAGATTCTATCTGTCTTTTCTGTTTGTCTTTAAGCAGATCTAGGAATCCCATTGATGTAAGATGTTCCTCCATAAGGAAACATAGTGGGAAAGCCTTTCAGCTACCAACATACACCAACATATACAAACATGTCACATGATATCAGTGATCAGTTATCAGTTATCAGATTGGATGTTTAAACACGTAACTAACTGATTCATTGTAAGTAAGCTAAGCATTTTGATCAGGAAGTCTCAATGACACCAATAGCTCCATCACGAAAGAGACCTAAAGCAAATGAAACAAATACAAACAGACAGTGAGTGATGTTGGGACATAATGAACTGTCTCAACGTGAGACCTTCTAGGTTCTCCTAGAGAGCTGTAATGCTGTTGACTAAAACATGTCAATCTCAAACAGACTGGGGTAATGCTGCCATACTGATTCAAACACATTTATTAGGAAAGTATACATTTTAACAAAGTATTTAACAAAGACTCAAAAAACAAATTTTCCACATATCATTATTAATTATTAAAAATGTCTCATGAAACTCACAAACAGTATAAAAGTGGAGGAGGTCTGGAGGGTGAGGGTTGAGATCAGAGCAGGTTCAGGTGAGTCGGCCATTGTTCAAACCACGGGCGTGTCTGTTAATGTGTGAGCGGAGATAAGAGTCCTCCCTGCCACAGCCTCAGGTATTCCTCTCCCTTCTGCATCCAAACACATAGAGGGAAGAGCATGAGGCTACGCACAGCAAGAACACCTTCATCAAGAGTGTTGTAGTAACTAAAGGTCATTTAGTTTGAACCTTGAACTGCTACCCTCACACATTTTAGATGTGTCTTTCGTGAACACATCATACTTTAAACTTCACTTTGTTGATGTTTTATAAAAGTAATTATAATACAAATGCTTTTTTGTTGCTTTATACTCTTTAATATTGTGTTGAGATCATGGGTTAACAATTGAACAAAGACATACTTATTCTTATCAAATTGAAGGGCATTTGTTTGAAAGCTACCACTGAGGACACTGTGTAATTACTGAGGAGGGTCTTACATTCTAAAAGTACCCAAAAGGACACGTGGTGTTTTCACAGTCTTTTGACATCTTCCTGGAAAACATCCAATGATTAAAGCTCATCAGAAGCTCATCAGAACTCTATTCAGTAAAGGGTCATTGGAAACAGCTTCAATCTGCACTTCATGTATTACTGAACATATTATAAATATAATACAGAAACAAATAAACAAAAGATGAAAGGTTATTAAATGTCCCTTTGTGGTGTTAGTTAAGGTGTTAGTTAAGGTGTTAGTTAAGGTGTTCTTGTTTGAGTTACACTGATCCCTGTTTATTTTTTATTCTGTTTATGTGCAAACTATCTCATTTAAATTGCCAACATTTTTAAATATATGCATCTAAAAACGAGAATTCATAGTTTGAACATCACTTTCCACAATCCGCATTTTTATATTTCTGGTTTCAAATTATTGGAAACAAGCAACAAAATCCTTTGTATCTCAGTCTCCCTCCTACAGGGCGCTGATGTATGATGGTATGAAAAGATATATAGGCTCAAAACAGATATGCAAGTGGAACAAAGTCAGTAAAACATGAGGATGTAATACAACAGGCTGTATAACACTGTACAGTGTAGGCTGTATGTGACGTCACAGGCCTTACCTGCAGGCATCTCTACGTCACAGCCCCCCACTGATGAGACAGGAGTTCGCGGGGTGTGCTCCTGTGGGGTCATCGTTGTCATGGCAACAGCCACCTGCTCGGCCCCTTCTGACCTGGTCGCGCGGGCCGGTGCTCCGTTCCTGCGGAAGGATGTCCTGATGCCGGAGGTCACGCGACTGGAGAGGCGCCGCACCGCCCCGCTGAGGCCGCCCAGAACCCCGCGGTCCTTCTTCAGTAACCCCACATCATCCTCCAGTTCCGCGGGGGGCACCTCGATGTTCCCGGAGTACCAGAACACCCACCAGATGAGGCTGAGGAAGATGACGATGGCTCCCGCGTATATGAGCAGGTCATAGAAGAAGACGTTCACGAACACCCCGAGCAGCAGGACCAGAAGCCCCACGATGTCAAAGGCTACCGCGAGCCAGAAGCAGCACACACAGCGGCCCAGCCCCCGGTACACCGGCTCCATTTCGACCTGGAGAGACCTCTGACCGTTTATCTCCAGGAGCCTTTTGTGCCTGGCATCGAGTGTCAGAGCGGGGTAAGGTGAGCCAGGCTGCCGGGGAGGGGCGGGCTGCTCCTGGGGGAGGGGCTGAGCTCTACCTGGCGGTTAGGCAGGGCCGTCCCTGGCCAACTTGAGGCCCCACGCAAAGTTAGATGATGAGGCGCAGCGGCGAAACCGTGCCGCGCCACACTAATTGCGCCGCATAAACGCATAGGTGCGCCGCATTTGCGGCTCAGTTGAGGCTCCGTCCGCAAGATGAGGCCCCCTCCGCGAGGTGATCTTCCCTGTAGGGAGGGAGGGCCCTGCGGTTAGGTGTTCTTCTTCCCGGGGAATAGAGCGTCAGCTGCAGTCTGAACAGTTATGAACACAAAATGTCTGCAACACGTGTTTTAGCCCTGCCCTTAAACATGGAACATTACCTTCCATGTCACTGAGGCTCAGATAAATAAATATGAGATAGGCCAGCGCAATGTTGCATATGACCAATGTCATTTCTGACAACACTCATGAAGCACACATAAACTAAAAGAAAAAAGTTTATAAAGATTAACAGATTCATTTGTCTAAATGAATTTTTTTTTTAAATGAAACGAAAAAAAATGAAAATGCTTAATGAATTTAAAGCAGTAGTTTAAATGTAATGATTCTTACTTAATTCACTGGAGGGGAGCTGTAAGACTTGTGTGAGTTTATTATATGTATGCACTGTTATCTGCAGCATTCAGCACTCTGTAGACTTGTATTAAAAGTAATGGAATAAATACCACTATAATAACAAGGGTTATTCCAGTACCAGACTCTGTTCACTGTACTGAACTGTGTCACTCGTTCTTCTGTGTAAACGTGTTGCTTTTCTTCATCTTTGAGGTTGCATCATGTGATCCCGTTCTATTCATACCTTTGTAGTTGGTCGACCGCCCTTTGCTACTGTACTATCCTTTTAAATGCTACACCATAAATCTTATTTTTGTAAGGACAGATAATTGTATGTAAAACAGTGAGTGAAAACAGGCACTGATCTTCACTGTATTATCAATGTAAAAAAAAACAGAAACACAGGCTCCATTTCCAGACTTGATAGTGCATGTTTGCATAACAGCTGTTATATGTTGTGTTGTGTATGGACTGCACACAGACAGATGGACACGCTGCAGGTCACATCGGGTCAGAGCAGGTCATACACTGCTCTTTGGGCTGCAGCTGTGTGTGTGTGTGTGTGTGTGTGTGTGTGGTCTGCAGCCATGTCGGTCTCAGAACAATCACAGATGGATGTCCAGCAGCATTTCTCTGCCTCATTAATCCTGTTCTGGATTTACACAGAACACCAGCTTATGGAGAAGATGAAGAAAAATAAATAACAGAGAGCAACAATGATACAACGAGACAGATGGGCGGCAGAAAATGACCCATTTGGGGCGGCCTGTGTGACATATTCCTCACATAAATCATGACATGTGTTTAACACACTTTAAACCATGCATGTCTTCATATGTAGAGTCTCATACACACATGGTGCCAGAGCGAAGCACTGCTGGATTCCAACAATAATAAGTGTTGATTTATTGAAGGAGAAAGGCTATATAAGCTCCATTGAAAAGGTGTTTATTGTAATAAATAAAAAATATGTACAACTATGTAGTGCTTAAATATATTGACTTTTAGATGGACTAAACTATGATCAACAACAAACATCTCCTCAGCCGTAGTTTCTGTATTCTGATGTCAGTGTAGTTTACAAGGCAGACTATCATTTTATAGGTGTGTGAGAAAAGATATATATTATAAGAAAAACATGTAAAGTATTCTGTATGCTTTACTTGACGTCAAATAAACAGATTTCCTATTTTGTATTTATTTTTTAGCTAATTTGCCTTTTTTCCAAACCGTTACAAGAAAAAAAGGCTCTAGTTACGGCTCCTTATTTCCATGGAACCATTGCATCGTGACAGAGATGCGTGCAGGTTGTGGCCATAGAGCAGCAGAGGCTGGGATACAGCTCAGTCCAGCAGAACCTCACGTTTGGATGGAGTCCACTAAAGGGTAGCCCTAGATTTACCAAAACTCTTGCAAGACCCGCTGCCTGAGGATCTTTCCTAACCTTAACAAATCGAGGGTTTCCATGGCGACACAATACCAAAATGCCAAGCACCAGGCTTCCCAACACGACAGTACAGACAGTGAGTCCCCTTCTTTGACACATTCTACTGTCCATGTGCTTTGCATCTGTTCAGGCTGCAGCCCCCCCAATAGGACTATTACCAGGCAGGAAAGTGTTACTGGGATGGATCCACTGAGGTCTTAATACATTTACAAATTATAATAAAAAGGTTGGTACCACTTTACAATAAGACTACCCTTATAAAGGTGAACAACAGATACCAAGGATGCTGGCTGATGAAGAAGACGAAGTAAGCTAAGTAGCCAATATAAGGCTTAGCAGTACAGATAAATGTGGGCTCACTATTTGGCAAGCAACCGGTCACAGTGTTTATCTCATGTCTTATAAAAGCTTATTAATGATTTATAAAGTGTTCACAACCTAATTAATAAATGAATGACAAACTATTCCTAAACCCTTTATAGGGGTAGTCTTATTGTAAAGTGGTACCCAAAGGTTTGTAGCTCATCACTGTGCCCTTCAAACTGCTGATCAATCATACAGTGATGACTAATCAATCATATATGTTCCAACCGATCGATACAAATGTGTATTTTTTTTACATTACATTTGTTATGAAATGTAATAATGAAACTCCAGCAGTAGTAGTAACATGTTCAAGTGGGAAGAAAGTCATTTATTCAAGTGAAATATAGAAGGAACAAAACAGTAGAAGAAAGAAGTTGTGATGCTGGCCTTCCAATAAATCACAAAGTGGTTGATGCAAATGATTACAAAAAAGCCTATATGCCTTTTGAGTCTCCAGCTTTAACCCTTTAAACATGAAACCCTTTGTTAAGACATAAAGATCTGAACACAGCCTAAGAAGCTACATGCTTCAGCTCACTGGCAACATCTACCAACGGTTACTTTAAAGACTACACAATGTTTTATACTCAATAACATGTTGACATGTTTTCACATAAAACACATTTACTGTGGGAGTACACAGGACAGAGGAGTTCATGGTGGAAGAAAGAACGCTCAAACAAAATAACAGAGAAGTTATCTTAATAAAGGATAAAAACATCCTATTAGTTCAGAACCTTTTGGTGACCTAGTTTTGAGGGGGCAGGTCAGGCAGGGGCTTTGTGATCTCAGCATTTCTACAATCTTAAACTATGGCTGATCGGCCCACCAAACAGAAAACAGTTTGAAAGATTCAAACTAAAACATGGAGGCAGACGCAGGTTGAGATGTCCTGACCTTTAGTCCCTGGTGTGGGTCAAGCCTCCTACACTCACACAATGTCCATTCTGTCCTCAAGTGTGAGCACACACGTTTTACAGCAGATCGTGGGTCCTGTCAGTTCCCCATCAGTGCTGCCGGAGCTCCACCTGCAGTCCCTTCCCACGGCTGACTCTGGCTCTGTTTGAGCACGGGGATCCAGACCAGGCCGGTGACCAGGAACATGAGACCCACAGAGAGGAGGAGGGGGCCCAGCAGGTAGGGGACGCTGGCCATCTGGGTGAAGTAGAGCAGGGACAGGGCAGTGCCGGAGCCAAACAGCAGCGCGCCCACACCGATGGCCAGGATGGGCCTGGAGTAGAGGAGCCAGCAGGAGGGAGCCTGCTGAGGGTGGAGCGGGGTGGAGGCCTCAGTGTCGCCCCCATCCTGGCAGGAAGGATCCATGGTGGATATGGTTGAAGCTGTGGAGAGCATGGGCCCACTGGAGGGCTGATGAGACGCACCCCCCCTGAGCTCACAGTCTGATGGGCACAGAACAGGATCATTACTTTTCCTGTTGTCAACACATGCCATGAAGACTCTCAGTCCACAGCCTATTGGGTACTGAGAACTTAAATGTCATAATGTATAGTTTAACATGAGTATTATTACTAGTACTTTTTTAGTACTATTTATTTATTTTTATACTAAAAGTTGGTCAGTCCGTCCTACACGTTGCGGTACACTCCAAGAGCCTCGATTTAGTACACATTCATGTTCCATTTATGAATTTAATAATGTTTTTATATGCTTTGCCTCTACTACAACACAGCAAATGTTAGCATGCTAGCACACATAAGGTCATAATAATTAACCTCAAATTAGCATGTGACATTGTCCTTGTTCGCATGAGTCAGGGCTGCAGGATGCTGTATGATTGATGGCAATGTGAGTTTATGGAGCTGGAGGTGATGAAACATGGCGGCCCTGTTTCCAGCTGAAGGCAGCACAACTAGCTCAGACAAAACATACACAAACTGAAGGACTATATTTGAATTAATCTCGAGTGGAATGGATTCCCCGGATTTACCGGACCTACTAACAACCAGACAACACAACAAGATTAACACTCAGCTACAGAGGACCTCAGTCAGTGCTACTGGGCAGCATTCATCTGTAAATAATGTGATATAAACATATAAGCATACACTGAAGAAATCACTATAATTAAGAGTATTATGTCAACAGATTTCACATAACTGTATTAGGTTAGTTGAAAGCAATAATATTAAATTGAACCCATTAATAAACCTACGTTTAATTTAAACCTAATAGTATTGCTTTTAACTAACCTAATACAGTTATTTGAAATGTGTCATCATAATAAACGTTTCAGCTTTTTCAGTGTAGAATATACACACACCGCATGACATCTATCGCCAAAATAAGATTCAACCACTTCTCACAGAGATTTGTCAGAACTCTAACTGAACAGATTGAAAACGTCACTAAAGAAAAAACATCTTGGAACTGCAACTTAAAGCTTTCCCGGCAAAATATATGATCAGCGTTCATTTGTGTACCCCATACGGCAGGAGAATAAGAAAGGGCGTTCCTGTACGATCTATGCATGGACAGTTCTACACCGGCCTCACTCTGACTCCTCAGGGGCTCAGAGAAGGCTGCTTTAGAGTGAGGGTCCTGATGACTTCCTGTTACACATGGATAGAACAGAGCCCTCACCCTCTGCACAATACAGGGAGATCTAACCACAGCTGGATACACACAATACTTTTTAGTAGGATACATTTATTGTTTCTTTCTTTTCATAGGATGTGTTGGCAATAAGAACAACACAGAATGATGGCACACTTATCTAATTATTAAAAGCACAGAAAATCCTTTCCTGGTTGATGAGAAAATGACTTTTCAGTAAACCTGTCTGCAAATCGGAATGGAAAACAGTCGCCAGCCCTAAACCATATCAAATATCACAATTCACATAAAACAATGATGATCTCAGTCGAACAGCCTCAGAACAGAAGATCAACTATACATGAATGAAAAGATATTAGTGTCCAGCTTACCCAGAGCCTTGCTGTGTGTCTCCCTCTTGGACCAGCGCTGACTGACTGCTGTCAGCTGCTCCATCACAGCCCCCCCCCCCCCTCCACACTCATAGCTTTACACTGTTAGCCTGTTCTGCTCCCCAGCACTGAAGGATTAGTGATATCCTCATATAATATAATGTAGAAAAACAATACAATTGTGATCGTTTGAGAAAAAAAGATAATGTCATTAATCCTACTGAAGGGAGCAGTAATGCATAGCAACCATGGACGGTACCGGGGTACTTCAGCCCCCTCCCCCAGGAAACAGGCAGAAGGAAATGCAAAGATGGGTCATTTTCTCATTCCTGAAACTTCTGATTTGATCGAATAAATTAATGATCAAATTAAAACAAGCCCCGTCTGAAACCAGAGCCCAGTCTGCTCTGATTGGTTAGCTGGCCGGCTCTGTTATGATTGGTCAAATCGCTTATATATCCTGCCCTTTAGCCTATCACGTACAATGTGTTGGAGCGCTAGCCAATAGAAGCACAAGTGTTACATAGTGATGTCATTATTTTAAGTAAAAGTGGAGGGAGTGTGTGTGAGACAGGGATTTTATCTTTTGCAGACCATCTACATACACCAAAACCTATTGAACACACTACAGGAAAGGTAAACCCCCCACAAAAAGCATAATAGGGCCCCTTTAAAAAGAGAGTTGAATCTGGGTCTTCTTCTTCCTCATATTGACTTATCACCTGTAGAGGATCACGGATGCTCATTTCAGTTTATATCTCTGCAACCCTACAGACAGGACACTAAAACATGACCCTAACAAAAAGTTGAGTTGCTTAACTGCATCATTGTGTTGCCATGACAAAAAGAACGTTCAGGGATGCAAGCAGCTTATATGGGTTTTCTCCGGAGGGTGGCCGGCATCTCAGTAAGGATGCCATTGGATGAGACCGAGGGGCAGACCCAGGACCAGGTGGGGGGATTATATCTCCACCCTGCCTGGGAGCGCCTTGAATCCCCCAGTCAGAGCTGCTCGATGGGGCCAGGGAAAGGGAGGTTTGGGGCCCTCTACTGGAAGCTTCCTCCGTGACCCGACTCTGGAGAGGAGGTGGATGATGGATGGATGGCCTGATGGAAGTTAACACTATCTATAACACTCGCTTCTCTTTGTGGAATGTTGTATCATTTGAACTAATGGAGTACTGAGATTTCAGCAAATTATTATCATTTTTAACATACTTGAGTAGTTAAAGAGGGAAAACGTCACTTTAAATGAACTGCTGACATACAACGTGAAGCAGGGACAAAGACACTGTTGGATTTTTGTGTAAGTGGGAAACGCTGGTCCAATCTTTAGCTTGTGTTGCATATTATCTCAAATACTTTTTTTTCATTTATAAAATGTTTACCTGTAAAGGAATGTACTAAATACCTGCAGCTGCCGGATATATGAGGTTAAGTAAAAACATATGATTGTCTAAAATGCACTGCAAAAGAATGCGAAGGAGATACTACAATGCTATATGTACTAGATACTGATGTTAACTGCAAGGAAAAGAGAAAAAGATGCAAAAGCTAAGAAAACTGTAAAATACCTAATAAGAAAACAAAAAATGATTGTTAATGTGATTGTTAACTGATAAGAAAACAGAGAAACCAAAAGACACATCATTTTTAAATGGAGAACATTTACAGAAACATTCAATCAGGGATGCAGTGTGGAGAAGTAGCTTTAAATGTAGCCTCTATCATTGACCAAAAGTCCATGGAAAACTAATGACTGATGTAAGGTTCCTTTCAATTCTATTATATCTCCACTGCATTCACCTTCCTTTCAAAATAACTTTGATTTAAGCTCACTCGGTGCTGAACTGTCGGTAAAGCCACTTCAAATGTGCATCATAAATGTCTGGATAAAGTGCAGGTCACAGCACAGGCAATAACAACCCCACCAATAGTTCAAACTACCTTTTGCATAAACTAAAAGATATTTAGATCATTAAATGTAAATGGCGATGTGTGCATGTAGATTCAAAATGAAGTGGTCAGTGCTCTCTGGTGGACAGAGCATGTAGCACCGTTTCCATGATCCCCAACAGTAAGGAGTTTATGATCAGGGGCCTCATTTATAAACGGTGCGTACGCTCAAAAGATGGCGTACGCCAGTTTCTACGCAATGTTTGCGATTTATAAAAAACAAACTTGACGGGAAAATGTGCGGTCCTCCACGCAAACTCTGACCCATGCGTACGTACTAAGCACAAAAACGGGAGAGACGAGAAACTGCGACACCGTTGGCAGAAGGAAGAATGGAGAGAAATATGTGGAAATAATACCATAAATAAAATGTTACCTCATTTATCAAATGAATTCATTTTCACAAATTGATTAAAATGATTTAACAAACGCCTGTTTGAGACTCCTCAGTGCACACAAAAACATAACTTGGAGAAATAAATAAATACGGAAATGTTATAGATCACCCCTCGATTATGTTCTCTTGTTAAGAAATGTATTCTCATAAATGATGCGGTAAGCAGAAGGACAGAATTACTTTAAACTGACGCAGTTTTGCATTTCTATAGGTTGTATAGATACGAGCATGGTTTTATATACTATCATGTTTAATCATGTGTTATGCCGTTCGCCAATAGCCTACTTGATAAGTCGCTCGTAAAACACAGGAGGTATGGAAACTAAGAACACCATATGTGGTAAATTGTAAAGCTAATATAACACAACACATTAGTTGTATTTCCTTTAACTGGTGGATTATGGATATATAGTTGCTGCAGGGGGATGAGATACACAGGCTGCAGTGGAGACGCTGCGCACAGCTGATTGGTGGTTTGTGTTCCAGCTGTCAAATACAAACAAATAATTCAGATCCAGTCGTCATGACTCCACTCCGGAGGGATTCCCCGATCATGTCTACAGTTTCTAATCAAGGGGGTGTCTCCTGTCCCGGTACAAACACACTGCCTGAGGAAGGTTAGGCTATGTGTATTTCTTTTTGTCATTAACCTTTTTCGGACCACTTATTTATTTATTTTGGTGACGATCCGACCTCCATGCTGCTACTCTGGTTCAAACTGCATCCACCAAACAATATGATTAATCTCGACCTCCCCAAAAGAACCAAAATCTGACACGGTGCGAGATGTCTTTTTTTAGCTGTTCTGTCGTCATTTCCTGCGATCTTCTTCATGCAGTCAGTCAAAATGAAGATTAATACGGGGCGTTTCTTTGACTATAGGCAAATATGGGCGTTATGTGAAGTCCGCAAAAGCTGCGCCGCATTTCGAGTCGATTGTGATTTATAAAAGGGAAACCGGCGTAGGACGTGCGCCGGTGCGCAGTGTTTTATAAAATCGGAAAATGTCTGCGTATTTATTTGCTTTGTCCTACGTAAGCAACCTTCCTACGTGAATCCTGCGCAAGGCTTTATAAATGAGGCCACAGACCTTTGCCAACTATCAACTGATAAATATAAATATAGTAAAATTTAAAGTAGCTGAAAAGTTGTTAACAAACATTTCCCCATGTGCCCGGACAGTGTTTAAATATAAAATAATCAAATGGACTGTTTGGAGCTTCGTGATTTGTGGTAAATGTAACAGAAAGTGAGATATATGAAACAGCCACTGGACAGTGCTCTGAAAATGAACACACTCCGTTTTCCCAATTTATTATTTTATTGTCATAGTCGTTTGCTTTAATAACATTTGAACACGCTCAAGCACACTGCCAGAACGCCACGAGAAACCAAAAGGTGGGTAAAAGCAAAGGGAGACATGTACACCCAGGACACATTTTGGTTTCAACTGGTCAAGTTCTTTCAAGTGAAATCTTTTGCAAATTACTTCTGAAAATCATCCTTTATATTCCGAGCAGAAGCCTGGTCCACATCTGTTTACAGATATAACTCCCGCCATTTCTCATTGTCATTCATGAAAGCAAGAAAAAAAGTGGAAGAAAAAAACAATTATGTAATGATGAGTAGACCAGAGTAGGGGGTGGGGGGGGCTAACCCAGGAATGGCATAGCTGAGCTCTCAATATGAGAAAGCTGACTCGTGTGGACTTCATCTTGGTGCGTCATTTGCTTAAAAACTGGTTCTTTTTCACATGAGTTTTTTTCAGAAGCTGTTCTTCGACACACAGAAGGTACAGGAGGGTGCCGTCGCCGCTGACAAGTGTGGGCGGGTTTGAGCAGGCTCCGCCCATTCCTACTCTCCAGGATCTCAGGCAGCGCTGTGTGTTCAGTCCCGCTCCGCTACCAGCTTCAGAACCTTACCGATGGCGATGGTCTTACCTGAGACACAAACAAACAAAGTCATATACCTCTCTCTTATCAATCTCATCAAGTATATTCCAACTAGGGTTGCAAAGGGGCGGAACATTTCCATGGGAAGTTAAGCTGGGGAATTTTGGAAATATTCCATATTGGAAACTTTCCATTGGAACTAACTGGGAATTGAGGGTAAAGTAATCGAATTGTATCATATCCAAGCATAAATATAAACATTTTGTTTTGTCATCCATGCAAAATGATTCATTAAAAAACATGACATTTCAACAGATTTATTTCTAAGTAGAAAATAACAAGTTTTAATTATTTTATTGAACAAACATTTGTTTCATTGAACACCAAAAACATGAATGTTGACTTAAATATTACTTCTAGAAATCATCTGTGCATGTGATGGAGGAATGCAGTGCCTGTAGGGGGTGTGGTCTCAATAGCCATGCAGTAAGCACTGTCCTATGTGCATGTGATGGAGGAATGCACAGTGCCTGTAGGGGGTGTGGTCTCAATAGCCATGCAGTAAGCACTGTCCTATGTGCATGTGATGGAGGAATGCACAGTGCCTGTAGGGGGTGTGGTCTCAATAGCCATGCAGTAAGCACTGTCCTATGTGCATGTGATGGAGGAATGCACAGTGCCTGTAGGGGGTGTGGTCTCAATAGCCATGCAGTAAGCACTGTCCTATGTGCATGTGATGGAGGAATGCACAGTGCCTGTAGGGGGTGTGGTCTCAATAGCCATGCAGTAAGCAGTGTGCTATGTGCATGTGATGGAGGAATGCACAGTGCCTGTAGGGGGTGTGGTCTCAATAGCCATGCAGTAAGCAGTGTGCTATGTGCATGTGATGGAGGAATGCACAGTGCCTGTAGGGGGTGTGGTCTTAATAGCCATGCAGTAAGCAGTGTGCTATGTGCATGTGATGGAGGAATGGCATGGATATTCAAGTGTACTTGAATGGCATCTGTTTGTTTTAGTCAAGATTATGCTCAAATATACTTTCCCCAACTATATTTAAGTTCCCTATGAAGAGCCAACCTTCCATTTAGAAAATTCCCAGTTTATTCCCATAAATTCCTGTTTATTCCCATGGAAAGTTTCCATCTTTGAAAATTCCCGGAATTTTGCAACCCTAATTCCAACTTCCCCAAGAGACAAGAGAAATTATCCAACTTAAAATGATCTAATCTTCATTTGTTGTCCGAGCACAAATATCAGTTTTTGCCGTTAAGTGGTTTTATAGCTCCAACATGAAATGAGAGAAGCAATGTAATGTATGAGATATTATATTCATGTTTCTGCAGCCTCTGATTCAAATCAAGTTTTATTTATAAAGCACATTTAAAAGCGATTTTTGGTCGAGCCAAAGTGCTGTACATGTAATAAAAACACATTACTACAATCACAATAAAAGACAATAAATTACAACATATATAAAAAACACAGGGAAAAGTCAGGAGTCGTGCTCCGCTCTGACTAGAAGGCCAGGGAGAAGAAGTGTGTCTTAAGAGTAGATTTAAATACCCCTAGGGTCTGGGCCGACCTCACATGGAGGGGCAGAGTGTTCCAGAGCCTAGGGCCAGCTGCTGCGAAGGCTCGGTGCCCTCTGGTTTTAAGCCTGGTCTTGGGCACTACCAGCAGCAGCTGGTCAGCAGACCTTAAAGCTCTGGCTGGGGTGTAGTTCACCAAAAAGTGAATGAACTAAGTTTGCTCTCATTCGCCCTAAAAAACTAAACTATATTTTGTGGTTATTTGTTTAAGTCATTTATCAAACATACACCAGAGTCTTAGTGACACTTTTCTATATCTCTATTTTTGGGAGTTAAGGACTAGAGACAGTTGGAGACACCGCACTGGGCCCTGTGAAATGTGACCCTAAAGTGTAACTCCACCGGCCCCCAACACCTGTGTGCAGACGCTGTACCTTCGTCTCGTAGGGTGAAGCGTCCCATCTGAGGAAAGTCTTTGAAGGTCTCGAGGCAGATGGTCCCTGCAGTGCGCAGACGGGCGATGCAGACTTGGTCCTGTTTGACGAATCGTGGTCGTGTCTTACTCTTGTCTCCTGTCTTCTTGTCTACCATACAGATTAAGGCCTGCACACAGGAGGAACAGATTATCAGCACATGCTCAGGTTAAACAACCATCCATACAAAACATCACACTGCTACAATCCTAGCAACATGCTAAATGTGTTCAAATGTCTCTAACCAATCCTTGTTCCTGATCAGGTTCAGTCACCATGGAGGGGCACAGTTAGGTCAGACTTACTGTAATTTGCACTTCTTCAATGCAGGTGTGAATGTGAAGCACGGCGTTGTAACCCGGACAGATGATGGATTTGTGTTCAATGATGACGATCTGTAAGGGAAAGATTAGTTATGAGAAAAACATTCTTTAACTTTAAAAAGCTTGCACCAGCTGAGTTTAATGATATGAAAGCCTAACGGAGTTTACACACGGCGGCGTGCGTTGAAGCTTCAATGCTTCTGCCCATTCACTTTGAATGGTGTGACGTCACGCTTCGCCGAACTGTATTGTGGGAGCAAAGCGTAGCTTTGCTCGCTTCAAAAGTAGAGCAATGTTCTACTTTTGAAGCTTCGACGGAAGCGTCAGCCAATCAAATCATATGCCAGTACAAGCTCTAGCCAATCAAACCGCTGCTTGTGTGTCCGGGGCGGAAGATTCAGGTGATTGGTTGTTGGTCGAGCGTCAGACATGCCCGCCGGCAAGCTTCAACGCACGCCGCCGTGTGTAAGCTCCGTGTTGTTGTGAAGTCATGTGACTGTGATGTAGTCCCTTTATAGCCGGATATAAATCTTTATATGGTGTTAATGTGTGGAGATTAGCCTACTCGACAAAATGTGTACGTTTTTATAAACCTGCGTTTGCCACAGATCTTTTCTTTTGTCAACATTCCGAAATTCAAAGGAAAGTGCCCATTGGTATGTGGAGGGAACCCTTGTGATGCTCACTGTTTCAGGATCAAACTGCTTGAGTCTCTAGAGCTGCTCGGACACTGACCTGGGCGTCGAAGGTGCGCCCGGAGTGGCACAGGTTCTCGGCGTTACACAGGATGAAGCCGGGCAGGATCTCCTCCTCCTCGATGCCCTTCAGCCGCAGCTTCAGGTTTTCCCCCGGCTCGGCGTCGTCCGTCTCCACGTCATCTGACAGGAGACTCAACACCTCCACCGTATGCTGCAGGGTTAGGGTTAACAAACATGGTGGAAGATAAATGGTCATGTTTTACATCAGAGTGGGAGGAGTTTGGATTTTGGCATCTTTCTCAGCTCAATGTGATGGAAGCAGAGGCTTGTGGGATATCTCACCCTGTTTGGCATCATGACGAGCTGCTGTGCTTTACTGATGCAGCCCGACTCCAGTTTGCCCAGAATCACAGTGCCCATGTCCTGAGGAGACAGAAGGGAGAAGAGTGTTACAGAGAGAGGAAACATGCTTTACATCACAGACAGGAAGTGAGTTTGCTACAGAGCTCAGTCACAGGAGCAGTGTTGGTCGCGTTAACGGATTATTTTCCGTCTATGACGGAAAAATCCGAAAGCAGTCTGTCATTTTGACAGATTAGAACAAACCCAGAACAGCGCCAAAGTTTCCCTGCAGCGAGGCTCCGGTGTTATTCCGTGTTATGCATGCCCGTCAAAAAGGAAATGATATCGTTTCCAAACCTAACTTTGCCGTACAAATCATTGAAATGTCTGAGTTTATGCTTTACGCTGTGCGCGCTCCCGCGAGGTGCAGTGGGCATGCATAACATGGCGTTACAGTTCAAGAGCTTTGGGTGCTGGTGCTTCCTCCTCCTCCTTCATTCTTACCTTGTATTTGTCTACGATGGGCAACCTGACTGGCCCATCAGTGGATCTGTTAAAACTTGGCAAACTGTCCAATTGTGGAATGAATGGTAACCCTCTGAAAAACATCAAATATAAAAAGCAGTTAGTAAAAAAAAAAACCTTCAGTCAATAAAGTAAGAATTTCCAAAGTAGAGAGTGGACTCACATGTACCAGGAGCACATGTCAGTGGGCTCTTTCAGGTTGGCCCCTGTGAGTCCAGAGCACGGCATGAAGTGAATGTCTTTTTTTGGGTTGAAGCCCACCTTCTTCAAAAATGGCACTAGTTTCTCCTTACACTCCTCATATCTGAGGGAGCAACAACAGGAGCCATGTCAACATCGTCACAGGAAGAGAACACAGAGGGCAACAGACTGTGTGTGTGTGTGACATAGATCCAGAGTAACTGTCAACACTTCTCCATATGGCCGTGAGCATACAAAATGGGGGAAAAATATTAGAGCACCTCTACAGAGTGGTGCAGGAATGAGTCATAAATGTCAGAAGTGAGTTAGCATTTTACCACTTCCCGTTCCCATTGCTTTAAGTTGAGGGTAAACTTGCGATGCTAACTTCCATGGTTAGCCTAAAACCCCAATAAAATCATGAACTAAGAGCTACTTGAGAAATGTGTTTTTCTCCATGTGCCCACCTCTCCAGGCTCCAGTTGACTGTAGGGTCGTCCATTTTATTCACCAGTACGATCAGGTGCCTGACCCCTGCCGTTTTGGCTAACATGGCGTGCTCCCGCGTCTGCCCACCCTTCTCAAAACCAGTTTCAAACTCTCCTTTCCTGGCAGAGATCACCTGAGGGACAACACATTCATTTGGTTAGTGGTTCTGTTTTCAGAGCAGCATGGAGATAATCAAACTGCATGTATGTGACTCTTTTTTTCAGTTATTTATCTCAGCAGCTTTATTTGTCAGACACATTCAGTGATAAACTACATGAGCTACAGGATCTGTGTACAAACCAAAAACAATCCTCTTAACCTGTTAGACCCCAAGCCTGTTTTTCAGGTTTCAGGCTCGAAAATGACATTCCCAGAACAAATGACCATATCTTCCCTTCTAAAAGGGTTAAATTAATAATCTTTATTCTCAAAGTAATGATAAACCTGTGAGTTGGATGTAGAAAAGTCAGAATCAATATAGATGTTTTTTATTTTAAAGAAAATTCAGATTGAACATAGTAAAAAACTGTAAATGATAGTGTCCGTCCAAAAATTCTGTTTTACTTATAGTGAAAACTACCCTTGGATGATGGGTTAGTAGACTAAAAGCTTTAGGAATCCAAAGTACAACATATAAGTACCCTGTATCAAGATTGATGCAAAACAAGTGACATTTGACCTTATTAGAGAGGTTTAGCAAAGAAAAAACACTTCTGGGGTCATTTTCCATATCTCTGGCCCCCCTTGGTCGATTTTGATGATTGACATCTCTTTTTAACCGCTAGAGCCAATGGAATCGAGGGAAAGGTTACCAAATACCAGGTTACCAAATAAGGAGTGAGAGACGCAGAGAAAAACCGGAAGCTGCGCTAACCTCTGGTGGCTACCATTAGCAGCTAATTTTTCTTCTCCGATTTTTGCATAAAAATGGAATTATGGATTATCAATCATTTTTTCAAAGTGACAGACACATTGCTATAACCTATGGATTAACCTTCAGTCGCGTTTTTTCTCGTTTTAATGCCATTGAACACGACTTTTGATCAGAATAACAGTTAAGGTGAGCATATCTCCGTGTTTTGCTACCTAAAGCTACGTTGTGTGTTGTCTGTATTTGCTTCCCCTGTCACGAGTTCTGATCGCTCAGTGATTATATTTCTATAATCTGTGGAATCTCAGGATGTTATCTAAGCTTGTTTGTGCAGATCCAATAAGTATATTGATCGGTATAGCTAGAGTTCTGTAATAACAGCCTTAAGATTTTTTCGCTCGCAGCTAATTCAGAGGCTTGGCGTTAGCTTTGTGTTTTTTTTTGCAAAAATAAATAAAAATTATCAGTTAGCTGAGTTTCTTCCCGTTACATGGATATAAAACATTCATAGTTTATTAAATATTAAGAAGCCCTCAGACGCTGTTTCCTGCAGATGACGCTTCAACAGGTTAAAAATTGTGGATTTCATTTTTCAAGAGTGTCAATTAAACAGTGAAGGCTGATTGATGGTTGAATTGTGTGTCTATTTGAATGTTCCTGCTGAAAGGAATTGTGAGACAGTTGTATCTACTTTTCTTTGGTAATGTTGTTCCAGAGTTTCCCATGCTAAAGGAGATGAGAAAGGAAGCAGGAAAGGTGCTTCAATGCTTCATCTCCTGCACCACTCCTTAGTGCTGTTATATTTATCATTCAGGGAATTTGAACAGCTCTCATAATGGATGACACTTCAATGACTATTCAACCGCAGCCCAACACTCCTGGGTAGAAAAAGGCTACAAGCCAGGTTTTGCTGTGATGTTCCAACATGTGGTCCTCCTGTGAACTCACCAGAACAGCAAGGTCGGCCTGTGACGCTCCTCCAATCATGTTGGGGACAAAGCTTTTGTGGCCTGGAGCGTCTAGGATGGTAAAGTGCTTTTTGTCCGTCTCAAAGTACGCTCGGCCCACCTCCACCGTCTTTCCTTTGTCCCTCTCCTCTTGGTTGGTGTCTAAAGCCCAGGACAGATACCTTGGAGACAGAAAAGTGATTTGGTCACATGTGGGAAACCGGAGATGATTTCTAAAGTTTGTCATGTACACAATATTATGGATATATCTATAATGAACACCAAAGATGAGCTAACAGCTAGCTGTACACATGGCTGAAAAATAACAATTAACAATCAAATCTTAAGTATACCTAGTTGGCGTTCACATTTTATTTCAGCATAGAGTATATTTCCATGTTGAAGAAACAATACAAGAGCCTGATGGTTCAGACAGCAGGGAGCCACTCACCAGGTTTCCCTGTTCTTCTCCTTGGCTTCTCTCTCGTACTTCTCCAAGGTTCTCTTTTCTACCATGCCTGTCAGATACCTGTGAGGACAACAGAGAAATATACAAAAGGTCAAAGCTCTGTTGTGTTGAAAGAAACTCTGCTCAATATAAGAAAAGGCGATGAACCAAAAAAAGGAAGACCACGACTCACATGATTTGTCCGCCAATGGTGGACTTGCCAGCATCTGTAGAAGAACAAGCAGAGTGGGTTTAGAGCAGGGGTCTCAAACTCAAGGCCCGGGGGCAAAATCCAGCCCACGACTTCATTTTATGTGGCCCCGCAAGAGCTTGCAAAGAATATAATACGTTTATTATACGGTTACATGCCACTTTACAGAAGCAGGTTGCCCATAAACTACATGTCCCACAATGCATCTTGTTTTGTGACATGCGCACTGAAGAGACTTGTAATTATTTGCCCTGGACTTCTGCTTTCAGACGTATTTAAATACCAAGTTATTATCCTATCCGATAATAATCCAATTCAGAGGCAATAATGTAATATAATACATTATTTTATATATATATATATATATATATATATATATATATATATATATATATATATATATATATATATATATATATATATATATATTATATAGTTACAACCGGCCCTTTGAGTGCAACCTTTATGCGAATGTGGCCCGCGATGAAATTGAGTTTGACACCCCTGGTTTAGAGGACATATACTGGGACATTAGCCGTGTTCACACCAAGTACTTTGCCGTACTTAGTGCCCCGGCACTTATTACCCCAGGGCACTTAGTACAGATCGCGTTCACACCGGAATAAGTTCCCTGAGGGAAGATTACGCAAATGAGCCGCTGGCGTCACTTCGTCTTCTTCTGCCGGCCGGGGAACTTCGGGTGGCAGTATATGCCGTGAACTTGTTTGCGGCCTGCCAGTAAACCCAAAGCAGAAGAAGAAGAAGAAGTGACGTAAGCAGCTTCATTTGCCTAATCCTCCCTCAGGGACTTATCCCGGTGTGAACGCGATCTGCTCTTTAGTTCATCAGAACTAAGTACGGCAAAGTACTTGGTGTGAAAGCGCCTAATGACACTACAATGATTGAGTGAGGAGTCAGATTCAGCACTGCAGGATTGCTTTGCATCTACGGAGTGGGGTGTGTTTGACGACAACATCAACACACATGCGGACACGGTCATCTGCTACATTGGGAAATGCATCGATGACGTGGTACACAAGGTTTCTGTACGAACAATCCCTAATCAACGCCCCAACGACTACCGCCCAGTAGCACTCACTTCCATCATAATGAAGTGCTTTGAGCGGTTAGTCAAAACCTTCATCACCTCCTCCCTCCCTGACTCTCTGGACCCCCTGCAGTTTGCCTACAGAGCAAACAGGTCCACAGACGACGCCATAGCCCTCACCATCCACACTGCCCTCTCACACCTGGACCAGAGGAACACATATGTGAGAATGCTGTTCATTGACTACAGTTCAGCTTTCAACACCATTGTGCCCTCCAAGCTGGTCATCAAGCTCAGAGACCTCGGGCTCAACAGCGCCCTCTGTGACTGGATCCTGAACTTCCTGACGGGCAGACCCCAGGCAGTACGGGTGGGAAACATCACATCCTCCACCCTGATCCTCAACACCAGAGCCGCTCAAATCGTGAAGTTTGCTGATGACACGACCGTCATCAGCCAGATCACCGACGGCGATGAGACGGCGTTGTGAGAAGAGGTCGAAAACCTGACATCTTGGTGCCAGGATAACAACCTCCATCTCAACGTCAGCAAAACCAAGGAGCTGATTGTGGATTACAGGAAGCAGCCGAGAGAGGGACACGCCCCCATCGCCCATCAATGGGACTACGGTGGAGAGAGTCAGCAGCTTCAGGTTCCTCGGTGTCCACATCACTGAGGACCTGACACAGGGTGTTTCTCAATCTCGAGTAAAGCTGCTCCAGAGCCACTATTTCAAGCATACTACGTCATCGAGTGCCGCCGAAGGACTGTTCCAATGTCCAGCATACTTGGAATTCTACCGAGCCCGGCGCACTTCGTTTGGAGAAATTTCGAGGCTGCACATGCGTAGACTCTAGGGCTGTACCCGAATATCCGAATATTCGTTCGTTGGAGTCCTATTCGGGTTGCAATTTCGTTATTCGGATATTCGTTTTGTTTGTTTTTTCCCTGTTTTATTTTCAAATTGAATTGATTGAAATCTCCAATATCAACGTAAGAGCTTGTGCCTCTTCGGGGGGTGCTAACACTTAACCATAAACGTTATCGTTTACTTTCTCCGTCTTTATATGTAGATATTACTTTTCTCCGTTAATCTCCGTCACGTTGTTTCCAAAGCAAGAACAACTTTCTGTCAACTGCGCTAACTCTCCTTCAAAATAAAAGCATGGCCATAAATAGGAAGCCAAGCCAAATTACACTTAAGACATACAACTGCAACGAAAGTAACAAACACAATGCGATATCCTTTTCAATTTCAAAGAACACAAATTGGGTTACATTAACAAATAACTATAAAACAACAATACTGTAGAATAACAAAATGAATGCCGTGAATACACCGAAATACACGTGTTGAAGCGCTTTGCTGCTGATTACTACGCCGCCGCCGCCCCCCCTCCTCCCGGGCCGAATATTCGCTGCTGATTACTACCGTATATCAGGAGCCCGAAAAATGGTATTCGGGACAGCCCTAGTAGACTCTGGTCTTAAAATCCCCACAATGCTTTGCGCACGGACCACTTTCCCCAAAATCTGTTGCAAAAAATGTAATGCGGGGCCTCTCATATGACGCACACCTGCACACTTGCTCGCCTGTTCCACTCTTCGTTTTCCGAATGCCAGGAAGTATGCTTGCCTCGCTTCTGAAGCAAGTGACTCGGAAGACATGTGCTACCAAGCAAGCGTACTCGACATTGAGAAACACCCATGGACTCTTCACACTACCACCATCACCAAAAAAGCTCGACAGTGGCTCTTCTTCCTCCGCAGGCTGAGGAGGTTCAACATGGACTCCAGGATACTCTGCAACTTCTACAGGTGCACCATAGAGAGTATCCTGACCTTCTACAGGTGCACCATAGAGAGTATCCTGACCTTCTACAGGTGCACCATAGAGAGTATCCTGACTGGCTGCATCACGGCCTGGTACGGCAGCTGCACCGCCCTCGACCGTAAGGCTTTACAGAAGGTGGTGAAAACTGCACAGAACATCACCAGGACGGAGCTGCCATCCATGGAGGACCTTTACTCCCAGCGGCTCAGGAAGAAAGCCCTCAGGATTATAAAAGCCCCCATCACCCCAGCCACAAACTGTTCAGTCTGCTGCCGTCTGGTAGGCGCTACCGCAGCATCCGGTCTAAAACCACCAGACTCAGGGACAGTTACATTCCACAGGCAATAAGACAACATCTGTTAACCTGTTGAACCCCAACCTGTTGAACCCCATCCCCCCGCCTCATCTGCAGGAAACAGCGTCTGAGGGCTTCTTAATATTTAATAAACTATGAATGTTTCATATCCATGTAACGGGAAGAAACTCAGCTAACTGAGGATATGAACCATTTTTAGCAAAGAAAAACACAAGACTAACGCTGAGCCTCTGAATCTGCCCTGAGCGAAAAAATCTTAATGCCGTTATTACAGAACTCTAGCTATACCGATCGATATACTTAATGGATCTGCACAAACAAGTTTAGCTAACATCCTGAGATTCCACAGATTATAGAAATATAAGTATCATCACTGAGCGATCAGAACTCGTGACAGGGGAAGCAAATACAGACAACACACGACGCAGCTTTAGGTAGCAAAACACGGAGATATGCTCACCTTAGCTGTTATTCTGATCAAAAGTCGTGTTCAATATCATTAAAACGAGAAAAAACGCGGCTGAAGGTTAATCCAATGTGTGTCACTTTGAAAAAATTATTGATAATCCATAATTCAATTTTTATGCAAAGATCGGAGAATAACAATTAGCTGCTAATGGTAGCCACCAGTGTGTCGCAGCTCCGGTTTTGGCTACGCGTCAATCTCACTCCTTATTTGGTAACCTGTGTGTGTGTGAGGAACTTTCCCTCGATTCCATTGGCTCTGACGGTTAAAAAGAGATGTCAATCATCAAAATCGACCAAGGGGGGCCAGAGATAGGTCAAATCCACCCAAATGACCCCAGAAGTGTTTTTTTTGTTGCTATATCGCTCTAAAAAAAAAGGTAAAATGTCACTTGTTTTGCATCAATCTTGATACAGGGTACTTATATGTTGTACTTTGGATTCCTAAAGCTTTTAGTCTACCTTACCATCATCCAAGGGTAGTTTTCACTAGAAGTAAAAAATATTTTTTGGACGGACACTATAATTTACAGTTTTTTTACTATGTTCAATCTGAATTTTCTTTAAAATAAAACACATCTATATTGATTCTGACTTCTCTACATCCAACTCACAGGTTTATCATTACTTTGAGAAAAAAGATTATTAATTTTCCCCTTTTAGAAGTGTAGTTATGGTCATTTGTTCTGGAAATGTCATTTTCGAGCCTGAGACCTGGAAAACAGGCTCGGGGGTTAACAGGTTAAACACCTGAACTGTTGAAACAACATCCACAATATTCATCTGGCTGCTACTTTAAAATGATTGAACTACTTAGAAATTATTTATCTATTTACCTAATATATCATATTCCAATAACTTGCATGTAGACTGTTATTGCACTATTTCACTTTTTTAAACTATTTTTCTTTTTGTATTTACTATTTACTTGCACTATATTTGTCTGTTTATCTGTGTTTTGTGTTGCTCTGTTGGAGAAGCCTGTGACCTAAGAATTTAATCGGCATAACTACATTGTAGCTATGTTCGTATGACTAAATAAAGAACCTTGAACCTTGTCTGTGATGTAGGATGAGCAGGGAGTTCCTGAACTTCTTGAGTTAGCCCCCAGAAAACAACAGTTTTGCTGAGTGATAACAGGCCATAATGACTCCAGACTGTCGGGGCTACGTCACAGACAGTGTGAAGGTGGAGGGTAATGTGTCAGCTGGTGACACACACAGTGACTGCAAACCACACAGCTGTGTAAACACAAAACAAGGACATGGAACATAAACATGGCAGCTGCCGAAAGAGTCCAGTCTGAGGGACACGTCAGGACATTGTTTCTGTTCTTTACAATGGCTTGTGAACACCTGCAGAGGACGCAATGCTTAAATTGGTTCCTACAGTTTGATGAACAGCAATGCTTAAAGTAACATTTGATTTATTAACATAAGTATTTTCTTATATATTTAATATCTTAAGTGAAAATGACACGTTTTACGAAATATTTCCAGTTGTTCACTGACTGTTTACACACAGACACATAAAGTGATGCAATAACCAAAGCGCAATCTCAAATGATATTCCTTTAAAATATTTCTTGATGAATGAGTACGTGCTTGTTTTACAAACTTAATTTTTTTGGAAATATTGTTGTTATTGTATGTCATGATATATCAATATAAGATTTCATGAATATATGATTTTATTGAAAAACAAAACGTTATGAGTGACTGCAGAGAGTGATGTAAATGTTTTCAACATCCCTTTAGCAGGTAAAAAGATGAAATATATCCACCACAATTAGACATAAGGCTAGACATTTGTGTTAGTTAGGCCCCCCGATCTCTATACAGGGTTCTTACACCTTTTCCAAAGTCAAATTCAAGCACACTTCAAGCATTTTCAAGGTGCATTTTCAAGCATCTTACAGCTGTTGTAAATTACATATTTATATACACATACTTATACTCAAATGATTATTTCCCTACCTCACATTAAATCAGATGTTCTTTATGCTATAAACAACCAAATGTGTGTTTCGTAATAGCATTCTACATGAGGATGAAAAATTAAAGAAAAGAAAACTAAGTTTAATATTTCAAAATGAGTGACCCATCTGTACGTAGACTGGGCATCCCATATAACCTGGCTGAGCCAATATAAAACAATCAGCCAAATAACTTTTCAATACATTATTGATGACTATTTTTGAGGTACTTTTAGCTTGGCAGTAAACATAAGTCAGAGGTAAATGGTGTACTTTTCCTCCACTACATGTATTTAATACCTTTAGTTACTTTACAGATGTGGATTAATGATGTGAAATATAATCAAGTGTTAAATCAGACTTTAGTTCCACCTGGAGTAAATCCACAAGCTACCCTGCAGTATATAAAGTCATTCAAACTAGCTGCACCTTTACCAGCTTTGAGAACACTTTCATGATCACTCATTATAAAACATATCATATATATTATTCTGAAATGGACCAATCTGCACAATGACTACTTTTACTGTGGCTACTTTAACTATATTTTCACGAAATAAATGTAATCTATTGATTCGTGTTCACCAACACGATTTCCCCCTTTTTTTTCGTGTCACACAGAACGATTTTAAAAGCAATGTATTTCTATTGGTAATGTGTTTCGTGCCTGCGTCTTTTTGTCCGGTCGGGTTTTGGAAGACCGGAAGCAGTGGGGTTCATAAAAACATGTTCTTATTCAATATCAAGCCATGATTATTGTTTTTATTTTAAATTGTATAATGTCGGGCTTTTTTTGCCGTCTGTGAGGAAAAGAAATGGGGCTCGGAGCCTCAGAATACTGAAATCTGTATATATTTTTTTCCTTTCTAATAGTTATTATTTGTGACCCGCTCTATCGAAATCAGTCAAAAGTTGCAACGGCTCATTTAAAAAATAAACGTGGATTTGTGTAAAAAAATTAGTTTTTCAGGGTTCGGGTGTTTTGTTTGATTTTAAATAAACAAAGTCTTGGCTTTCAGAATATGAAACTGTTATTGCCAAAATCTCATGATAAATACATTTTTGAAGCTTGTAAAGGGAAGAAGAGGCACCTCTCAACCCGCACCCTGCCAGTAAAGGCGTATAGTAATCATAGATAACACGGCAGGGTACGGGACAGTTTGTTTTCATCTGTTTTCAAATAAACAAAGTCTTGGCTTTTAGAATATTAAACTTGTTTCGGCAAATTCAGATGATAAATACAACTTTGAAGCTTGTAACGGCATAATTACAAGCGGAGAACGGAGTAACTTGACATCACAGCAGGCATAACAACAGCAGGTGTTTCTTGTGAGTGTTTCCCCGGTACACAAACGCAAAAATACACAAACACACACTCGCGAGCTTCCCCCAGACCAGTAATACAAACAAAAATGTGTCTTCGGGTCAATGTGACTGATTTCGATAGAGCAAGTCACATTTGGTTTAGGCACGAAACATACTACCAGTAGAAATACATTGCTTTTAAAATCGCTCTGTGTCGAATCAATAGATTATATTTCGTGACTATAACACGAAATGCCGTGAGACTGGGTTGAATTACAACAGTGAGTGCTTCATCCTCTGAACACCACAGGATGGCGAATGTAACATAACATAGGTACGCTCCTCTGAAATGATTGTCCCCTGCAATTATTATTATCCCTCATCGAGTTCGCTATTCAGCTTGCTAACGTTAGCTTAAACAAACGTAACATGCAACGTTAGCCTAATCTAAAATGCTCTACTACGGCGTACCTTTCATGTGGCTCGTCAGCGCAGACTCTCCCATCGTTATTTTTTGCAAACTTTGCAGGAGGCTACTCGTGGGATTGACCCTCGTCTTAACCATGGCTTGTATTTGTCTTCTGCTAGCCAACGCTCGTTGAAACTGTAACCTCCTGGCATACTGTCATCTATCACTCTCATCAGAATGCCCAGGTCATACGTAAGAAAAACACTTGCAGGTCACGCGCATAGCGCGGGAAGGCCGGAGCGGAGCTGTTTTATGTAAAAGCGAAGCAATTAAGCGCGCTCCGACTTCTTTATTTTCTTTTAATCTAAAATGCGAAGTAAAGCATTTACAATTTCAAGCACTTTATCCCAAATTCAAGCACTTTTCAAACCTTGACAACACCTCGTACAATTTCAAGCATTTTCAAGGATTTCCAGCACCCGTACGAACCCTGTCTTTAGCAAAGATTGCATTTAATTTGTTATTTTCATCATCCATTGTCAGCACTTTATAGCCTGAATTATTGCCCCCCCCCCCTCACTTCAGTGGAGCGGTGTATGGACTGACCTACGTGTCCGATGAACACAACGTTGACGTGTTCCTTCTTCGGGGCGTCGGGCTGTGTGGGGGGGACTTTGGGTGCTGGTGCTTCCTCCTCCTCCTCAATGATCTCCGGAGCGACCTCCTCCGTCACAGCCTCCTCCGAAGGGCCCCGGTCCCCACAGGAGTCGCCTCCCGGCACCTCCTCATTTGGCTCCGCCTCTTTCTGGTCCCACGGCTCCTCTGTGGTCATCTCTGAGTCTCCGTTTTCCACAGGAGCTGCCCAGTCAAACACAACATTTAAAACCTGTTTGAGAGCTACCTAAAACGACTCAGCTGAGTTCAATATACACAAACCTCATGTTTTACACTTTTTAAATGATCAAAGAAGAATTATACAAACACAGATCTGAATATCAATAATAAGCAGTGGATTTTCCTCTTAGGGGGTAACAAATTATAATATCCTAATTGATACACAGAAGTTACCGGTGCAGTGAACTTTCACAAAAAAAAAAAAAAGAAGAATCCTTTTTAGTGAAAATTGTTAAATGGGCTCCTGAATTTAAAACACAAAAGAGTGGTGCGTCGTTAGAGCAGGGGTTCCCAAACTTTTCAGCCCCCGACCCCCAAAATCACAGTGCCAGAGACTGGCGACCCCCACACCACGTGAATTGTCAATAGTAATACAAATAACAGCGTTTCCCATACATCGACATACAAACCCCACAGATCCTCAACTCCGGTGTGTCTCACTCATTAAGGCGAGACACGGCAGGCAAAAAAAATGCACTGGTCAATTTTGAGATTTTGTGCTATTTTGATCCCATAAGATGTTTTCTTTCAGGCTTTTGGAAGGAAAACGTACAAAATACACATTTAGGTGTTTATTTAACTATAGTTTGTCTATTTGCGTCTGTAGATTCCTCCTAAATTCACCAAAAGTTAGCATTCTAACGTAACATAAAGTACCACCTATGTACCTGGACCATGTAATCAGAGGTATCGTTGGAAAGCTCCGTCTCTCCTGCACAATCTCATCAGATCCAAATATAGTCATTTCCTTTGTAACAAATCGTGAAAGTACAAAGGGGTCTTAAACCAAAAAACGAAATCTCATTGGCTGGTGTCAATTTCTGCGGTGCCCCCACAAATCGAATACAATTCTGTGGTTAACACTGTAGACTGCATGTCTACTGTCATTGGATAATATGTTACGTTTTCCAGCTTATAGTTTCTTAAAAAGGTGTAAATGTATGATTCTACTGTCGCAAGGTTTATATGTTCATTTGGCGGTTAAAAAGAGATGTCAATCATCAAAATCGACCAAGGGGGGCCAGATATATGGAAAATCCACCCAAATGACCCCAGAAGTGGGTTTATTTTGCTAAATCTCTCTAAAAAGGTCAAATGTCACTTGTTTTGCATCAATCTTGATACAGGGTACTTATACGTTATAGTTTGGATTCCTAAAGCTTTTAGTCTACTATCCAATCATTCAAGGGTGGTTTTCACTATAAGTAATTGGTTTCTTTTGGACGGACACAATAATTTACATTTTTTACTATGTTCAATCTGAATTTACTTTAAAATAAAAAAAATCTATATTGATTCTGACTCTTCTACATCCAACTCACAGGTTTATCATTGAAAAAAGATGATTAATTTTCCCCTTTTAGAAGTGAAGTTATAGTCATTTGTTCTGGGAATGTTATTTTCGAGCCTGAGACCTGGAAAACAGGCTCGGGTTTAACAGGTTAACCTGTTACGCTCCGCCCCCCCGGTACCGGGCGGAAAAACGCGTCACGGCAGGAGACAGCGTCTGGGGGCTTCTTAATATTTAAAAACCTATGAATGTCTTATACTCAATAAACGGGAAAAAACTCAGCTACCTGACGATACAAGCCATTTTTACCGAAACAAAACACAAGTCTCACAAGAAGCGTTAGCATTAGCCCTTAGCCAAAACGGGCAAATGCTACTTCCGGTGCTAACTAGCAAAAACGATCTTTATACCTTCATATTATCTGCACAAACTACACACAATCTGAAAGCTGATACTCCACTGATTATTTTGATATAAGTATCATCACTGGAGGACACAAACTCACTGAGCTAGCAGCCAGAACAGAGCAAGAAAAGAACAACAGTTTTCAAAACCGTAACAATAATTTTGTCTTACCGTTGCTGTTTTGTGATCAAAAGTCGTGTTCAAGGGAATAAAAACGCTGCTCAAGGTTAATCCAAAGTCTCTTAGTCCTTTTAGAATTGGTCCTGATAATCTATCATTACATTCATGGCAGCAGAGTAGGTATAAAGTTTTGCAGTCCGGCACTGATGCTGTCTCCCACGAGGTATACGCACAGCTCCCCCTCCTCCACGTAGTTGTTTAGCCGGTTTTACTAACTGCAGCTCGATCCTATTGGCTCTAAAGTTTCAAAAAAGGTGTCAATCACCCAAATCGACCAATGGGTTCCAGAGTTACGATCCTGCGTAACATAAATTATGCCAGCTCCAGCCACATTACGCAGACGACGCAGCAGCAGCAGCACCGCCAGCAGCACCGGAGGAGCAAACGAACGAAGCGACGAACACAGTGAACAGAGAACACGGAGACAACAGAGAAAACCGAGACGACAGCATAACATAATATTATTATTATATATAAGGACAAGGACAAGGATTTATTTGCTTTTAGGACTTATTTGAGCAAATAATGCCACCCAGAAAGAGGCTGTACAAGCTTGAAGATGCCGTGGAAATGGTGTTCGCTGACTCTCCGTCAGAAGATGAGGATTTACTTGATTTGCCACAATCAGACCCGGATTATGAACTTCGGGAAAGGTATGTACTCTCTCTGTTTGTGTCTATTAGTTATGTATTTGGTGTAATCTATAGTAATTCCACACTCGCAAAAGAAAAAATGGACGCCGCTTTGTTCTCGCGTAATCGTTCTGAGAGTCGAAAAACAATGGGAAGATGCGTGTTGTTGAACACGCATCAATAGATTAATTATAAATAAATAAATTATTAATTAAAACAGTATATAAATAAAGCTGTATTGTATATCAACGCAGTCTATAGGCCTACTGTACGCGAAATGGATGCCGTTTTGTTGTAAACAATGGGAACACGTGTTGGTGAACACTTATCAATAGATTAATTGTATTTCGTCACTATAACACGGCAGTATATAAATAAAGCTGTATTGTATATCATATATATATATATATATATATATACTGTTATTTCACACACGCTAAATGGAGGAATTATTTCTGATTTGAGTTACATTTTTGAAAGAATAAGCCAGTGAAGTAATCGATTTGTTTTTCCCACAGTGTTGGTGAACACGTATCAATAGATTAATTGTATTTCGTCACTATAACACGGCAGTATATAAATAAAGCTGTATTGTATATCATACATATATATATATATATATATATATATATATATATATATATATATATATATATATATATATATATATATATATATTGTTATTTCACACACGCTAAATGGAGGAATTATTTCTGATTTGAGTTACATTTTTGAAAGAATAAGCCAGTGAAGTAATCGATTTGTTTTTCCCACAGTGTTGGTGAACACGTATCAATAGATTAATTGTATTTCGTCACTATAACACGGCAGTATATAAATAAAGCTGTATTGTATATCAATGCAGTCTATAGGCCTACTGTACGCGAAATCGATGCCGTTTTGTTGTAAACAATGGGAACACGTGTTGGTGAACACTTATCAATAGATTAATTGTATTTCGTCACTATAACACGGCAGTATATAAATAAAGCTGTATTGTATATCATATATATATATATATATATATACTGTTATTTCACACACGCTAAATGGAGGAATTATTTCTGATTTGAGTTACATTTTTGAAAGAATAAGCCAGTGAAGTAATCGATTTGTTTTTCCCACATTTTTCACAGTGAGTATGACGAGTATGACGAGTATGATATGGCTTCTGGATCACAGCCATCAACATCTGCCTCATCCGAGCTACGACGTGCATCAGATCAGCATACAGTTGCCCCAGAGCCATCAACATCCAAGCTACGTCGCCGGATGTCTGCACCTGTACTAACTCAGCCTCCCTCTGCATCTTCTGATTCGGAACCATCATTTGAGCTGCCCAGCAAAAGAAAAGCATCGAAAAAAGCTGTAAATCTCAGAAAGCGTGGCCGAGGTCGAGGTAGGTCTTCCTCTTCCAGAACGACAGAGGAAGAACTCGGGTGGCACAACAAAGAGGACAATGACGAAACACCAGAGCCACTGAGGTTCATGCCTGCCAGGGTCCCAGGGCCAGCGTTGGACACCACTGCACAATGGTCTCCCCTTCAGCTTTTCAAACTATTTTTTAGCCATGCCGTGGTTCATACAATCATTGCCAACACAAACACAAAGGCCCTGTATCAATTGCAGGCTGGAAAGAAGTACCCTTGGAAAGTGCTGACTTTCAAGGATTTTTATATTTTCCTGTCCATTGTCATTTTCACAGGCCTAGTTATCGTTCCCAACCAAGCAGACTACTGGAGGACATCATTTCCATATAATTTCAAATTCCCAGGTGATACGATGTCCCGGCAACGCTTCCACGCCATCCTGTGGTCATTGCACATGAGCGACCCGAAAGAAGACGAAGAAAATGATCGCAAAAGAAACACCGCAGAGTACGATAGACTTTTCAAGATAAAGCCCCTGTACACTGAAATCACTGCTGCCTGCAAAGCACATTTCCAGCCCCATCAAAACATATCAATAGATGAAAGGATGGTCGCCTCCAAAGCCCGCATAAGCTTGAAGCAATACATGAAGAATAAGCCAACAAAGTGGGGTTACAAGCTGTTTGTGCTGGCGGATTCCTCCACGGCATACACATGGAACTTCTTTGTGTACACAGGGAAGAGTGAGTTCCTCTCAGGCCAGGGACTCAGCTACTCCTCCGTGGTCGACCTTCTGCCTTTCCCTCTGCTCGGTGGGGGCTACACACTCTTTGTGGACAACTTTTACACAAGCCCTGCCCTCTTTGGGGATTTGTTCGCAAAAAACATTGGCTGTTGTGGGACCATTCGAAAAAATCGAGTTGGTTTTCCACAGACTGAGTTGAACGACCTTCCGAAAAAGGCTGAAAGGGGAGATATGCGTTGGATAAGGAGAAGCAAGCTCCTGTTCATAAAGTGGATGGACAGCCGTGAAGTGACCATGTGCTCCACAGTGCATGCAGCCTTCAGTGGACAGACTGTCAGGAGGAATGTGAAACGGGCTGGTGTGTGGCAGACCAAGATTGTTACCGTTCCTGACGCTGTGGTGGACTACAACAGAAGCATGGGCGGCGTGGATGTGTCCGATGCTTTGATTGGGTACTACAGCGTTCTCCGCAAAACCATGAAATGGTACAAGACATTTTTTTACCATTTTCTGGACATTGCCGTGGTCAACAGCTTCATTCTCTACAAGGAGCTGCACAAGATGAGGGTTGACGTGATGAACCCACACACCCAGAAGTCCTTCAGGGAGCAGCTTTGTGCAGAGTTGAGGGGTGATGTCCCTGCAGCACCACCACCACTCCCCCCATCATCACAGGTATGCATGCCCGCGTATTATGGGGAAGATGCCACCGCGCTCAGGAGGTACTGCAGGAGGTGCTCTGAGGCTGGCAACAAAACGGTAAAGACACCTATATACTGCACTAAGTGCCTGATCCCTCTGTGCCTCACTTCAAAGAAGAACTGCTTCAAGGCGTGGCACACCTCTGACTGAACACTTTTTCTTTTTGTGTACATTTTTGCTTTTTTTTTTTTTGCGAGTGTTTACAAAACAAATGCTTGTGGTTTTATTTAGGTTTTAGTGTAGTTTTATTTTATAGTGTGTTGTGTAAATAAATCTGCTCCTGTTGGAGACAAATTTATCCTATGTTTCCTAATTTTTATTGTGCAAGTAAACCTTCCTAGAAGTGTTAGTCGGGTGATAAACATGTAAGGACTGTGGAAAAGTCCATACACAGACACACACACACACACCATTTACATTAAAAAAAGAAATGTAATTTAAAAAAATATATATATATATATTTTAAAATTATTGAAAAAAATTTTTTTATAGAAAAACACGGAATGGATGGAATGAATACCTATAGTGATAATAAAATGATTTTTACGGTATGGTACCTGAAAAAGGTCAAATGGCACTGATGGTATCCAAACGTGCCCAAATGTGCCCAAAGGTTAGTCCGCCTGGACTTTTTTTTACTAATCCTCTCTAAAAAGGTCAAATTTCACTTGTTTTGCCTCAATCTTGATACAGGGTACTTATTATATGTTATACTTTGGATTCCTAAAGCTTTTAGTCTACTAACCCATCATCCAAGGGTGGTTTTCACTATAAGTAATGGGTTTTCTTTAGGCGGAGGTAAGAATTTACCTTTTTTTACTATGTTCCATCTGAATTTACTCTGACTGAGAAAAATCTATATTGATTCTGACACTTCTACATCCAACTCACAGATGTAACCTTGCTTTGATAAAAGAAATTATTCATATAACCCTTTTAGAAGTGAAGTTGTAGTCATTTGTTTTGGGCATGTCATTTTCGAGCCTGAAACCTGAAAAACAGGCTCGGGGCTTAACAGGTTAAAATGATATTGTATCGAGTCCTGCACTTTATAATGTCTTACACGCACCAATGATGTTTAGTTAATGAGTTTCCTGACTCAAACACAGGACCTTATGCCTCTTTTCCACCAAACAGGATCCGGTCCAAGAACTGTTCTTGTGCTTTTCTGGTGCTGAACCGGTTCTTCTCTGTAGCACCACTTGTGTTTCCACCGCTCAGAGCCCGACTGGTGCTGCGTCATGACATCACCGTTTACGTTTCTCCCAAACGCCGCTAACAACAACGAAGGACTGCGTTGGGTCGATCGTGTTTCTTTTAATCATACGAAGCTAGATTAAAATAAATAAATACTTTTCAACCTTATACTTTTCTCTAGAGTGCCGTGGTTCATTGTTTATTAATGTGATTCAGCGGCATTTACCGACCGCTGCAGTGCTGCTCGTCCACCGGAGTTTAGTCTACCGTTAACTCTTGGCAGCGGCCTCTGTAAAGTATTCACTGTCTTACACAAGCAGCTGATAAACAAAAACAACAGGAAGACGTCTGCCTGCTCTCCACAATGATCAATAACAGCGAACGGATGCTCAAAGTAAGTAAAAAATAAACAGAATCACACTAAGCCTGATTAGTGTTTCCTGACTTTATAAAGTGTGTGTGTTTTTTTTTTTACAAATGTGTGGTTGCATTCTAGTCACTTTGCTCAGCGCTACTGCTTGTTACTTTCATTTGCCGTACTCGCCATAAACTGTTATTGCTCAGGTTAATCTCGCCCCCCCTCCGACATAAGCGCGAAGTATTGGTTCTTGGTTCTTGCCGGGCAGCAGAGTGGGGCCAGCTAAGAACCGGTTTTCGGTGCTTAAAGGTGGCTCGGGTGCGGTGGAAACAGGAAGAACCAGAGCTTAATCGGGCTCTAGCCTGCAACCGGTTTGGTGGAAAAGGAGCATTAGAGTCTTTGAAAAGCTCCCCACATTCACCCCGATGGAACACTTTACTCTTTGAGACTTTTTCTGAATTGAGGACTTTTAAAACTGTCCATGGCTTTATCAGAGCAGTGGGCAGTTCGCCACATGCCATACAAGGTTTAAAGAGAAGGTCTTGAGGCAGATACTGGGTGATGATTGTAGGGGTTTAGTTAATATATTTAAATAGTTAAATTACTATTTGCTTTGAAATAGGAAATTAAAAATGTCTACTACAGAAACCTGGCCAACGTGTGAACTGTCAACAAGACAAGGTTGCCTCACTGTAACGGTACGTCCACACGGCAGTGTTGCATGCTTCAATGGAGACGCTTCCCATTCACTTTGAATGGGGTGACGTCACGCTTTGCCGAACTGCATTGTGGTTCCGTCGCGTCGCTTTGCATCCGTTGCTTGCTTCGAAAGTTGAGAAAAGTTCAACTTTTGAAGCGTCGACGGTCGGCCAATCAAATCATATGCCAGTACAAGCTCTAGCCAATCAAACCGCGTGCTTGTGTGTCTGGGGCGGGAGATTAATGTGATTGGTTGTTGGTCGCACGCCAGACACGCCCACCGGCAAGCTTCAACGCGACGCTGCCGTGTGGACGTACCGTAACGGTTGGGTTGGCCATCTGTTAACATTCCCTTTCATCTAACAATGTGACACTTTTTCCACTACAGTGTAGGGCTGTTCGATTATGGCAAAAATCATAATCTCGATTATTTGGGTCAATAATTGATATCACGATTATTAAAAACGATTATCCATTTACTTTGAAAATATCAATTTATTGGAGAAAAAAAATGTTGAACAGTATGTTTTTAACAGTTGATTACCCTGAACTTTAAGTATAATTCAACTGAAAAACCAATAAAAAGAAAATTCATTTGAAAAATGAAAAGAAAATGTAATAATAAAAAAATAATCGTTTTATTTCGATTACGTTGTTTTCGTAATCGTTGCAAGCCATAATCGTAATTGCGATTAAAATACGATTAATTGAGCTGCCCTACTAGTGTAAAGCAAATAGCACAGCCGTTAATTGAAAGACTGCACATTTAAATGCCTCAATAACAATGGTATCAGAGCTGCTGTATGTATGATAAGGTAATGTAATCAATGTTAGTTTACAACTATTTGTGTAACTATTAACATCATCGAAGGAAAATAAATACCCTTTGAAGGAGCTCACTTGTAAAAGCACTAAAAGAAGCACATATCATAACAAATAGCATCTCAACTGATTAAGTATGCTGGATCGGCCACTGAAATATGGCCATGTGTGTTCAAAGTAGGGATGGGAACGATTAATCGAAATTATTCAGGTATTCGAATAATTATTCAGGTTTTTTTTTTTGGGAGGGATGCCTAAATTGATTACATATTATCAAATTGAATAATTCAATGTATACGACAGTGCCATAGCTAAATGTGTTAGGTGATGTCAAAAGGTGTGTTTTGCTCCGCTCACCGGTGCCTCACAGCGGGCAGAGCTGCAGGTGCTGATCTCTCTCTCTCTCTCGCGTCCGGTTATACTTCACTCGCGTTTATGTCCAAATCCATCAGATCTAGCTAGTTCTAGCTAATGATATGGCTGCTGCCCCTCCCTACACGCAGATCACGCAGACTCAAACCTCATCTTATGCCCAAATGCGGCGCAAATGCGCTCCGCAGCCGTTGCGAGGTTCCGGCGCTAACAGTTCATGAGCGTGCTCCCCCGCCCCCTGTCAACACTCGCGACACATGAGTGGCCAGCCTAAACAACAATAAGCACTGCTTGGCAACCGTGTGTGGCGGCAAAGTACATAGACATTTTGACAGGAGAGATTTAGTTTTGCCGGTATTCAACATATTTTACCAGTCATAGTCAGGTAATTAATTACACTCTAAGAAGAGTCCTACACAGACATGGCGTCAAAAAGGAGTAATGTGTGGAAATATTTCGACCAGGTTAGAGAGTGCGGTGTAGAGTGCAAACTATGCCAAATTAAACTCATATATACATACTATACCTTGCTATACCCGCAACCTCCGTTCCAGCTGAGAGGGTCTTCTCTACAGCTGGCCTGATTGTGAATCGCCTCCGCACATGAAAGCTGTAGGCCTATAGCTGTCAAACTGTGATCACCAGTTCAATACATTTGACAAATTCGACTTGGTTTCTATACTTATTTGAACATGTATTTATTTATTTCCAAAACTTATTGAAAAAAAATGTTTATAAAAAAAATGTCTAACATTTTTTTTTCACACAATTTTTTTAAATTATAGGATATGTACATTTCGGTTAACCGTTTTTTGGGGGGTATATACATTTGCTTTCAAATTCCCATCCCTAGTTCAAAGTGATAATAGTTCCTGTAAATGTGTCAGAGCAAGATGCAGAGACAAAACAAACATGTGCTAATCTACAACTAAACTCACTATTCAGGGCAAACACTGTGAGCTCAATCTTAGGCCCCGCTCACACGGGACCGTTTGCGTTTATGCACAGTATGCGTATTCAAAAAAGTCTTCCGTTCACATGCATTAGTTTCATTTAACGTGTCTGTTCAAACGAGGCCGCTGGAAACGCTGTAGTACATATGCCGTGCCCGTAAGTGGCGCTGTAACTTCCGCCAAAATACACCAAAAGCAGCAGAAGAAGACCCAGAAGCAGCCGCGCAACAATGTTGCCATGGCTACCCTTCCAGTGTTGCCAACTTGGCGACTTTCTCGTTAAATTCGGCAGCTTTCCAAACCCTCCGGCTACTTATTTTTGTCAAAAGCGACTAACGACTAATTTAACGACTTGTAATGGTGTTATTAGGGACTTTTCTGGTGTTTGGAGACTCACATATTGTTCAGCAGTTAACGAGCCGCGGGTGCTGCCGTGAGCCCCTCTGCCCTCCCATAGTACTCACAGGCGCTCACCCCGCAGCAGCTCAGCTGCAGTCAGAGCAGAGAGGAGACAGCCACACTCTCCCGCGTCGAGACGGCAAATGAATTGCGCATGAGCGGGATTTAAATGTAAAATGTAAATGTTTCTCAGAAAGAGAGATATTCTCTACAAACACCGGGTGAGATCCTCCTTTGTCAATATAATGGATCAATGCATGAAATCTGACTCTGTTTATTTTGTTTAAGGAGTATATTGGGCGTTAACAATTCTGGTTTGCCTTTTATAATATTATTTCATTCAAGAACCCCTTGTGCGTTTAATTAACACAGCTATTTTTGATAGTTGCTACAGCAGTGAGCAGGAGAGGCGGGGCTATCGCTATTTTTTCAGGAAATATTCGTATAGAGGTGATTACACGGACTCGGTTGACCCCCCAGAGCGTTTCGTTTGCAAATCTATCCACCTTGGGACCCCGTTATCGTTTGTGGGGTCAGTTTCTATCGGCCTCGTGTAAATAATAGGGCTATACGCACGCGAAACTATGCAGATACAAGCAGTTTTCTCCTCGTGTAAACGGCGCCTTAATCTGCAAGAAGGCACCTTGTGCAGGATATAGATGTAGTCTATACTGCTAAAATATTAAAAAGGAGGAATAAATAGACAAGGCACAGTCAACTTCTGTATTTTGGTCTCAGTTACCCATAAAGCCAAAGGCACGTTAAGCTAATCCATGCATTCAGTGTGCACATGTCCGGACAATGAGGTGAGCAGTAACAGCACAGAGATTCTCAACACTAAACAAACACTGCACACATACCAGCACTTTCCAACACGTCCATTGAGGATATCTTCTCCACAGCAACTGAAACAGAAAAAATGTATAGGTTAATCTTTCAGGTGATCTTAAAAAAGGAGCATGACCTGTTCTTGTAGTTTTAGGAAAAGTGTGGGAACACAAGGAATATCTAAACCGACTGACTAAAACAAGTTTGTTTCGCCATGTTCCAAGCAGCTTTCACTACCAGAGGCCACCTTAAATTCAGGCAGGAGAAAAAGTAAGATAAATGTGGAGAACATTGACAAATCCTCTTGCCAAGTCCATCCTTATGTAGGTGCACACACATTCTTTTGTAAAATGATCCAGGAATAGTGTGAGGTGGGAAGTACATTTACTCAAATACTGTACTTAAGTACAATTTTGAGGTACTTTACTTGAGTATTAAAAAGTAAAAGTATAGAGTAGAGTACGAGTTTGAATGCAGGACTTTTAATTGTAATTAAGTATTTTGACAATAATGTATTGGTACTTTTACTCGAGTAAAGGATCTCAAACCCTGCTCCACCACTGATACAGGGATGAAACTGCTGCGATCAGAAGTGCCTTCACGCGGTTTCCGACCTATGACACATGTTACTCCTCTGTACCGGCAGTGCGTCAGAAAATCCACGTCACAACTAACACTCACGTTTCCATTATTTTATTTCCAATCAAGCGCTTAGCTTTAGTTTTCAGGTGAAACTGTGCTTTTCTAAATGAAAACATTGCTGTTTGCCAGCCGCTCATTTTGTTTGGTTCCATTTACTTTTTCGAATAAATGGTAACAAATCTAAAAAGGCAAAGACTCAACTGAGAAACCACAGCAGCTAACCAACATGCTAGATAGCGCCGGTTTGTTGTAGCATGCTAATGCCGGCTGGGTTGATTACTTTTAAAACTGCTTTGACAGGGCTCTACAAGTTACAACAACACGATTTAGTCTAGCGCCTAAGTAACATGTACATAATTAATACGTTGTAGTTAAAGTTGCAGTGTCAGGTATATCATGTTAATTACTGCTACACCAAAAAGCTAGCTATTTTTGTAGCGCTTCAAGAACGCATGTGAGCTAGCCACCCAGCCCCGGCTCCTGTTAGCAACTAGCTAACTGCTAGCTAAAGTAGCCCCCCAACGTGTCTGTGAACTTACCGACAGAATCGAGATTTTCCGAGTGTTCATTCATGGGAAAAGTCGGAACAAATTCGACGGCATTCACGTTGGGCACAAATGGTTTAGCGTTCACATTAAAGGCTGTGAATGCTTCTTCAAGTGTTCCGTCGATTGTGGCCTCCACATCGTCCTCTTGTTCCCAGGAATCAGGGGCAGTGTCTCTCGGGTCCATCGTGGGTCTTAGATTTTCACAGCTGTGAGATTTAAGTTAACGTTACGCAGTTATTTGCCAACACAAGTGTCCGCCCAAAACCCGGCGTTAAGGTCCCCCCTTGAAGTAATTGAGAGCGTCCCAACTCCAAGTGTAATGTTATGTCTCCAATTCAGGTGAATAAAGCAGCCGGTTTCTAACGGGGAGACGCCAGAGAGGATATTCGACTCAGCACTCCCAGAGACAGTCCGCGTGAGCTAATGCGTCCCGTCAATCGACGTGCTACACGTAGTGAACCCTGGGATATGAAGTCTTTTTTCAAAGCGGAAAACGTTTGCCTTGAAAGACTCCTGGGGGCAAGAAAACTACGTTCCCCAAAGACTTGTAATAGTCCGTTTACGTTAGTAGTTTCTGACCTTTTTCAGAACTGCAGATTCGATTCGTTGCGATTTTCACTTGTATGTTATGCTTACGTAATTAACTTAAAATATAATATGTATTGATTATATTGATGAGACAAATGTTACTTTTCACAGTGAAATTCCTATATATTCTGGGATTTGCAAACGTTGTGGTCACGACTACTGTAACAATAATATCAGTATTCAAAACGTTTTTCCGCTACCCCAAAAAAGCACGCCAAAACAGCAATTTACAGAGCTTGTGATTTAATAAAAATGTTAGGCTTTTCAACACAAAAATATAAAAAAATGTTAATTATCTGAATTCAATCCCTTTTATTTCCTTTCATTTCACACATTAATGCATTTTATCTTTGGGCACATTAGGCGTATCACAGCTTTGTAATCATACATAGGCCTACAAACTAAACCGAATAAATCAACATAGTATATTGGTTGAATGTCCTCAATCCCCACAAATATGATACACACCTTTTCCCATACAAAGAATCCTCTGGGATTATTTCTGTTAAATTAACTGAAACACATTGTGTTGCTTACATAACAACAATCTCAGAATGTTTAAAATATGCCTGCAGGCATTACAGTGATCAAATAATTACTTACCAGTTCTGACAATATTAAATGAAGTAATTATTACTGCCACAACATAATATAATATTGACGGAGGTGAGAACAGATACTGTTTTGCAAGTCACAAATAATATTAATTAATCCTTTTAATGTATTTTCAAATAAATAAAAAAACACAATGCAAATTAAGTAGAGCCTAAACCATTGACATTCAAGACTCTTATTCTCCTTCTATTATTTACTGGTGAGACTGCTGTTTATTATTATTTTGTTGCAGTTGTTAAGGCCGCAGTTTGCAAGAAAGTGACAAATGTAGATTTAATTTCAGTCCAACATGCCTCAAACAAATAGAGTTTTAGTTTTTACGTTTTCATTCTACAGATTACTCAAATTAATTTGGATTCTCCTTCTATCCTCTTTATAGATACACTTAAGTATCAACAATTTTTTCTTGTCATTTGTCAAATTCTGTTACAAGGCCTTAAATCACATTTAGACACAGAACATTTCCATATTGTAATTTTCATTTTTTTTCATAAATGTCCTTTTTGGCATTGTTTTTGTTTATCTTGTTACCATTTGTTTATTGCTACACCTGCCAGAAACCTATGTCTCATGTAAAAATACAGACTTAAAGAATGTACTGCTCAACTGAGCCACCAAGATGCTAGCTGCATCAATTCCCATCATTACAGAGGAAGACTCAAAAACATAAGCAGAGCTGATTTGACAAATCTAACTGAACCACAGACAGCTGTGGGCTAGAAAACTTTGAATGTATTCTGTTGAGAGACAGACTTTATCCAAAATGTCAAAGCGTTTGTGCATTGTAAAGTAAAGATATAAAATGTTCTGCTAATCAAATGTAATCAATAACTCAGACAGTGACAGAGGACGGTTCAGGACATTTCACTGTATCAAATCAAAAGTTGTATTGATTTGGCTTTGCATTATATTCACATAAAAATAATCAACAACATTCTGCTTCATTTACACCATGTTCTTAATTAAATAAAGAACAGTAGTAAATCAATTATCTACAGAACAAGTGCAATTACGCTGAAATAGATTATTTTGCAATATTTATCCTCACTGTTAATTCCCTCATAAACCTGTATTCAATCCACATTTTACAACTCTTTACAGTAAACATTTAAAAACATTTTTTTTCAATTTTGACACCTTCATGAGAGACATTCTAAACCATTCTGCCAAACCCATAAAGGCTCATTCACCTTCATTCAATCCCAAAATGCTTAATATCCCCGTTGCATCAAAAGTAGATATCAGGCGACAGTCTCGTGGTTCAGACAAGTTGCTATCATGTTAAGTGTGACGTCATACACACTTCCCATATGTTCATGTCCAAAGCAATGTCTAAACCCATTGGTGACACATTAAGGCCCCTAGACCAAGCTAATTCTTGAAGTTGCCAAACGGGGGTACTACACTTTCGTGTCGGTTTGTGACGTCATTCTGCCCAAACAAACTTTTTCCAACTGACTTACATTGGGAAAGAGGTGTCTGTAAATCAGCGGATATCTCTTTTGAGCTAAATCTAGTACCCACGATGAACAATGAAAAGCAAAGGTCCCTAATGTTTAAAAAGCATTAAAAGCCGAATCCATAGTTATTTTCCCTCTCAATTCATTAGACTGAGCAGAGAGTGGGCGGGATGTTGCAGTTGGAGGCGGGGCTTAAGGCTGGGAGGCGGGGTTTCAAAACTATGCAATTTAAAATGCTCTATGAGCCCAATGGAAGATCAGCGGAAGAGCTAGTGATGAATGATCCAGGTACATTTGCATTTGTTAGTTAAAGTTAAAGCATTAAAGTCAGGACACTTCGGCTTCATCCACCACTGAGCAACCTTCATTGGAAAAACTGCCCGCCGGCAGAGTTTCCAGTTATCTTCATTCATCACTGGCCTACGATTAGTTATAATGTCCTGTGGGCAGTCTGTCCTGTGTCACACCATGGTGTTAATAGTTGGTTGTAGCAGCACTCACATTGAGAGTTTGCTTGTACATTTCTGACCCTGTAAGAGTTTTTGAAGCAGGCTGTCTTTGGTTCTCACAGAGAAGTCTACAGTTTGAATTGCCAGCCACAGATTTCACTACATCTCTCTCACAATCGACTGACAGCTGATAGGATCTACCCAAAAAAATGAAAACATCATCAGCATGTTATCTGTGATGATTTATACCGAAAGACGTCAAAGGGACTAGTGCAAAAGACGAGACATTAGTGTCTCCAAGCCCAGCAGAACGGTCAAACTAAAGAACAAATAAACAATAAAAACCTTTGGCCCTTTGATATGGCACTGGAAAATGTTTAAATGCTAACCCTGGACACGAAGGACTTTGACCCAGGTCTGGCAGGATGTTTTAGGCGAAAAAGAAATATCTCTACAGTAAATAAACCTGTGAGAGGACGTTGCTGAGGTTCCATAATCGACACAAACAATACATTTAGATATAAATTAAAAATAATTACTCCTACCCGGCTGCATGTGCAATTTCAAAGGGCATTTGATTTTGATCCACAAAGCTGTGGCTGCAGTTTATAGGGCCACTGTTAGTGCACAACCTTGAGATTATTACAGTTAAGTCATATTACTTCAGCAAAAGTCACAAAATCAAAAATAATTTATATACTAAAGAAGTCATATCATGGGAACAAAGTCTTAATATTCAGAGAAGAAATGTAAAGTGTACCAAGATACAAAGTATTTTTATTACTCCTGTGTAAATCGTTCTAACAAATGTGTCTTTATTGCTATAAAATCATTACTTGTTTTCTTGTGAAGTTACCACTTTCAAAGGTTGTCTCATAATATGCCTTTTATCACATTCTTAGGCCTGTACTTTTTTGCCTTCTTAATATGTTAAATCATTTTGTAATCGTACAATCACATATTTGTTTTTGTAATACTCTGACTTTTCCTCAGGATATTAAAACATTATGTTCATGGCATTGTGACTTTATCCTTATTTAGATTTATTTCAGTGCAAACATGAAGGGAGTGTTTGAAGCTGGAGAGCAGGCTACAGCTACTATCAGCAGGTCATTTGTTTTATTAAATAGATCATTATACTTGATTATAAATAATTATAGTAAGTCATTTCCTGGGTTAAATATATAACATCTGTGTAGAATATTTACAGTGGCTACTCCGCTGCTCTGATGAGATCAGGGTGTACAACTCACCGCTGGGCAGCACGGCCCTCTGAAAGGGAAAGATCCCCCTAAACACTTCTCTGTTGTTTAGTGTACTCTTGTTTCACATCCTTAAACATCAATGTGCAGCTGGAATCATGGGGAGACCCCGCAGAGATGAGGCAGGGGTACTCATTTCACTCCATCACTAGGGGTATAATAATTCATGTTTTTGTATGAAAGAAAGCTAATGATTCATCTTATTTTCACTTATGGGAGTAAGTCTAGTTGCGAGCTCAGAGTCCACAGTGAACCCGGGAATGTTTAGTACCCCAAAGCTTTATGATAAAAATGTAGAGTTTCCCAGAAACTGCCGGATGCTAACCCTGCTAACCATATGTTGGTCAATTTGCACAATTAGCACAAGTTGCATTCATTGGCATATGGAACCATTTTGGAGTGGTTTTCGGAGTTATTGAGGATGCTGAATGCATTTCTGCCATTTTCAGGATAAAAAATGGTAAAGATAGTGGCCATATTTATACCCCAGGTGGGCTGATTTTGATGAATTTTGAGTCGATTTAAAAGTTTTAGGGGACTCAAAACTGCCATTGTTGATCCTGAACATTTCAGAAAATGAATTCAGCATCCTCAATAATCCTCAATAATGCATATGCTTAATAATGTTAATTAATGCAACTTGTAATAATTATGCAAATTTCCCAACATATGCAAGTTAGCATCCAGCAGTTTCTATGTGCTGGGGACCCTACTATACATTTAACTTTGGGGTAATCAACATTTCAGGGTTCTCACTGCTGGCAATTAGACTAAGTGGTTAAAAGGCATTCTGAAAATGATAGGAAACAAATTCCTCAGAATGCAGGTAAAATATGGAATGACTAAAAACTAGAATGCACTCGGAAGAGATCAGGGGTGGACGTCCCCTTTGACAAACAGACCAAACAGCTCCATCAGCGTCCCCACACTACTGGAAGAGTTGGATTCACAACATAAGAACACCTCTCTTAGGCTGGTAGCATTCAGAGGACGGCTGGAGGACACACCTATCTCCCGCTCTGCTCTGCCTCCTGGCCTTCAGGCTGCCTCTCCTCCTCCTCCTCCTCCTCCTCTTCCTCCTCCACCTCCACGTGTGTGTGCTCCTCCACAGCAGGCTCCTGGGTTTCCTCCACCACAGCATCAGCGGCAGAGTGTGAGTCCTCCTCAGGGGGAGAGGAGGGTGGGGGGATGCCCGGAGAGCTGCTCCCCTCCCTTGGTGTCTCCTCAGCTTGTCCGATGGAGCTGGTTTCACTGAAGGAGTCAGAGCCCCCCCCTGAGCGCCGGAATAACCTCTGACCTGTGAGGACATCGAAAGACAGGAAGAGTATAATGTGAGAGTGAAGTCCCCGTCAGTGAGAGAAAGTACCAGTGGCGTAGCCACCATAGGGGTGGGCCCAGGCCCACCCAGTTTACTCATTGGCCCACCCTGAGAAAGCTTCGGTGTAACTTTTAATTTTTTTAATTTATTTTTTTTTAATTATTATTATAAAAAAATGTATTCACCCATTGAGAATATCCAAGCATTCAAAGTGAAATTCAAGTGAACAAATATCGAGTTGAATTAATGTTGTATGTGTTTTATCCTCTGAACCGAACTCATTTACGGTAAAAACTGGTTGTTGGTTCCGGCGCGCGCCATAGTAACGTGAGAGACGCAGAGAGCTGCCTGCAAATGATGGCTCAAAGTTCACTAATGAACTTTGGTTTTAAGAAAAAAGCCAGACTCCAAGAAGAGCCCCCACTGCCCTCATCTAGCAGCGATCCAGGGCCAGGCTCTCCGACTAGTCTGGAGACTGTTACGGCCGCTTGCTCCACGGCGCTAGCAGTGCTCCCTCCCGCTCCCGGTCGTCAGCATGAAGCAGGTGTAGGCGTACCCGCTGGTCTGTCTGCAATTGATGAACCGCCTTCACAGCCAACATTGAAGAAGTTCCCTTACACTCTAAATCATGGGAAAGCAAGGTGCTTCTTATCGAGGTGGTATAGAGATTTTCCCTGGGTGGAATACAGCGCAAGTAGGGACGCGCTTTTCTGCAAAATGTGCAGACATTTCCCCAGCCCAGGAGCTGAAGGTGCATTTACGAGGGATATGTAGACTGGAAGCACCTGCGTAAGTCGTTGGAGAGACATAAAAAAAGCGAGGACCACTGCAAGTCCATGAGCAGGTTTGAATGCTACAACCTATTGTTGCTGTTACGTAGTGCAATACAAGAGTAAATAACCCAATTTGTGTTCTGTGAAACTGAAAAGGATATTACATTGTTTTTGTTACTTTCGTTGCAGTTGTAAATGTGTCTTAAATGTAATTTAGGTTAACTTCCTGTGTTATTTAGATGCTTTTATTTTGAAGGCGAGTTTACGCTGTTGACAGGAAGTCGTTGTTGCTATAGAAACAACGTGACGGAGAAAAGGAGCAGAGATTAATCTACATATAAAGACGGAGAAAGTAAAGGATAAAGTTTATGTTTAAGTTTAGCACCCCCCAAAGAGGCACAAAGTTGGTATTAACTATAATATAAACATGTAGGTTGTGTCCTAATTTGTTTGTATGCTGTTTTGTAGCTTTGCTGTCTGTTTACAGTTCACTTTTGGTAGTATGCTAAAGTGATTCTAATACGGATGGAGCCTAAATGTATTTGTTATTTTTGTGTCTTTATAGCTCTTACGTTGATATCGGAGATTTCAATAAATTCATATCATCAGTCAAGTCTTCCACCATTATTCGGAGGGAAATGCTACAACGATGCTTGGCAATGGGCATTATTATATGTTATTATTATAGGCCAGGCCTACCTTAAAGTCATTTTTCCCCCTGGAAAAAGCTGGCCCACCCTATTTTATACAGGCCCATCCTAAAGTACATTTCTGCCTATGCTACTGGAAAGTACTGTCCACTAGTTTCATGTCAGGGTCACACTTTAAATCGCAAACTCTTTCATCACCTAGGTAACCTGAAGCAAAGAAGGAGGAAAACCATGTGACATTTAGAAATAATAAATATAGGATTGCTTCCTAATTTGAAAATTAGGTTCCTTTCCTCCTTTTCAGGAGGGAAATGTTTCTACACAGAATATACAACAGAGATTGAAAGTTACTAAGTACATTTACGCAAGTATAGCACCTAATTACATATTTGAGGTACTTGTACTTTTCATTTTATACTACTTTATACTTCTACTATACTCTACATTTTGGAAACAAATGTTGTACTTTTTACTTATTTCATAGATTGATGTATAGTTAGTAGTGTTGTAGTATACTCGAGACCGGTCTTTTCTCGGAATCGACTGCATTTCTACTCGGTTTTGTCTCAGTCTCGGACCTATAGGAATCAAGATGTTATGTAAAGACCCGTCAAGACCACGGCTGTGGCTGGGGATGTGACTAGATGTAAATCGCCATGTTTCAAATGCAACCAATCACGTGACTTCACTGACTTACTTTCAAGCACTCATCAGACTCCGAATCTTAATGTCTGTATATTTCCCCCCCGTTCAAAATACTCAAATGCTCTTGAAGTGAACGTGTCAGGAAATTCAACGATAATTACAATTGGCTACACAAACCACAAAAATGTAAACTGCGAAGAAACACTCAAGAAAAAAACACTGGGCAGTGTGTAAATGATGTCATGTGACCCTCACAGAGACGGCTGGGACTACGTCCAACTTTTCTAGACATTTGAATAACCTTACAATTTATATTACGATGTTTCATATGAAGATCTTACCAATTTACTGTTTTTAAATGAAAATAATCACTTCTTGAATGAATATGATGAAGTTGAATGTATATCTTACTGTTTGTATGTGGTAAGTTTTTCGTTCAGAAATATTTCACAGTTCAGCTTCTTTATTATGTAGATTTGCTGCTTTTGCTTTAAAATATTTTAAAATATGGGCTGCTGGATAGCTCAGTGGTTAGAGCTGGCGGCCCATATGCCTAAACCGCTGCCTAGTAAGCCATTCTGAATCCTGAGTCGGTCAAACATTCAGGCAATGTCCTCTCCTCTGTCTCCCCCTTGCAACTCTATAGATCTCTAAGAGCAAATAGTCTCTTTCTTAATTGGCAGACCTTGGTTTAAAATGTGTGCAGACAGAGCTCAGTCTCTCTGAAAGACAGTCCTACCTGGGTGTTTCTTTGAGGAGGAGGTGGGGGTCTCCTGCTGGGACTGCCTGCCCGCCTGAGCCTTGCTTGAGTAAGTCCCCTCTGTGGAGTCCAGGGAACCTACAGACACACACCATTTACTTTCATGTTACCCACCAATACTCACAAACATTTACAGCGGGTATAAGTATTGAACACGTCACCCTTTTTCTCAGTAAATATATTTCTAAAGGTGCTATTGACATGACATTATCACCAGATGTCGGTAACAGCCCATGCAATTCAAGGAAACCAAAACAAATAAGTTCAGAAATTAAGTTATGTGTAATAAAATGGAATGACGCAGGGAAAAAGTATTGAACACATGACAAAAGCGAAGACACCAGCTGAAATCTATCAGTAATCAGAAAGCAATCCTGTCCCTTGAAGAGGCAAATTAATATCAGCTGGTTCAGTCCCAACTGATGGCCTACAAAAATAAGTCTCATTATCAAGGAGTCACACAAGAAACCTCTCATGGTGGGGAAAAGCAAAGAGCGCTCTCAAGACCTTCGCAACCTTATAGTTACAAAGCACACTGATGGCAGTGTTGTAGTCAAGTCACCAATTCACGAGTCCAAGTCACTCTTGAGTCACCACTCTTCGAGTCCGAGTCCAAGTCCGAGTCACCAAGGGAGAGTCGTAGTCGAGTCCGAGTCCAAGTCCGAGTCACCCAAGGAGTGTCCGAGTCGAGTCCGAGTCCGAGTCATCATTACCTGTGTTCGAGTCCGAGTCCAAGTCCGAGTCACCCAACGAGTGTCCGAGTCGAGTCCGAGTCCGAGTCAGCATTACCTGTGTTCGAGTCCGAGTCCAAGTCCGAGTCACCTAAGAAGAGTCCAAGTCAAGTCCGAGTCACAAGTCTTCATGTATTAATCTTCATGGATATATGTGTTGAAATGTAGCTGCTCCTCCACATTGCTTTTATCCTGTCATGTTATACTAATCTGTCTATTGAACTGCTGTGAAGCCAGTTTGGCTACAATTCTTGTAATAGGTGCTATACAAATATAAAGCGTATTACTAATATTAATATTATTATTATTATTGTAAATGACCTATAATATGTCTAACTATATTTAAAATGAGTTACCTTTTAGAGAAGTGATTATATTTGTATGCCAATATTTTCCTATGGTAAAGTTTTCGTTTTGCACTTTTATTTTGATAGTAATAAGATCGGGACTCTTATTTTGAAGGAACTTTTACCGGTTAAATCGGTTTACTGATGAAGATTTAGCCCCAGAAAGCACATGGCTACTTAGCATGCAAAATGACTCATTCTGCATGTTAAGTAGCCATGTGCTTTTGTGTTATCGGCTGAATCTTTATTTATTGATTAGATCACGTTACTCTGATGATAGTGTTCAAGACAGCCTATATGTCTGAACTCGATGTTTAGAGTAATGTGTTACGGAGCCTTCTCTTCAATATTGTTTCCACATAACGAGCATTTTGCGCTGCTCTTTTCCAATGTGGAAGCAGAATGTGTGAAAGCATACAGCACGATGCGGGGTGTGTCTCTAGACATCTTTAGACTGGAATAGCGGGGCCCAGTACGTGAACTCGCCTTGCAGGTGCACACGCAGGGATAGAGGACATCAGACTCCATAGAAAACTTGCTCGAGTCCGAGTCCAAGTCGGAGCGTCAATGTACAAGTCGAGTCCGAGTCATCGTGGGGGGAAAAATTCACGAGTCCGAGTCCAAGTCATCGTACGCCAGAATTCACGAGTCCGAGTCCAAGTCATCGTGCGCGAGAATTCACGAGTCCAAGTCCGAGTCGCGTCAATCAGTGCGCGAGTCCGAGTCGAGTCGCGAGTCCGAGTCGAGTCACGAGTCCCGAAAATCGACACTGGAGTCCGACTCGAGTCCGAGTCCAGGACTCGAGTACTCCATCTCTGACTGATGGCATTGGTTACAGAAGGATTTCTGAACTTCTGAATGTTCCAGAGAGCACTGTTGGGGCCATAATCCGGAAGTGAACAGAACATCGTTTCACCATAAACCATCCACGACCAGGTGCTCCTCGCAAGGTTTCTGACAGAGGATTGAAAATAATTATCAAAAGAGATGTCCAAGAGCCAAGGAGCACTTGCGGAGAGCATCCGAGACCTGGAGTTAGCAGGTACAATTGTTTCAAAGAGAACAATAAGTAATGCACCCACCCGCCATGGCCTGTATGCACGCTCACCACACAAGACTCCATTGATGAAGAGAAGGCATGTTGAAGCTCGTTTAAGGTTTGCTGCATGACATTTAGACAAACCTGTGAAATACTGGGAGAATATAATCTGGTCAGATGAGTCCAAAAGTGAACTCTTTGGATGCCATAAAACACACCATGTTTGGAGGTCAAATGGCACTGCACATCACGCCAAAAACACCATACCAACGGAGAAGTTTGGAGGTGGGAACATCGTGGTGGGGGTCTGTTTTTCAGCATAGGGCACTGGCAAACTTCTTATCATTGAAGGACGGATGAATGGAAAAAGAGACATTATTGATACAAATCTGCTGCCATCTCCCAGGATGATGAAGGTGAAACGAGTGTGGACATTTCAGCCAGACGATGATCTCAAACACACAGACAAGGAAACTCTCAATTGGTTTCAGAGAAAGAAAGTAAAGCTGATAGAACGGCCCAGCCAATCACCTGACTTGAATCCAATAGAAAATCTATGGAAAGAACTAAAGATCAGAGTTAATAGAAAAGGCCCACGGAACCTTCAAGATTTGAAGACTGTGTGTGTGGAAGATTGGGCCAAAATCCCACCTGAGCAATACATGAGACGAGTTCCTCCATACAGGAGGCGTCTTGAAGCTGTCATTACAACAAAGGCTTTTGTACGAAGGATTAAATACATTTCAGTAAGCATGTTCAATACTTTTTCCCTGTGTCATTCCATTTTATTACACATAACTTAATTTCTGAATGTATTTGTTTTGGTTTCTTTGCATGTGTGGATTGCATGGGTTGTTACCGATATCTGGTGAAAATGTAATGTCAATAGCACCTTTAGAAATATATTTACTGAGAAAAATGGTGACATGCTCAATACTTATTTTACCCGCTGTATATACTTGTCTTTTATAAGAGATGAAGTGCTATGGTTACAGCCCTGTATATAGCAACACACATCAATTAAAAGGACAATTAATATTCATGTTTATTCAGTATGTATGTCAAAAATGTGGCACATTTAACATAGGTATATAATATATATATACACATTTTAGACATGCATGATTTACAACTCTCCACTCATAAATGTGGGCAACTTCCAAAAATACAATGAAACCGCTGTGTGGGTCGAAGTTTGAAAAACTACAATAATATTCACGAGACATTGAGTTTACACTTTATCCCTTGATTGATATGACATTGTCATCACTCGTCATTGTGATCATGTAATAAATATAAGTCCCACTGTACCTGCAGCCAGGTTGAAGGTGCGGCCCTTTATGGAACTCTTGGATGGAGAGAACCAGTTTAACACGGAGCCCACCAGAGGCAGCTGTCTCAGAGCCCCCTGCACACAAACAGACAAATATGTGTATCCTTACATGTTCACGCTCACACAATCAATTAAACAAGAGGGCAAAGAAGGCAATCCTTTCTTACCCCAGATCTAATTCTTTATTATCCAAGTATGAATCCTTACTCATTTAAGGAGTGGAGAACATCTTTGTCATTTAACCCTCCTGTCGTATTTGTTTCTCCCACCTTACTTGGGGTTCCCGGTCAAATTTGACTCTTACATTAACACAAAAACCCTTAACCTCTTAAGCCCTGAGCCTGTTTTTCAGGCCTCAGGCTCGAAAATGACATTCCCAGAACAATTGACCATATCTTCCCTTCTAAAAGGGTTAAATTAATAATCTTTTTTCTCAAAGCAATGATAAACCTGTGAGTTGGATGTAGAAAAGTCAGAATCAATATTGATTTATTTTATTTTAAAGAAAATTCAGATTGAACATAGTAAAAAAATGTAAATTATAGTGTCCGTCAAAATAAAAACATTACTTATATTGAAAACCACCCTTGAATGATGGGATAGTAGACTAAAAGCTTTAGGAATCCAAACTATAACATATAAGAAGTACCCTGTATCAAGATTGATGCAAAACAAGTGAAGTTTGACCTTTTTAGAGAGGTTTAGAAAAAAAAAACACTTCTGGGGTCATTTGGGTGCATTTTCCATATCTATGGCCCCCCTCGTTCAATTTTGATGATTGAAACCTCTTTTTAACCGTTAGAGCCAATGGAATCGAGGGGAGTTCCTAAAATCCATCTAAACATTAGTCATTGGTGAATGAGTGATGCGTAGCCAGAATGCCCAATACCGGAAGCTGTCATACATTCTCGTAGCAGCTAATATGAAATCTCCGTTATTGACATAAATATGAAGATGGATTATCAGTAATCATTTCAAAGTGACACAGACACATTGGATTAACCTATGGATTAACCTTCAGCAGCGTTTTTATCGTTTTAATGCCATTGAACACAACTTGTGATCAGAAACAGCAAAAAGTAAGACAAATTAGCCGTGTTTGCTACCTAAAGCTACGTGGTGTGATGTCTGGTTTTGTTTCCCATGCCGCGAGTTCTGATCGCTCAGTGATGATACTTATATGTCTGGAATCTGTGGAATCTCAGTTTGCTAATCGATATATTGTTTGTGCAGATCCGATAAGTAATAAGGGTATTCTACCGTGAGTTAACATATTTTTGCTCAGGGCTAATTCAGAGCCTTTGTTATTACCCTTGTGTTTCGTTTAGCTAAAAATTGTTAATATTGTCTGATAGCTGAGTTTCTTCCCGTTAAGTGGATATGACACATTCATAGTTTATTAAATATTAAGAAGTCCTCAGACGCTGTTTCTTGCAAGATGTTGCGTTTTGCCCCCGGTACCGGGGGAATGGGGGTTTAACTGGTTAATCATCACCGAATGTTATTTAACACCCTTTAACTACTGGTTTACATGAATAACTGCATCGAATATACAAATAATAGACACTGAAAATGTATTCCACATTGACATGGTTGTCGATTTGTAGGTGTATCATTTGATATCTGGAGATAATCTAGGGTTAACCATGAATTTCCTATGGCGCTCATTTGTGACTGAGAACAGTAACAAAGTTGACTAAACCTCTCAAAATTCAATCAAAGTGGTGATCAGCAAGTTTATAAGTTCAAATCCCTACTGTGGAGGATATCATAAGGCCTTGAGACAATCAGATGTAAAACACAATATTTATGATTGATGAAAGCAGTAAATCGGTCAGATTTGACCTGAACACGACAGGAGGCTTAATAGTTCCTCATTAATTCTAACAACACATCCGTGCACCAGCAGGCGCGCACACACCTCTTCCATGAGTTTCTCCTCGTTGGCCTTCTGCAGCTGCAGTTCCGCCTCCAGGATGCCCTTCCTGACCACCTCCGTCATGTTCTCCAGCAGCTTCAGGAAACATCACAAAAGTCACACACATGATATGCCACAGGGTAAACACGCCATACATCACAATCATCATGTGATTCAATCAACAGCAAAAATGATTGTGTATTTAATAGTTCTTAAAATGATGGTGTCACTAGCCGCTTTCACACCAAGTACTTTGCCGTACTTAGTTCCCAGCACTTAGTGCCCCCATGGAACTAAGAGCCGATCGCGTTCACACCGGAATAAGTTCCCTGAGGGAAGATTACGCAAATGAAGCCGCTGACGTCACTTCTTCTGCTTTGGGTTTACTGGCAGGCCGCAAACAACTTCACGGCGTATACTGCCTCCCGACTGGGGACTGGCTGGGGACTGGCTGGGGACTGGCTTCAGTAGAAGCTGCTGGGACTCCCAGCAGCTTCTACTGAAGCCTTCTGAGTAAATCGCCAGAACGCCGACAGCTCCTCATCACTCCACCGCTCCCATGTTTTTTTTTGTGTTGCCATATTATTCTCTCTCCGTTGGTGCGCAGGGCTAATGCTAATGCTAATAATGCTAATGTCAGCAAATACAATGGCGGCTTCAAAAAACCTTTCCGAGTTTTACGGGGCGTGGTTTACAATCCGCCCAGCCAATCAGAAATTGGAACTTTTTTCTCCCCAGGAAAGTACCTGCTCTCTAGCAGGCACTAAAAAGGGGGTAAAAGTTCTCATGAACTAAGTTCTCTTTTTGGTGTGAACACAAAATCCCAGGAACTATCGGAACCAAACGGGAAAAGTACGGGGAAAAGTACTCCGGTGTGAAAGCGCCTATTGTGTTATTTTGCTACTGCAGAGCGTCAAATATTTATTAATCTTTGATGAGATGTTTTGCAACTACGGCAACCTTCCAGTATTCTATACATTTAGATTTATAGCAGTTACCCTTCCACTCTCCTCTATGTCCCTCCCGAGGGCAGCTACTGTGTCCACCAACTCTGAAACATCCACGTCCTCGGTCACCATGCCAACAAAGATACAGTCCTCCTCTGTCCCAAACTCAGGGCCTGTGAGGGGACAGGAGACAGGAAACGAACACACCAAACCAATCAATCTTACTTCACGGAAACATGTACGTCTCACAGGCCTCTGAGATGTGCGAGTGCTCACCAGTGGAAAAGATGATGTCGGAGTCCAGTTCTTGAAGTTTCTTCAGCAGCTCACTGTTGATCTTCTGCAGCTCCTCCTCCCTCCTGCTCTCATCCATCCCCTCAGCCTGAGGCTCGTACCTGCACATTGCAATCAGAGTCACACAGAGGGGACGTTCACATGATGATAGAGACAAAATAAGAACAGTATTTAGTAAAATGAGCACTCATATAAAAAATGTAAAATCAAATAATAATTACACATTCCAAGTATAAAAAGGTAAGTAGCAACATTACAACAATTAAATGACAGCAATGAGGAAGTTGCAGCAGGACAGTAGTAAATTCCATAATTACTATTGAATATTGACTGAAATAAGGTCTGTGGTTAACACAAGAGATTTTCACATTTATTTCGCACACATCAAATCTGTCAGTAAATACCCCATTGGTGGAGGTCTGAAGCTGCTATGTGTCATAAAACAGCTGCTGCTAACAAGTGTCTAAATGAGACTACTAAACAACATCACGCTGAACATTCGCCACCCTTAGCTTAGCGCTGGTGTTGTGAAGTCATGTGACTGTGCTGTAGTTTGTTTATAGCCTCACTTATTGAGATTTCATCTACACTTCAAAAATCAAAAAGTGGTGTGAAAATGTATCATAAATGTTTGTTTGCCACAAAGCTTATTTTTTTATTCCAAAATTCTTTGGAACAATCCCATTGCTTTTTGTCGACGGAGCCCTTGGGATGCTAACTTCTGGGTTGGCGCTAAATATACGTCACCACTGCACCACTCTATTATGATCCAAACCATACCTCTATGGTTATTGTCTGCGGCCAGGAGGCGTTTTCATACGTTTCGGGCAGAAATCATGTATTTGTACCATAGGTCAACATGTCACGACAACAGTCACAGGACTAGATCAATTCTCAAATCCAACACATTACGAAATATTTAATAAGTATTTTGATATTGCAGGTATACAGTATAATTCAACAGTTTTGTTTTTCTTTCTAAAGCAGCATATTGTGGCTGCTTCACTGAAAATATTAAAGAACATTTAACATATGTTGTAACACAATTTTCCTTGTAATTGCACTTGTCTGGTTAATATTACAGTTAATGTATGGTTAGTTCATTACTGGTAATGTGATGCTCATGTTTATATAATACGAAGATTATTATTACCAATGAAGAAGTTTGTCCTAATAACGTCCAGAAGAGACATGAATTAATGTATCTAAGGTCAAACATGTAATTGTGTAACTAAGCACCTCTCATGATATTTGTAATATGAATGTAAGAAAATAAATTGATGCACTTGATTTTTGCACTATTTGGGGTTGGGGCACCTGTTGGAGTAGCTTTGGATATCAGCGTCAGATTAATGAATGTGATGTGACAGCAGGCCCTCAAAGCCTCCTCTCTTACCGGACAGCGCCGAGGCCGGGCCAGCTCAGCTGCTCTCGGTACGTGAGCGAGGGCGAGTGTCGGTGGACCTCCTCTCTGAAGTCCTGTCTGAGGCTCATGGTGGAGCACATGGCAGGCACCAGCTCCGACAGCTTCTCCACCAGCTCCTCTGTGTTCTCCTGCTGCGTGCCCAGGACTGGACACAGGCAGAGAACCATGGTGTTGTTTAACCCTTATTACAGTATCTAAGATATCTCAAGGACACTGTGTGAGTGTGTGGAGGCTACCTGCAGCAGTCAGGAGGGGGCTGAAGCGAACACATGTGCCCTCGTCCTCCAGCTCCACCACATCTACTCCACTGGAGGGGACCCACTGAACCAGCTCTTCTCCTAACTACACACAGAAGAATAAACACATCAACTGTGGGGTTGCTCAGAGTTCAGTTTTAAGAAGAAACACTTTTTTCTAGAGAAAGATTGTTCTGTGAACAGTTGGAAAAATGTTTGCAACGTCTCCTATTTTTTTTTGTTAGGGCGTTTGTTGTTGTAATTATTATTTTGGACACAAGAGCCTGAAGTGCACAACTACCCAATGTTCTAAATAGGTGAAGAACTTCTTCAGTCATTATAGTTTTATTGACATATTATTTATTGCAGCTCTAAATTATAGCATAGGCACAGAACAAAGAACAGGTTATGTACTACAGAACTCACCCATCTGTTGAAGGCATCGAGCACCTCCTTCTCCCCCGCACAGAAACCTTCCACTGAACCCCCACTGGATGCTAGCGACATAGAACAAAGGGAAAGTAAGAATACAACAATGTACTTTAAATATTTGTTGCTCCATAGTGACATTATTATCCTGGTTCAATCTCAGTAACCCCTGAAATGTTCTATCCGCAGGTCTCAGGGTTACTCCGCACCACGGAACGAGGAGGGGCTGCACTCTTAGGTCAACAGAACCTCCAGAAACCAACATGCTTATGGGATGACGACACGGCTGATGGGGAACATGTGACTCTGTTGATAACTAGTAAGTGGGCCTTTGAGTTAATAATATGGCATTACACTAATCCCTTTTAGTTTGAGAACTCAAATAACTGCCTTGCCCATACAGTTTAAATCCATATCTTTCCAAAATCTCATTATATGGAGCAAGATTTGCCACAATATTATTTTGAGTGAACAGAAATCGACAATCTGTGCGTAAATGTGTAATCTACGGTGGCCGGCAGGTGCAAACGCGGAACAACGGCCAAAAACGCATACATAAGCAGGAAACAGCTGCAAATAATGAAATGAAAAACAAACAAACCCTGAAAATAAATACAACAAAAAAACGCTGCATTTACAGAAATGATGCAAACTAAATACAACACACAAACCCCGAAAACAAACGCAACAGAAAAACTCTGCAAATACAAAAACGATATGCAAAGTCAAAAACACATACAAACTCAAAAACACACAATGCTCCAGGCCTCTAGGGGGCGCGTTACGTGGAACAGATTGATGTCGGACCAGACATAGAGAGAACCAACGAGAGTGATGGAAATTGAAGCCGGAGGAAACAAAGTTGATCGAAGTGGACAAAGTCGATGTATAAGAAGGTAAGTTTTGTTTTGTTGTTATACAAAGAGCTTCATATTTACACAGCTAGCGTTAGCGTCCCTACAGTAACTACTACACCAGCTGAGGAGAGGAGAGCTTCACCTGAAGAGAAGATAAAGTGAGGGAAGAACATTGTTAAAAGAGATGACAAATGGAGTGCAGGTAAATAACACGGGCCATAGTGAGTACCGCAGAAACATTTGAAGAGAGAGAGAGAGACATTCTTAGCAGTTTGTTTATATGTATGTATTTGTGTATAGATCATGTTGCAACTATACAGAGCTTTTGCAATACTATATGTAACTATGGTCAGTGGAGAAGTGATAAAATGTATGCATGCAGAGCTGTCATTGGCTGAGATAAGTCCGGCCGTGCGTCACGACTCTTTGAAACATCACTGTTGCCGGAAATACATCCACGGAGGAGCCGTGTAGGAACCATCAGTGGGTGTTTCTTAATGTTGAGTACGCTTGCTTGGTAGCACATGTCTTCCGAGTCACTTGCTTTAGAAGCGAGGCAAGAACACTTCCTGGCATTTGGAAAACAAAGAGTGGAACAGGCGAGCAAGTGTGCAGGTGTGCGTCATATGAGAGGCCCCGCCTTACATTTTCCGCCACAGATTTGGGGAAATTGGTCCGTGCTCAAAGCATTGTGGGGATTTTAAGACAGCGGAGTCACATGTGCAGCCTCGAAATTTCTCGCTACGAAGTACGCCGGGCTCGGTAGAATTCCAAGTATGCTGGACATTGGAACAGTACTTCGGCGGCACTCGATGACGTAGTATGCTTGAAATAGTGGCTCTGGAGCAGCCTTCCTCGACATTGAGAAACACCCCGAGTATCCTCGATTATAGCTCCTCCAGAGAGCCTCCTCGATGCTCGATGCTCGGTCCTCGATGGGCATTTAGAGAAATTAGATGTCCTTCAACATGGCACACTGAAATCTATTTCCGGGTCACTACCGGAGGACCGAGGAATCGAGGAGGGGATATTAGAGAATTGGGAAGCCTTTTATGTCTGGTCAGACATCAATCTGTTCCACGTAACGCGCCCCCTAGAGGCATTGTGTGTTTTGGGGTTTGTATGTGTTTTTGACTTTGCATATCGTTTTTGTATTTGCAGCGTTTTTCTGTTGCGTTTGTTTTCGGGGTTTGTGTGTTGTATTTAGTTTGCATCATTTCTGTAAATGCAGCGTTTTTTTGTTGTATTTATTTTCAGGGTTTGTTTGTTTTTCCATTTCATTATTTGCAGCTGTTTCCTGCTTATGTATGCGTTTTTGGCCGTTGGTCCGCGTTTGCACCTGCCGGCCACCGTAGTAATCTGTATATGTACAAACACTTTCCACATGTGCAAAAAAAGATTTCCGGAATATAAAAAACAGATTTACAAATACATCAAATTGAACAGGAAATTAAAAAGCGCTTGTGAATATCTTTCTAACATTCTCAACCTTTGATCAGGGATTTGTGAATCTGAATTTATTTTTGTATCTCTTTTCTCTGATTGTGAATTTGCATTTGACACACATTTTCATCCGATCCGAAAGAATACCTATTTGTTTCCCTCTGCCTTTGTTGGATATTATGTGATGGCCTGCTGATGACAGGGCATTTCAAGCATGCAGTCTGCTTACTGCCGTTTTCTTTTTTAAACAAGCAGCGCTTAGCAATCTGCTTTCATTATGTAATTATGACTGTGAGTATAAGTGTGTATTCATATGTTTTATGTATATTATCTAGCAAACATTTTCTTGTCCTTGACATTTGATCACAAAATTCTAATCAGTTCATACTTGAGCAGCAAGAATGCTTTCCTGGCCATTCTGACCCACAATCCTTTGTTCAGCGAATATAAAAACAAGAGGGTCAAAGGTCAAGGTGCCATGTTGGCACAGAAGCATATCTACCAGTTTACACTTAATACGTATACCATAGATAGAGCTCCTTTCCTTTATTATATTACTGATTGACAAACAGTCTTTATCAAAAGTGCCATGTTTGTGCGACCCTCACCAGCACTCATGTCCTGTGAAAACTTGAAGAGCACCACAGGAGAGCTGAGTTCGTCCTCCACCTGTTGGACACACAAGGACACACATCAGCCGTCTGTCACACAGGGATGCTTATCATCATACTGAACAGTGATCTGCTGTATGGCATGCAAAACAAAGATCTTCAGTTGGAAGGGTGCGATGTTAACGTTTCAGATGTTGCTTTGTGTCCATGCCTAATGAATTGCGATATGTTATGTAACTGAATGTCACACACAAGTCAATATGGAAGAGATGGGCCGAGTCCTTTCCTCTCAGTGGTGTGGAGCAACCACCATCACAGCTACAGCTCCAGTTCACAAGATTTTACTAAAATACCTTAAGTATGAACTGATCAATATGTGGCATTAGGCGTTTAGACTACTCCATTATCAATAAAGACATTTCCAAAGCAAGGCTATGCACCATGCAATAGGTCACAGATGCAGGCAGCACCTGGACACATCTATGTTTCTGAGGACATCACCGGGGTTACATCATGCCTGGCGGGGGGCTGAGATGAAGGCTAGTGTGTCTGGGTGTTCATGTGAGAGTCATGAATAATCCACAAGTATGTCTGCGGTTGTCAAGTTAGAAAACCAGAAAGAATATTCTAAAACGTTTTATCCATAATAAGAGACAAATATAGCTGCACCCAGGAGGTTTCAAAGCTGTAGCATGCTAATGTTAAGTGATACACAGGTCTTGCTTCCTGTCTGAGTCATCCTTTACGATGGAGGACTCACCCCAAGGCACATATTTTCTAGGTGTGAACTTTTACAGGATTTGATTTGCTCTCTTTTTCATCTTTCTATAACTGCAAGAACATGCAATAAGTTGGGCAACCCTTCAATGCCTTAAGGATAGACTGCCCACAAATGTGTGCAGTAAGCTCCTTTTGATCAAATGATCATATCTTGCCCCTCTTTATGATGCATTCTGTTCACCATGATGTGGACAGAGGACACATTGTGTCACATAGTTGATGTAAAGCCAACTGATAATTTAGTTTAGCTATAGTACACAAACTGTTGGAGGGTTGAGCAAAAGTCACCAGCTCCACAGTGTCCTCTGAGGCAGCAACATGCTGTATTTAACCAAGCAGGAAGAAGAGACAGCAATGCAGACACAGATCTGTTAAGCAAGAACAGAGCAAACAAAGGTTTACCCGTGGGAGGCCTCTACGTGTGTAATGAAAGTCAAAGCAAACACTATGTTACAAACATGTGTTGTTTAAATAAAGGAGAAGTATAGCTTTAGCAAAAAAGCTTAAACACACAATAGTCAAGACAATCCAAACATATTTGATGTTCGTTCAATAGTAGATACTGGTTAACATTAAATAGTTGTTATCTTTAAACTACGTTAAGAACACTGCTATGGGCCTGTTCTTCTGGATACCAAAGAAATACACACAACCCTTACTGCCAAGGATTACATGTCCAAATAAAACTCATTACACAGTACTACAGAACTGACTCATTATGGCTGAATTTAAATGTCAGTCACATAGTGGAGGGACTTTACAGCTCTTTAGTGAGGTGATGTATCCATTCACATGATAGGTGTCGGATCAAGTATAAAATATAGGTGTCAAATGGATTACTCTGGTTGTTTTTGTTGGATTCAAAATCAAGTAATGAGATGCAACAGCACATGACCCATTCATGAATTATGAATGACCCTTGCATTTCTTCCAAGGCAACAAAACAAGTGTGGAGAGGCATTCTCTGAAGTACCTCATATAACATGCCTGAGTGGTCCACATCCTAAACAATTAGGAAGAAGTGAACAGTCCATCAGCCAATGGAGACCCAAATACCGCTGAGCTAATGTGAATGACGGAAAATGGTCAGGAGTGACAGGAAGTAAGAAAGGGAAGAGAATGGAGGAAAAGGGGAAGGGGGGAGTGGGGAAGACAGGCAGAGGCTTGGTCCCACCTACAATAGAGAGCATGAGAGAGCCCAGAACGTCCCGCAGTGAGGCCCCGGAGATGGGCGGGATCGGCGACACCACGCCCTGGAACCAAGGCAACCCACACTGACTAAAACCACCGCCATACACACACACACAGACAAGAATCACACTTCTTTCTCCAAGCCACTGGTTTGAGTTTGAGTCCCCCTGTGTAATGGATCTGATCCCCAGCACTCTGATTGTTCACTGCATTTAAGTTACACTTGTGTTCATGTAGAGTACTACTTTCCCCAGCCCCTCTGCTGGCATGAACTCACATCACACTACATGTCGGTGACTGTATGAATGCCAGTGAACAAGCCTCCCCCTGAGCCTGTTAGTATCATCACTACTCTGCTTTACCATGGTCAGAGCCTCAAGGAGAGAGATCTCTGTCTGAAGCACATCCTACAAACACAAAGGCATTTGGTTTTTGAACAGCTGGAGGTAATTTCTTCATGAGATATTAGTTATACATGTTATTTATTAATACACGTAGAGATGTTGACTCTGAGCTGTCTTTCATTAGGCATCATTTCAATGTTGATAAGTGTTGGAATTTCACCAATGGGTGATAAGAATATCATATCATAAATGATGATGTACTGGCCACCAGCCGGCTATGTGAAGCATGGAACTTACTTCAGTTCACTGGATCAGCTGCCATACATGTTTTCGTCTACATCATTTCTTTAAGCTGCTTTTATAAAGAGTGAGATATTCTTAGTTATCTTCTACTAAATAATATTCCCATTAAAATCAGTTTGGATTTCATTTCATTTATAGTAGGTTTAATAGCTTCATATAATTATTAATCTATACTTTTTAGCATATCTAAAACGTCTTCATTTTTAGTTAGGATGACCTGTTTCTTCAAGACTAACCATCCAAGGTATGGAGCAGTAATCAGAACCAGGCAGGTCAGTACTGAGAGTATGTGACTGCAGTACTATGAAATATACAGTTGGACTCTTACTGTACTGCAAAGTCATAGGGGCACAGGAATATTGTTTTTTGGATATTATGTGTTGGGTTGCAAAACAGTAACTGCAAAGATTTGATTTCATTTATATCGTCACTCGCATTGGGCTTTCTGTGACTGTGACCCCTGTTCTCACAATACATTTGATGACCATTATTATGGGAGTCCTGAGTTTTTTTTAATGGCAGAACATTATGAGAGCACCTACCGATGTTTTGATGGAGGTCAGAGCTTTGAGCCTCTGCAGGAGGTGCTGGCTCTAGAGGGGAGAGAAATAAAGGTGAAATGACTGACTGACCATATCTAGAGTATATCATTAGATTTTATTGCAAACTCCATAATATGACATTTAATATCTGCCAATATTCAAATCCAGATTTTATTACCCTAAATTGTTATTTAGGAATGACAGTTTGTGGTTTAGGGGAAGTGAAGTGGTGCTCACCAGAGCAGTGGCGTGTCTGATCTTGTGGACGATCCCATCGTGTCCGAGGTGCTGCAGGGAGAGCCAGAGGGGCAGCGCCCGTAGCCTGGCCACCGGCTGGCTGGAGGTCAGGCCTGCTGCCAGAGACTGACACACAGCAAGTCATTCAGACACAAACAGAGAATAGAACAGAACAATCAGAATCTGAATTAGAAATCCTTGATTTGTCCCACAGTGGGGACACTAACAGTGTTACAGCAAGAAGACAAGAATAAGATGAGTAGACTGACATTAAATAAAGAACTAAGCACACAGTTAACAATATCTAATCAAATAAGACACATCCTCTTTAATAATCAAAAGCAGCATTATAGAAAAGTGAGTAAACATATAAAAGTAATGAGGTAGCAGCATGTAGCAACATTATTAATTGTAAAAACTGTAAACTGCACACATAAAAGAATTATGAAAAGTGTACTGTATATTACATGTAATAAAACCAAACGTAATGATTTGAAGAGAAAAATCTGAACATAGATAGTTTAAATAGTGACAATTGTGGGAAAGGTTAAACAAGTGTGTGTTCGATTGCTGAACATTTCCTCAGCGAGGATCAGCAGCATGAGGACATCCAGAAACATGGTGGCTCTGTGTCGGGAACATCTGTAGAAAGTGATATGAGCGTACCATGGCTGGGTCCTCATGTCTGTAGAGGGTGACAGCAGTGACAGCAGGCAGGCCCAGCCACTGACCTGGGGTCAGAGTCATACTGTCACTCCTGGTGGCTGCCTGCAGGGGGGAGGTCAGAGTACACAGAGAAACACACGTCACAAGAGAAAGTAAGATGGCTCTCTTCGTGTGTGTATTGTCTGGCATATACAACCTAAATGAGGTTAGCCAAAAATACTTTGGGGGGGGGCTGTCTCAGAAGTTGGCAGGTGTCAAAGGTGTATGTGGCTGCGGTTGAATATTCTTTTTCCTTATGAAGGTTTCTAACTGAGTGAAATTACCCTGAAGTGCCCTAGTGTCAGCCATGATCAGGCCATGATCAGGCAGTGGCTCAGTCAGTAGGGGCTTGGACTGTGAGCCGTAGGGTCGCTGGTTCAAGTCCCCAAACAGACCTAAATATGGAGTGTGGACTGCTACTTGGAGAGGTCCCAGTTCACCTCCTGGGCCCTGCCGTGGTGCCCTTGAGCAAGGCACCGGACACCCCCCCACACTCCCATTGCCCCCCGGGCGCTGTACAATAGCTGCTCACTGCTCCTAGTACTAGACTCCTGGTACTAGGATGGGTTCAAAGCAGAGAACACATGTCACGGTGTGCTGTGTGCTCTGCATGTGAGACCATTACAGAGGGGTTCATCCCTTCCATTCTATTATATTCTATTAGCTGTTTGAATGACCTAGAACAGGGGTGTCCAAACTACAACCGGGGCGCCGACTGATTGTCCACTTTTAGTTGGCCCTCATCAAATTCTAAAAGTATAATGGAACATGTCCCACACCTGAAACTTGAGCTTTTCCTATATTGTACTTCTTAAACATATATATGAACATATATCACACAGTAGTATTCATGTGTTAATAAGCCCACTTTTCAAATACATTCAGTCAATTAAAGTTGAAAACATTTTCTCACAAATCTTAGTTGATAAAGCTTGAAATATCCCCTTCATATCTCCCCCTTATTATCAGCAATTTGAGGCTTTTGTTTTAAGGGATGGGCTGCAACACTGTTTGTAACACAATAAAGTAAACCCTCTGGAGAGCTGTGAAGGAGGCTGTTTGTTTTCTTAAAGCATATTCAACTATCAAGCATAATTGACCTTCATTTGATTGCTTTTTCTAACTTATGACTTTGGTGTTACTTACTTACTGAGCTGGGTGGTGTTTCTTATGTTATTGTTTGAAATTCAACATGTTGGAATGACGATACCCACTGTCTTGGTTTTAAAATGATATATACATCCCAGAGTCGGGCCAGAGCTAATAAGGCTTAAAGGAGTCAAAACAAGTTGGTAATATCCAAAGTAAGTCATGATAAACTAGTCCTCGCTTCATGTCCATTTGCCACAGTTCAGCAAGCAATCTGTGCAATCTCCAATAGGAACAGTGTGACTTTGGAAGATATCCACTTTATGTGTTTACACCAGCTAAAGAATCCTCATGTCAGCTTCTACTCATGTAAGGAACAACTGGACCAACAGCCTTCCAATACACGTTTTAGCCTGTTGGTAGCAATAGTTCAATTATACTACTTTTCCACAGTTTGTGTAAAATGGTAAGGTAACATCTAAGGACTACAAGAGGCTAGGAAGGGATAACAAAAATAAGCAACCACCAGCTGGTACTGGTACAAATAAATGCCATCAGTAATTTCTTGTGAATCTGTTATTCATTAAAAAATATAGACACCGAGCTATTACTGTGCACACTACGCATGCAAAATATAAATAGACTGGCCTATTTTAGAATCCGGATCTCTGTGAAACTTCATTTTTTTCCCATTTACAGAGGCAGGACTGTATATATATACACACCTTGTTTCTTTTCAGCGCACGCACAGAACAGACAGCTAGCTATTGTGAGGAAATATTGGTCGACTAAGCATGTATTGGATTAGAATGCACATTTAAGTAGACGGGAGTATTTTTTACATTACCATGATGGCAGAGGAGGCCTGACCCAGAGCCAGCGTTGCCAGGTTGACCCTGGAGAACAAAACACAATAACATAATAAAGGTTAATATTTCTCTAGCGGAACAAGGACTTCATACTATACAGAATGATCAGGGCCAGCAATCAGAGTCATCTGCAGCAGGTCTTTGCAGGTCTTTGCAGGTCTTTCCAGGTCTTTCCAGGTCTTTCCAGGCCCCCGCTCATTGACTGCAGTTCAGTTTTGCTGAAGGATGCTGGATTTATGAACAGAATGACTGAAGTCTTTACTTCCCTGAAGTCAGCATGCACAATCAGATACTGGAACAACAGCACTCGCCTATTTGGAAATCGGTGTAGTACCACAAGTAGCCTACTGTACTAAAATATAATTTTGAGATACTTGTACTTTACTTGAGTGTTTCCATTTTATGCTACTTGGTACTTCTAGTAGAATTCAGAGGTAAATAATGTGTTTCTACTCCACTAATTATTTGTAATACTTTAGTTCCACCTGGAGTAAATCCACAAGCTACCCTGCAGTATACAAAGTCATTCAAACTAGCTGCACCTTTACCAGCTTTGAGAACACTTTCATGATCAATCATTATAAAACATATCATATCTATTATTCTGAAATGGACCAATCTGCACAATGAATGACAATGACTACTTTTGGTACTTTAACTATATTTTGATGCTAATACTTTTCTAATTTTACTTGAGTAACCTTTTGAATGTGAAGTATTTGTACTTCTACTTTTACTTAAGTACAAGATCTGAGTACTTCTGCCCCAGCATAGAAATAGAATGACACAACTTGGAGATGCGTGCTCACGACCTTAGGAAGCGCCATGTGTGAAGTTGTTTGGATGAGCAGTTCTTCAGGAAACTGGGGCAGCAACAACACAATCATGTATTACACAGAGAAAAGGAGTTGACCCACCCCTCCACATGCAGCCACATGCTGTACTGATCACATAGGTCTCTCAGTCGGGACAGCTTGTCTGTATGTCCTGCCCCCGGGGTACCTGGGGGGAAAAACACACAACAAGTCTCATGAGCAACTCATCTGCTGATGATGTTCACCTCCAATAGTGTACCACCTGTGCATATAGTGGAAAGTAAATAAGTGGGTTTAAACTGTAGTTTCCTTTCACCTGCGTTGGCGATCAGCAGCAGAGGAAGCTTCCCGGCTTCTACGTCCTCTTTGATCAGTTTGTCCAACAGGGCCACATCCTGACAGTGAGGAACAGGATACGAGTCAAAACGTTTTATTCATTATTATCTGAAAGAGTGTTCTCAAAGTGATCTTCATTCAGATTCTCCTACCATTTGGTGCTGGGATCCAAAGATGGTATTACATGGGACTGTGCAAAGGCTGGAGAGAGGCAGGCCCAGCTGAAGACACAGAGACATTACAACCATTTTCTATTGTGCTGGAAAAAATGCAATCTTATCTCTATTATACAATACCTTAAAAAGTATATATAAATATGCAATAATTACGCAAAACTGGAGGAATACAATTATATATTTTTATTAAAAGAGAAATATCAATCTGCACAATGACTACTTTTACTTTTGAGCTCCCCATTGACATCAGGACAGCAGAAAGCTTACACATCTTCCGGCGCAGACTGAAAGCTCATCTCTTTCGACTCCACTTCGAGCGATAGAATTTCTAACAAAGCACTTATATACTAACTAAGAACTTATATACTAACAAAGCACTTACTGTACATACTAACAAAGGACTGGCTTATCTAAAGCCAGTTGAGTAGCACTTGAAATGTTTTGGCTCTATGAAACCTAATGTACTTATATGATTCTGTTTTCTTCAAGTTTGTATCTTCCTGGTCGAATGCACTTATTGTAAGTCGCTTTGGATAAAAGCCTCAGCTAAATGTAATGTAATGTAATATCATATAAAAGTGTGTGTCTGCTTTTGGCAGAATATTGTTATGTTGTCCAAAAGAGCGTTTGTAAATAAAGTTGCACGGGAAGCTAATTTAATATAACATTTAAATTGTTATTTGCACCGCTAGCTTTTTAAGCCCCGTAAATATGAATATTTTATTTCAGATCCAAGCGATAGTATAGGTCTCTCCAACATGATATATTCACATGCCATGCTGGCACACAGGGGCTTGAACCCCCCCCCCCCCTACCTGGCTGCACAGATGCTGGCCCAGGCCGGGCCTCCCGGAGGCGCTCTGGTAGATGACTGGCTGTTTGGAGCTGAGCACTGCATATCCCTCAGAGGAATACTCTTCATAGCGGGCGTTGATGACCAGCCGACACACTTTCACCAGGCCGTCCCTGTCATCCTCGTGGAAGTAGGCGGAGCCGTTCTCATAGCTGAGGGACACATTGAATTAGTACATAAGCAGAAATTAACATTAGAGGAAGTTTTTGATCAAGTTTTTGATCAAGTTTGCTAGAAACATAAATGAACATTTGAAGAGTCTTTGTATTTGTTGTGTTGATAACAGTGATGTCAGTGAGATATGGTTAGGTCCAAGCTTTTGGATATTAATCTTAACAACTTAACCTTTCTCCACCTCATTAACTACAGGTTATGATCTTCTTTTTAAAATATAATATAATTAGTTATCTTATTGGTATCGGCCATGTGTGTGTGAGGACTATGGAGCGGTGCAGTGATAATATAATGGATTTTGGAATATTGAAGAAAATAAAATCTTTGGTTAAAAAGTTTATGATACTCACACATTTGTTGTTTGATGTTATTAACACCACTTTAGGATTTTTGAAACATAAATTCATCACCAGAGGTTAAGCGCTAACGCTAATCACACATTTCACAACTTCACTTCACCACCGCTAAGCTAAAGGCGGCTAATGTTTGGTGTGAGAACTTTTAGTAGTCTCATTTGGACACCATTTTTACGAGATATGGAACCTTCATTCATTCACCAGTGGGATAGTTACGGACTGATTGTATGCTGCAAAACAAAACACAGCTTCTGTTAACCAAAGATCTTATTTTAGGCTTCTAACCAAAAACACGTTCACAAATCGTTGAGGAGGGAATGGGAAGTGGTAAAATGCTAACTCATTTCTGGGTTTTAGGATTCATTCCTCACCAATCTACAATGGCTGTGATAGAAACACACTGTGCTGCTACTTTTTTTACTTTGTAATAATCAACACAACCCGAACAAAACGGAAGTGTGTTTTCCATCCACAGCAGGCGTACCTGAAGAGTCTGCAGAGCCACAGCGTGGTGTCGGACAGGATCCGGGTGGTCAGCTTCCTCAGTCTCTCTCTGTCTAGCACAGAGATGTAGGCGGCCAGGCTGTGACCCAGCAGGGCCATGTGACCCTGCTCCCCAACATTCTGCATCCTGCTGGAGACATCGCAGAGCGGCGTTATGACCCCATACTGACAGCTGTCTAATCCCTCTGATCATAACGTGTGGAAATAAGGAGTGTGATCTCTGCTTTCAGATAAACCAGCTATACTCTGTGAAGTGTCTTCACCTTCATTTGTTTATGGCTAATTCATGTCCACATACTCACATGTTATTACCAAAAACTATATTTGTATTTTACTATACAGTATTTATGTGTACTTTCTGTTCATCTTATTCTCTTTTACCTGCATTTGACCTATTTACTTATTCCTGCCGTTTACTTCATCATTGTGTTTCTTGCAATATTTTTGTGTTTTCTTCTTTAATGTTTAAGGTATATTGTATGTTGAACCGTTGACAACCAGTCCTCCAGATGTTTATTGCCAACAATTACACTGTAGCTATTGTAATAATAAAACCATTACATCTTGAATATTTATAGTTTTAACAGTTTTCCTCCCAGCATTTCCTTCCTTGTTTCCACTGACAGTACTATGATATTTCTCAGTTGTGCTTACTGTTGGCTTGGCTTGTCCTCATCCTCCTCCTCATCATGAAGGAGGTTGTGAACTAGGTGCAGCACAGTGGCAACATCCTGACCCCTGCACAGGAGACACAAAGAAACAAGTGATAAGCTTCTGTAACTTTCACAAAACAAAACAGTTCCGTGCTTTGTCCTCACGTTGTATAAAATGTGCATTGATTGTGTCCCCTCTTATTCAATGTACCAATTCAAATGAGCAGATAAGCTGAGTAAGCTTCAAACTGCCAAGAGAGCTTCCGATTCTCAGTTGCATCTACTGTTAGTTAGTTTTATTAGATTTAATGTACTGCTTAACAGTTTTAAAATGTCCCAGATGACGGACAAAACCTCACCAGTTGATAGCGTTGCAGCCAGCAGTCTACTCTCACTAAATGTGATACATCCTTTAAATCAGTGATTTTCAACTACTGTGTCGTGAGAGATCGCCAGGTTAATTGTTCCAAACATTTTGGGGTTGTTGGAGTGCCGCAGGATTTTTTAAATGTAAAACATTTACTGTGGCTCAAAAGAGGTTGAGAAACACTGCTTTAAATAATGAGCAGGAGATGTAGTCCTGTAAACATTGCTGACCTCGATGTGACAGAGTGAAATGCTAATGGTGCTTTGAATTGTAGTAACAAAATGTGATGCAGATGAAAGTTTCCGTTGAATTATATTGTAAGTTCAATGAAATCCACTGTTAGACCAACACGTTTTGTAATATGAAATAATGAATGCATAACCTTTCAAAGTGAGAAAAAACCTGCTTCCTTATAAATTCCAACTGTTACAGGATTTGTAATTTGAAAAGTATTTTTTTAATTTTTTAATTATATTTTTATTGTATCATAACTTAGTACTTTTTTAAAAACATATGTAACATTAAGCTGTCTGTGGCTCTTTCCTGCTGTAACAATGCACATTTCCCCTCTGTGGGACTAATAAAGGAATTCTGATTCTGATTAAAAACTGCTGAGCTCTCTGTTTTTATCTTTTCATAATTTGATCATCTTTTATCAAAGAGGGAGTAATAGAGTGTGTGTGTGTGTGTGTGTGTGTGTGTGTGTGTGTGTGTGTGTGTGTGTGTGTGTGTGTGTGTGTGGGCTACAGCCACACAGGGTAAACCAACTACACTGCACCCTCACCTTCAGTAGTTTTGCTTCAGTGCAGCTGCAATAAAACATGCCAGTTAACACCACACATTTGCTTTAAATGGTAAACTCTTTATTGGATTGTAATCTGACATTACTTCAAACATTTTAGCACAGCTAACACAAGTATTTGTTTGTATTAATTACTTTCTTTTTCTCTTGAGTTACCATGTCCATTGGGGGAGGTTACTTCCTGGTTCAGCAAAGGGCGTGGCCGAGCACTGAGGACTCATAAATACTGCAAGGAGCCAATTGGGACAAACCACCTGCTTCCATGTCAAAGGGGGGATTTGGGTTTTATCAGTGTCCTTTGTGTATTCTGTTACTACATTGCATTACATTACATTACATCTTACTTGTAAGTCTTTTATCCAAAGCGACTTACATACTCAATACTGTGGACAATCCCCACAGGAGCAATTTGGGGTGAAGTGTCTCAGGGACACAACGACATGCTGACTGCAGTGGGGTTTGAACCTGTGCTCCCTTGATCCGAACACCAACGCTCTATCCACTGCGCCACACGCCTCCTCCTCCTCCTATTAATTATCCCTTGGTTTCAACTTGGTTTGGCCAAGTCACTATATAGGTTCATTGGTTTTTCATTGTAGGAGGTCAGTTTGTTAACACCTCTTAAGTTGATGCATGTTTCTTTGAGGTATTTTCTGTTGACCTCTTTTATAGTCCTAGTTATTAGAAATGATTGATGGATGATGTGTTCTGTGGACTTTTGGGTAAATAAAAAAACCTAGTTTATTTAAACCACTCCTGTGTCCTGTTGCCTTACTGCTTGGTCCCTGACAGAGTGTGTGTGTGTGTGTGTCTCTTACTCTCCCTGCAGGGGTCCAGGGATGCTGGCTCTGAAGCGCCACCTCTCTGGTCCTGCCTCCGTCCCTCTGAACAGAAGCAGAGCACAGACACAGAGATGTGTTTATTGGTTAGTAACTAGACAAGACAGACATAAAAGGGGTTTACATGTTTTGCTAGTTGTAAATTGTCTCATCTTACCTCTGGCTGTCCCCTAGGATCCTCATGGCTTCACTAAGGTTCTTCCCCACTAGAGCAAACGTGGAGTCCACCATCATCTAAGTGTAAGTGTAAGTGTAAGTGTAAGTGTAAGTGTGTGTGTGTGTGTGTGTGTGTGTGTGTGCTGGGAAAAAATTCAAGAGGATATATTTTTATTATTTTAGTCAGAACTTTACAAATGTTGCAACAATTACCAAGTTTGCATACATGTACACACTGATGATGTATTCACAGCATACAGTATATTCTACGGTGGCCGGCAGGTGCAAACGTGGAACAACGGCCAAAAACGCATACATAAGCAGGAAACAGCTGCAAATAATGAAATGAAAAACAAACAAACCCTGAAAATAAATACAACAAAAAAACGCTGCATTTACAGAAATGATGCAAACTAAATACAACACACAAACCCCGAAAACAAACGCAACAGAAAAACGCTGCAAAGTCAAAAACGATATGCAAAGTCAAAAACACATACAAACCCCAAAACACACACAAACCCAAAAACACACAATGCTCCAGGCCTCTAGGGGGCGCGTTACGTGGAACAGATTGATGTCTGACCAGACATAGAGAGAACCAACGAGAGTGATGGAAATTGAAGCCGGAGGAAACAAAGTTGATCGAAGTGGACAAAGTCGATGTATAAGAAGGTAGGTTTTGTTTTGTTGTTATACAAAGAGCTTCATATTTACACAGCTAGCGTTAGCTTGTTTGGTAAAAGAGCTTGCAAGTCAAGAGACAGCATTGTGCACCTAAATGTAACTCTTGACATCATATAGATATAGTATAGGTGCAGAGAGGAGTTGGTTTATTGTGCCCCAATGTAAATCCTAATGTCAGAGTTAAAGGACACTCAACAATATAATGTACCTTGGTCAGTTTGGATTTATCGTGGCATTTATCCTTAATTAAAGTGAATTTATTTTATTTCAGTCAGTCATTTGTGTGTATGCAGGTGTGTGACATTCCAAATGTTCCAAAAGTGAGCACTCAACTGACAACAGTTTGCCAGGGTAAAATAAAACATTGTCAACATATTATGTTGTGCCACAAGAAGCAGAATGTTTTAACAGTACAGTAGTTTGAATATATGTTTTATTTAGCTTTATCAGACCTCTCAGGCACCCACAACCAGCGTCTGATCGGGTAAGGCTAAATGTAATTATACCATGTAGGTTAGAATTTGTGAACATGAAATCAATAAATACCTTTGTGTGCTAATGACACTGTCATTAGATCAACTGCACTTATAAAGATAGGATGGAGCACCAACCCCATTCCAGGAAGAGGTCCAATCTGCCCCGGGTCAGAACCACTTCTATTAGGTAAACGAGGTTGACAGTTGCATCGTGACACAGTTGTTTGGTGTGTATCTTTATTTGTACAATTGTTTGTTTGTATAGCCTCCAATCACAGTGGGTAACATGGCCAGGAAGCAGAACAATTACACTTTTATACATTTCCAAATGACACCCACAACATCTTACATCTTAGTGAAGACGATACAAAAAACACCCACAAATATTTTTCAAAGATCAGATATTGTTTCTTGCATCCATTTCAAATGTTTACAAGGATTGTGCAGGAGTATGCCAAACGTGCTGTTGTCAGTTTTAGAACCTAATGTATTAAAAAAAAAACAGGAGGGGATCGACATCCTTTTGTAAATATGACTGTCATGCATATATGATGTATTTGAAAGTAATTATTCAACGGTCTTCTCACTGCAGCAACTACACAAATGTGTATGCACCTATCATTATTGATAGCCAGTCTGAGCCAGAAGACAAAATGGAGCAAACTGCAGAGGAAAGGTATGAATTGTTACTATTACCACTTAATTGTTCTATTCTATACTGTAAATCTTATTACTAGCTTCATCATTTAATATTACAATAAATCAGTGTGTCTTTCCCAGCACAGAATACCTGACTGTGGAGGACATTGTTGCAGAACTCTCTGCAAAAACAAACAAATACATCTTGGAGCAGGTTCAATATTAATAGAGCCAATGTATGGGATGGAGCAATCTGCGGCTTCAAAGGTGCCTCATTCGATCCCTCTCATGAGATGTCAGTTGAGTTCACTGATGATGAGGGACAAACTGAGGATGGAGTGGACACTGGTGGTCCCAAGCGTGAGTTCCTGACCCTCCTTATGGAATGCCTGAGAACTGTTGAGCTTTATGTTGTGCCCAGCATTCTCCTGTCCTGTGCTCTGAAATCAAAATGTGGATAAGCATAAAACAACACTAAAATAAACACTACAATACAACTTGTTATTTGTTTTTTGACAACAAAGGTTGTTCATTTGTGTGTGTGTGTGTATATATATATATATATATATATATATATATATATATATATATATATATATATATATATATATATATACACACACACACAATTATAATTAATACAACTGTTAATTTGATTAGAGCTTTGACACATATATCTTTATTGATATATGTATAAGTATGACGACTTCCCCGGGCGATATCATATGGTATAGCGAATGAATCAAACTGGGTCAAAACCCTACAGTCTATGGTCAAAACGTGTTTTGCCCACATGCAAAGGTTGTACGCTCTGGCTTATCCCTGCGTGGTATTATATAGTAATAGCAAACAGCTATACGTTCAACTCCTTTAATGGTAGGCTATATTGCAAGTGCAATAAGAAGCTACAGGGACGTTAATCTACGTCGGTAATATTAACTAAGTCTTTGTTTAATACAACATTTACGGTACAAGATTTACATCATACAGCCCATGTAGTATAATATTTTACAAATGATGAATTACAGCAAACATGTGCAATATATCCATTATTACAGCTCCGTGGGCTGGCAGTAAGGAGATATGGTCCGTTCTTATTGTGCATCCATGGGTAAAGGTAAAACGCATGTAGTGCTGAACACGTAACATGAACGTGCCGGGCGGCGCGGCCCCGTGGGTTGGATGCGCGTTCATAATGCCGAGGGAAATAACTCTCAGAATAACGTTATTAGCACATTTTACAACTTGAGGACCGAATGTTTTTAATAAGGGCTATACAAACGTTCATACTGGGTAGTTTATTTAGTTTAAAAAAAAAATTATCCAACGATTTACAGACTACTCTTTCCCAATGTAAGTCAATGGGAAAAAGTGTTTCCGGGCCCAGCAACCTAACGGAAGTGTAGTACCGCCGTTTAGCCACAACGAATATTTTCCTCAGAGTCCGGCGCACTTCCTGGGGGCTTGGTTGACACGGACAACGTCAGCTAACTAGTGCCCACTATCCACCAGCCACGCCCCCGCCAATCACAAAGCTTTGATGCGTTCAAGTGCATTATTCTGGCACAGGAAGATTATGATATAGGACATTAACGATAAAACAGAATATTGTTGTTCTATTTTTAGACACATCTCGCGATCGACTGGGAATCTCCATCGACTGATTGGGCACCCCTGATGTAGTAAATCCATTTAATCAAGTCAATCAAAAACACATAGTCTAAATAGTGGTTAGCTAAATAAATAGAAAGATACATCATGTTTACCGTTGAATCTGTGTTTTGTCTCTCTCTCTCCTTGAATGTCTTCTCTATATTTGTTCTTGAGCATGTCTAATGCAAAGTACTCTCCTGTCATTACTTCGTCCCTCTTCACATTTTATCACTTCTCCACTGACCATAGTTACATATAGTATTGCAAAAGCTCTGTATAGTTGCAACATGATCTATACACAAATACATACATATAAACAAACTGCTAAGAATGTCTCTCTCTCTCTCTTCAAATGTTTCTGCGGTACTCACTATGGCCCGTGTTATTTACCTGCACTCCATTTGTCATCTCTTTTAACAATGTTCTTCCCTCACTTTATCTTCTCTTCAGGTGAAGCTCTCCTCTCCTCAGCTGGTGTAGTAGTTACTGTAGGGACGCTAATGCTAGCTGTGTAAATATGAAGCTCTTTGTATAACAACAAAACAAAACTTACCTTCTTATACATCGACTTTGTCCACTTCGATCAACTTTGTTTCCTCCGGCTTCAATTTCCATCACTCTCGTTGGTTCTCTCTATGTCTGGTCCGACATCAATCTGTTCCACGTAACGCGCCCCCTAGAGGCCTGGAGCATTGTGTGTTTTTGAGTTTGTATGTGTTTTTGACTTTGCATATCGTTTTTGTATTTGCAGAGTTTTTCTGTTGCGTTTGTTTTCGGGGTTTGTGTGTTGTATTTAGTTTGCATCATTTCTGTAAATGCAGCGTTTTTTTGTTGTATTTATTTTCAGGGTTTGTTTGTTTTTCATTTCATTATTTGCAGCTGTTTCCTGCTTATGTATGCGTTTTTGGCCGTTGTTCCGCGTTTGCACCTGCCGGCCACAGTAATATTCACATATATACAGTACTGTACACAGCAGTGTTTCCCATACATTGATTTATTTGTGGCTGGCCGCCACAATTAAATATTGTCTGCCACAAATGGATCTCATAAAAAAAAATGTTGGTGGTCTAATGGATAGTGAGGTGGGCTGATGATCGGAAGGTTGCGAGTTAAAATCCCGCCTGCACTCTAAAAAACGATTCATGGGGTTAGTAGATTCCACTTTAAAAAAAATACTTTTTCAACATAGAACATTTTGTTTTTTACCTCAACTTATTTTAGTTAGTTTACAACTCATTTTAATAAATCGGTGAAACTGAAAAAGAACAAAAAAAATGTTACTTACAAATGTAATGATTTTGAAAAAATATTTCTGCATTCACTCAACTATAGGGATATATTAAAGGGGACCTATCATGCAAAATGCACTTTTGTACGTCTTTCATACATGAATATGTGTCAGAAAACACAACCCTCTCTTTTCTTCCATACCCAAATCTCTAAAAACGGGGCTGCAACGGATCTGATACAGACTGATACAGATTTGAACATTTCTCTGACGTCAGGACGGAGGAGCTGACCTATCAGGGGAATGAGAGGTTGCCGTGGCATGGTAACAGCATGGTAACACGACGCTCGTAATTCGGCCCCCTCCTTTGCAGGGGGGGCGTGGTAAGCTGCAGCGCATGCAGAGACAGGGTGGAGGAGAGCAAAATAGAGCGAAATGAGGCATGGCTAAAATGCATGATCTGTTCGGTATTTTGAAAAAGAAAACGTATAAATATACCTTATATAGGTATGGCCCTACAATATATTATTCAAATATAGCATGATAGGTCCACTTTAAGTTAGAGTAACTCATATCTATTGAGTTTCAACGGTATAGTTTCAAAACTGAGACCTAGACCGCATGTTGAGTTGGAGCAATCTGCATTCATCCTGGAAGCGGAACACTTGATAGCAGTGGAACAACAGGATTTTAACCTAATAATCTATCAAGTTAACTGGTAAGTAGCCATTTTTGTTCAGCTTAATTTACAACAGCTGCTTACTGCATATAGAGTGTAACACAAGCTGTAAGGTATCATCAGCTACTTGTTTTAAGCTACTGTACCATGCATACTGATTAGCTAGCTGTTTGTATCCTCCTGTATCCTTTGTTTCACATTTGCAGTCAAAGTTCATTATTTGTAATACAGTATGTATACAGTATATATATTTTTTCTTGTTAGAATTAACGTTATATTTGATAAAAACTAATTTAAAATAAATATGAACAGCAACTGACAATGCTCGGCATGTTCATTTTTTGCAAACAAGCCTTTGTTTTTCTTTCTCAAAATTAAAATGTTCTCCTTTTAAGGATGATTCGGTGGAAAGAATAAGAGAGGTTGCTATCCGGTGCTTGGTGGTGTGTCTTCGTGAAAAGGAGGATCTCTTCAAGGAAAACTTAAGTAAGTAAAGAAGATGCTTAAATCATACTGTAACTTGTGTTAACCTGAAACACAATGCAATGTTTTCAAATCTGATTGCACCAAAAACACTGAAATGTATTTTCTAATCTACTTATTCCAGGATGGTGAAGTGGAAGTTGGCAATGAGGTGCTGAAGATTGTCTTGACCAGGGGTGCGGATGCAATAGTGATTGAAGGAACAGAAGTCCTTCAAATCTCGGATGCCCCAAGAGCCTGTGCCTGTGGGGCTAATATACTCACTCAACCTGAACTACCTAAAAGAGATGTTAAAAACGTTGGAAGCAAGTTCATGCCTTTATTTTAATTTTTGTATTTACTTTTATTTCATATTTGAGAACATTTGTTATAAAAAGGTCATTGTGTAACGAACATTTTAAAAATAAACTGTTAACAAGTGGAACTTAAATGTGTATATTGTTTTTGACTCAAAGAAATGAGTTTCTAATACTCAAACTAATGAAGGTAACAATTTGCATGGACATTTTTGAGTAGTATGGACTTAAATAAATAATTACAATAGCTTAAATTAAACAAAATGCAACTTAATATCACTCCATCTTTACGATTAAAATTAAGTTGGTTCAACTTCATTTAGTTTTTAACCTGTTAAGCACCAAGCCTGTTTTTCAGCTCGATATGTCGAAAATGACATGCCCAAAACAAATGACTACAACTTAACTTCTAAAAGGGTTATATGAATAATTTCTTTTATCAAAGCAAGGTTACATCTGTGAGTTGGATGTAGAAGTGTCAGAATAAATATAGATGTTTTTTATTTTAAAGAAAATTCAGATTTTACATAGTAAAAAACTGTAAATTATAGTGTCCGTCCAAAAATTATTTTTTACTTATAGTGAAAACTACCCTTGGATGATGGGTTAGCAGACTAAAAGCTTTAGGAATCCAAAGTGCAACATATAATAAGTACCCTGTATCAAGATTGATGCAAAACAAGTGACATTTGACCTTTTTAGAGAGGTTTAGCCAAAACCACCCCACCTCTGAGGTGATTGGGTGAAAATGTTTTTTTTTTCCATATCTCTGGCCCCCCTTGGTCGATTTTGATGGTTGACACCTCTTTCTGACCGTTAGAGCCAATAGAATCGAAGGGGGAGGCCCCCCACACACACACACACGTTGTGAAGAGAAAAGGTGGGGGCTGCGCGCATGTAAATTTGCAGCAGAGTGGACCTATCTCTAGCTCTGGCATTTGGAAACGAAAAAGCAGTTTTATTGCTTATGGATTATCAGAAATAATTTCAAAGAGGACACAGACACATTGGATTAACCTATGGATTAACTGCAGCATCGTTTTTTTATCGTTTTAATGCCATTGAAGACCAGTTTTGACCAAGGTAAGCCATGTTAGCGTTTCTAGCTACCTAGCTCCACATGTTATGATGTACGCTTTCGTTTATAGCGTCGCAAATGTTTATCACTGAGTGTTGAGGTGGGCACCAAACGATTCTGTGTCTCCAGCTGATGCAAAACGAGTGGTTGGCTGTGCATCTAGGATAAGTAATAAGGGAGTTATTGTGAGTTTAGGTGCCGTTTTAGGTTACATTTTTCGCTCGTGGCTAATTCAGAGGCTGAGTGTTAGCATTGTGGGGTTTTTTTTTAAAACATTTTTTTTTAAAAAGATCAGTTAGCTGAGTTTCTTCCCGTTACATGGATATAAAACATTCATAGTTTATTAAATATTAAGATTCCTTAGACGTTGTTTCCTGCAAATGACTCGTTTATCCGCCCGGTACCGGGGGGGCCGTGCGTAACAGGTTAAAGGTGAAAGCAAATTATGTTTGTAGTACTGAACTAATTGAGTTAATCAGATTATAAATGGGTACTCGGATTAATTTAATAATCGATTAAATTGGAAATACTTAAAAAGATCAACGCAAATTGTTACCTCAATTTATTTAAGTAGAGCCGGCGTATTTATTTTTAGAGTGTGGAACACCACTACTAGTGTGCCCTTGAGTAAGGCACCCTCAGTTACTCCAGGGAGAATGTCCCTGTAATTGGTCATTGTAAGTCTCTTTGGAATAAGGCATCTGCTAAATGCCTAAATTGTAAATTGTAAATTATATATTATATTTCTGGGAGAATAAACCCCACAGATCCTCAACTCCGGTGTGTCTCACTCATTAACAACGCAACACAGAGCAACAAGAACGTTGTCTACAGTAGCCATGAACTCGCATGTATTTTCTTATTTGAGAGGGGGGTGGATGCGTGGGCCACCCGAATAGGTTAAGGGGCCTTTGGCTTTTCTTGCCGGGGGGGTGCGGTGTGGTGCCCCCACAAATAGAATCAAATTCTGTGGGAAACACTGCACAGTATATTGTAATATTGTAGTACAATGTGCACATTTTTACTCTAAATTCTAAGCTTTATATCAATAAGTTTACTCTATTTTATATTTAGTTGGACATTTTAAATTTGACTTCTTATGTTTAAATAATATTTGATTCCATATAAAAAAATGTTTTTATTGTATTTCTCTTTAATTTTACTGTATTTTGAAAGGGAGCAACTGTCACAAAGCCCAAGTTGTGACACCAACTTAGTGGGGATACCTACCCTAGCTTTTAATGTGTAAATAATGTTATGTATTTTATCATTTAAGTGTTGTTTTTATAATTTATTGATTAATTTTAATATCTATCTTGGTCTTTGAGCACCTTTGTAAAGGGCTCTATAAATAAAATGCATTATTATTATTTATATTATTATCATTTATTAATTTAGTATTCGGTTGGCCAAAGAATCATATCACACATTGGTTAGGTGATTCTGTGAAGGAAGCGCCATCTGGTGTTGACAGCCTGTAACTGGATAAATGGGAACAGTTACTGAAGAATAAAGACACACTTTGTCAGGTAGCAGGAGAAGGGGGGGGGGGGGGGGGGGGGGGGGCCTGGAACCATAAACCACAGTGTTAGCATTGCTGGTCTGAGCATCAGTCTTATTTTCAGTTTACAGTTCTAAAGGATCTAACTTAACTCGTTAGAAGGAGCATCTTCTGGTTGGGAATGCAAATGATATTTATAATAAAATTCCCAAATACTAAACTCAACTACTCTTTTCCATCCTGATAAAAACTGATGGAGTCTTCACACTTGATGGCTGTAATGTCAGGTATGAGTGAAAGGGGACCGTGGAGCATTATATGGGTGTGGACACTTCATTTGCCAATCACTGTTTACTTTAGACAACAGCTGCTCGGAAACCAGCGACACAGGTTCTAGAATTAAAATATGGGAGTAATAAGCATAACTCTATGATGAGAGCGATGGCACTTCAAAGAGAGATCTGTTGTCATACGCTGCCAGAATAATACAATGACTGTGGGTACAGAAACTAAAATATTGTAATACATAACATATTCTGATGTTTGTTTACATTTTTTGCAGTTTGTGATACTCCATTGTGTATATTTCACCTTTTATTGTAGTTTAAAATATTTTATTACAGTTTCATTACTTGCAATTTCTGTATAAAAATATAACTGAATAGATTATAGTGAATCGTTTGTCAAAGATGTAGACATTTTGAAGTGGACTGCACCACAAAATCTGATATACTGTAATCTATTTTTTTTATTTTCAGAGTAATTTGTCATATTCTTATTGTGCTTAATTTTTTGTATGTTTATATTTTTGTTAAACATTTAAGTTTATTTGTATTTTTTTGAAATAGTTTTTTTAATAATTGTAAAATAATGACATTTTCTTCTTTACAACTTAACTCCTCTTAGTGTGTTTATGCACCATTATACACCAAAGCATATTCCTTTTTCAAAGATACAGTAGCTATAGTGTAGAATTGGCAATGCAAATCTGAAGTCTCAGGCTCCTCCAACAATACAACATAATATATAAGATATAAAACAATAAAAATAGTACAAGAAGCACAGAAGTGACCAATGAGCAGGTAAATGCACACTTATTAGGCGTAAACTATTACAGTTTAATGTTATAGGCCTATGTGTATAGGCCTGTTAACATTCTAATAAGCTTTACTTTTTAAAGTGATACACAAGATTCATTTGTAAAGGCTGGCAGTATATTATTATCAGTGTTATAATCATTGTGATTGTTACTATAGTAATGCAAGCAGTAAGTCAAAAATAAGTTATACGGTATATTTCTTATTTTAATGTAACATGTAAGGGCATGTTGACAGCAGGACCAGAGGAAGCGCTTGCGCACCTCCCCCCTCCCTCCCGACAGAAGCAGGTCAGCAGGGGACACAGTGAGAGCATCTCCATGTTACACTGAGAATATTACAGCATTCATTTATAAATATAGTCTATAGTTTCATGCAGCTTCCTCCAGAAAGCTGCCGGTACAGCTCAAGAGGACAGCGGGCACAGGACAGCGGGCACCGGACAGCGGGCACCGGAGAGCGCTCAGCCCGGCACAGGGCGGACACAGAGGCTAGTTAGCACCTGACTCCTTACCTTCAGTGCGGAGCCCGGCAGCCTCTGCTGGGGGGCGGGAGGGACGGACACTCAGCGGCAGGGGCCTACAGCTGTGTCCCTTCGGAGGTGTTCGGGAAAGCGGGCTGAAATGGAGACTTCGACACGTATTCACCGCTCGGACTTCTGTCTGTATTACGCAGACCCGGACCGGACAGTTTACTTCCTGATTGGAGAGCGACGTGCGTTCCACGCTGGCAGCTGCTACGTCACGCTCTGTCAGAGAACCACCCAATCAGGTGGCAGCTGATGATGAGGAAGGATCTTTTTTTGATGAATGATTTATTTATATAGAGAGGCGAAGTCCCGCCCTTCTACTTCCGCCCCATGGGACCTTATTTCGGAAAAATTATGCATTGAAGTCAATGGGGAGAGAAAGATTATCTTTCTATCCCGTTTGAATTGTGCCACGAATTACACATATGATGTTTGTCAATCTTAAATAATAATTTCCATGTCAAAAAAGTCACAGTTTGTCGTAAAACTGTTGAAATATAAGACTATCAAAAATACGCAACTAGAAAGTCTACAAATCCCAGAATCCCGGTCCCGCATGCTGGCTCTTACGGAACCGACTAACTCCCCTTTTGTGTATGTACAGCTCTCAACATGCCCAGACTTGTAGTGATTTTCACCTCTTTTAATACTTTTCGCCTCATTCTGAAAGAAAGAAGTGAAATGTGCCAATGTGACGGCCGTCTTGGTGTGTGGTGCGAGACGGGAGATGTAGTTCATTGAGCGGTTTCACACAAAAAATGTGTTTTCTTTTTACTTGCAAAATTATCTTTTAAATTGTCAAACATCATATGGTCCCATGGAGCTCAACCGGAAGGGGAGGGACTTCGCCGAGGCAAAGTCCCTCCCCTTCCGGTGGACCTCCATGGGACCTTATTTCGGAAAAAATATGTATTGAAGTCAATGGAGAGAGAAAGATTATCTTTCGATCCTGTTTGAATTGTGCCACGAATTACACATATGATGTTTGTCAATTTAAAAGATAATTTTGCAAGTCAAAAAAAAAAAAAGTGTCGTAAAACTGTGAAGTAACACATTTTTTTGTGTGAAACGCTCAATGAACTACATCTCTTGCACAACAACACACGTCACCAAGATGGCCGTCACTACTGTCTTGTCAAAAAAGTGATTGACTACCCTCACTATCACCACAATGAAACACGTCCAGAAGAATGTCATGCAAAGCTGCCTGCCTGCCTGCCTTCCTTTGATTCTCTCTGAACTGCCTGATCTTTTTAATGTTTAATGTCAACCATTTGTGCAGATAGCATGAAGTAGAAAAGATCGCCGATGCTAATGTAGCGTTAGCGTTAGCATTTCTCCCCCGGGCTTAAATGGTGTATTATAGAATGATCACACCGGTGTGACAGTACTCTTCAAAGGGTTCACGAAATATGACTACTACTCTTACTGTTTAACATTTTGGGTTACTTAATGTTACTTCATGTTAAGGCTAATAAAAATGACAAGGCTAAGCCGGCTGTAATGCTAACTAACGTGCTCGCTACTAGCTAGGTAGCTAACTTGATCCAGCCACTCCTGGTCCTTTCATCAGACAGGAAGCGAAAGAACGAGCAAGACCCATTGCTGGTATGATAACAACCTGGTACTAAGCACACAGGCATCTTGTTAAAGTTATCTTATCTTAGCTATCTCTATTTTAGTGGAGGAAAACAATTGTGACATCAGTTATGAGTGACATCACTTACGCGACTCTGGGATTTGTAGTCTTTCTAGTTGCGTATTTTTCATAGTCTTATATTTCAACAGTTTTACGACAAACTGTGACTTTTTTGACATGGAAATGATTTTTTAAGATTGACAAACATATGTGTAATTCATGGCACAATTCAAACGCGATCGAAAGATACGTTTTCTCTCCCCATTGACTTCAATACATAATTTTTCCGAAATAAGGTCCCATGGGTCGGAAGTAGATGGGCGGGACTTCGCCTCTCTATTGAATACAACCTGCAAAAGTACTACTGCAATGAAATGCTAAATATATTTTCAAAGTGTTTAGAGACAAGTAAACAATGCTCTACCACTCTCTGGAGAGAAGAGTTGAGTTTCATCAGGGCTGGATAACCTCAGCTGCAGATCCATAACCTGATATTGTGTGTGTGCTCCTTGAGCTCCTGGAACTTCTTTAAAAAACAGTGTTTTTTCCTATATGATTTTATCTATAAAAACCAATATTACAAATTACACATTTGGCTCTTTACAATCTGTATAGCATACAATATCCTCTTTCCTTCACCTTGCTCTGCATTAGAAGAACATCTTAGAGATCCCCCATACAGACATGCAGTATATGGTGTATGCAGTGACGAGTAGAGATGGGTGAGTCCTGATTCATCCGGATCAGCGCCATATAGAGAGAGAGTTACGACAGCGGAAGTCCAAAATGCTTGATCGTCACGTGGTTCAGGGAGAGTCAATAGTTCCCCGGAAGTTCGTGGCGGGACATATGAATGCATGATTACCGGAGATAGAACTACGATTTTTGGTAATAAGTAGTGAATAAAGGTCTTGATTTGCAATATTTATACAACATACCGATATGTGCATGTATTTACATCAATATGTTTTAAAAATAAAATAGAATCTGCTAATATTTATGGATAATATTAGGAATAGTGTGAACAGTTAGTTTACTTGTTAACATATACATGTTAGGCTGTTGCCTTGGTTACAGAGCCTGTTGCTGTTGTGTATTGCTTTGAATTATTTAAAACAAATATTATCTTCTTAAACAGGTATGGTAGTCAGGAGCATCACTTCCTAATGTTTATTGATATATTTAGAGGGAGGGGATGGTAAGGAATGCTTCAAAATTTAGATTAGATTCATTTCTACCATTTTTTTAATTCATGGTGGTTTCAGTAATCCCATGGTACTTGAGGACATAAGTAATCTAAATGACTAATGTACTCTTTATGACTTTCAGAAAGGACAGGAGACCAACAGGTGACTATTAATGGACTAGCAGCAACATGATTATGACGTTAAAAGTGTTGTTTTAGGAACATCCATTGTAAATACATGGAATTCAATAAACATTGAATAGCATGTCATGCAGTTTGTCTGTGCCTTTTCCTCCGTGTTGTCCTGGCATATAGTCTCCACCATGGTTTGCTGTGCTGCCTGGGGATGCTCCAATCGCTCAGAGAAAGGAGTAAGAATCAGAATGTACGGCTTCCCCAATGACACAGAGAGGAGGGAAAAATGGCTAGCTCAAGTCAGCAGGAACAATTTAACAATCAAAACAGACAGCCGCAACAAAATATGTGAGGTAATCATATTCAAACACTGCATTTGCACTTTTTCACAAAACGAAGACCACACCATTGGGAAGCTTAATGTTTGGTTTAATACAAATAAAAGGGAAAGGCTTGAAGAACTCTGAGAGTTGAGACTCAGGGTGCAGGGTGAGGGTCTCAGTGCAGGTATTCAGGCTCTATTGAATCCCCCTCTGGTTCTTGTGCTGAAAGAGGGAGAAACAGACAGGAGAAAGGGTTATACACACCTATATAGCACATCTATTGGATGGGAAATTGCCTTGGGGAGATTAGGTGTGGTCTTTGTTTCCAACTGAAGTTATGGAACTTTATTATTTGTGAGTTTAACAAAGTATGACAAATGGCATCAGTAATGGATGTGATATGAATTTGTATAAAGTTGTCTCACATTCTTGGTCGTATTTTACGTACAGTATGTAATGAGTGTATACATGTCCAGTAAGTCCTCCACCTGTAACATCACTGCCCCTCCACCTGCCATACAGTAGGTTACTAATATACACTAACAAGATTACTTATATAATACAGTGATAGAATACATGTTTAGTATGCTTACTTATATACAACAGTAGTATTAAATGTACCTTGTGTTTTCACTCTCACTTTGCCATCATTTCAAAATCAGCTGAGCTGCAACATAATACAGACAGGTAATAATCAACAGAATACACTAAAAACACTCACCCATAAATTACGTTTTTGTTTACTGTTTGGAAGTCTCAAATATGCACTCTAAATTAATATCAAATAGCTCTCTTCCTTATTATTGTGTAACGTTAACTTTATTATACTAGCTTGTAGGTCTACTCCAAAATGGAGATCGTAATTTCTCCACTTCCACTCATTACAATCACACGTGCCCCAATGTTATATTTAACTAATATTATATTCCTCCACCCCACAAAAAAATCACGTTTAGAAGCCCTTTTTCTCTAATTCCACAACGTTGGATGAAATAACATTAGGAGAACGGATTAATAGCTGTTCATGGTTAACGTGTGTTGCTAACTTTATCCGGTATCCTAGCCTAATCTGTTATCTGTAAACGTTCCCTAAATCTACTGATTTAGGGATAATCCACTAACATCCTTTAATACACATGTTCATTTGACTCAGATGTGCTGATAATATCCGCAATATAAATCTTTAAACGTCTTCTTACCTTTAAAAGTCCATCACGAACGCTGCAACTCTACTGCGCTGCCAGCCACAGATCGTGGAGCCTCTCGAGTCAATAGTCAATAGCGGCAAGCTAACTTCCGGGGAACTATTGACGACTCCACGATCCACCATTGCTGTAAAAAAACTGGTCCATTGGAGTGAACGGAGATGTCGTAACTCTTCTATTATACAGCTCTGATCCGGATCATTAACCCGGATCCTAGTAATGAGCTGGTCGTGACGAGTCTCCCCTCTCGATTAACCCGAGTCCTTTGAGTCCTACACCTGGTGACGTACAAATTAAAACTATAAATTGTGTCACTCGCTACTCTCCTTATAACATGTAAAATCACATTACAACGTACCCCAGTCCATCTGCCTTTAGCAAGTAGGATAGCTGCCAGAAGTTATCATTTGGCTCAGGGGAGGGGACGCGGATCAGTGAAACTTCCTGCAGACTCGTGCGGACTCAGAGCCGTAACCGTAGCAGATCCAGAGATCCAGAGATCCAGAGATCCAGGCAGACTCCTCATGCACGAGTCAACAGCAGACTCAGATTCGCAAATCCTGACTCACTGAATCAAGGGAACTTCCTTCACTTCCTGCAGACTCGTGGGGACTCAGGGCCGTAACCGTATAGCAGATCCAGAGATCCAGACTTGTCATGCACGAGCATAGCCGCGGGAACTGGGAAGTCATTTTATGTAGGGGGTGCGGACAAAAGTGGGGAGAGATTTCAACAACAGTAACATGAAGTTTTTCAAATGTACACGATTCGCAGCCCCGCCTCCAGCACCCCTACTTCCCGCGGCTATTGTGCACGAGTCAACAGCAGACTCAGCGATTCGCAAATCCTGACTCACTGTGCAAAACATAAGAGACTCGTGCGGACTCAGAGCCGTAACCGTATAGCAGCAGATCCAGAGATCCAGCAGACTCGTCGTCATGCATGAGTCAACAGCAGACTCAACAGCAGACTCAGATTCGCCAAATTGCAAAATAACCCTTTTTTTTGTGATCAACATTTTTTATTAAAGCAAAATACACTGTGTAGCGGAGGTTAATGTAATGTTAGTTTAATATGCTCGTGAAATGCAACAACTTTTCGGTTTCACCGGTAGGATTTCTACGCTCTTGGTGATGCTGACTCATATGACTCGTGTGATCCGGATCTCTTCAATGACTGACTCAGAAGACTCAGAGTCCGTAAAAGGATCCGGATTTGCCATCTCTAGTGGCGAGCCGTGACTTTTATACCTAGGCCCTCTGACCCCCACCCCTTCCCTCGAAAAAAAAAAAAAAAAAGCGTTATTACGTCACAGCGTATACTTCAGCGGAATATCAAAACAACGGCCCGGGGTGCAAAACGCATCAATGAAAGCGATCCTCTACCATACAAAACAACACCTGTAAATAACCCAATTTGTGTTCTTTGAAATTGAAAAGGATATTGACCCTGGCGGCGACTGGCTTAGGCCGTCTTCGGCGTGGTCCGGCCCCAGGCACTGGAAGCACAGGCGGTGCGGATCAGCCCCCGCGATCAGGCCAGGGCATGTCGGGTAGGTCCGGTGCACAAGGAGTGGTGAGTCCACTTTCTTCTCTTTCTCTATTCACTTCTTAGCTCAGTGTTCACTTCCGCTCGCTGAAGAGAAAGGGATGACGGTCAGGAGGCGAGGCCTCCTATTATACGGTGTGATGCGCGCGCATATCTTCCCTCTAAATGGGTGGGCTTTATTTTCGCGGACTTTATGACAAGTGGGGTCCACTGATCCAATAATATCAGGCCTAGAAATAGGACTTTTTTAGCTTATTTCTATATCTTTCTAACACTCTTAGCAGCCTCAAACTGTCTTAACCTGTTTCACGCCTTCCCCCCGGTACCGGGCGGATAAACGCGTCATTTGCAGGAAACAACGTCTAAGGAATCTTAATATTGAATAAAACTATGAATGTGTTATATCCATGTAACGGGAAGAAACTCAGCTAACTGATCTTTTTTAATTTTTTTTTCAAAAAAAACCCACAATGCTAGCACTCAGCCTCTGAATTAGCCTCGATCGAAAAAACGGGACCGACAAAGGCACATAAACTCACTCAGAACTCCCTTATTACTTATCCTAGATGCACAAGCAAACACTATTTTTTGGTGTCCTGGAGACACTGAATCTAACGGTGCCCACCTCAACACTCAGTGATAAACATTCGCGACGCTATCAACGAAAGCGTACATCATCACATGTGGAGCCAAGAAGCTAAACATGTAAATATGGCTCACCTTGGTCAAAAGTGGTCTTCAATGGCATTAAAACGATAAAAAAACGATTGATTGATTGATTGATTGAAAAGTTTATTAACAGCTTGTATATTGGGTACAGTACAGTACAGCTCAAAACATACAATTGTTAAGGGGATGCAGACCAGAGAAAGACTTTCGTCTTGTTTACATCAGGGTCCCCCATTTCCAATTCATCATATCATTTAAGACATATAAGACATATATGACATACAGATGGCTTATTTACAATTTACATACAGGTGGTTTTTTACATACAGATGGATTATTTACAATTTTCATTTTAGATTTCGTTCTAATACATCCTAACCGGACATTTAAGACATACCAAGTCTACAGATATACAGTTAGTAACAGAGTCTAAAATGCGAGTATATACATAGATGGGGGGGGGAAGCTGTCCATTGTACGACAGGTTGAGATTTGTACCATTACCGGGGCCAGTTTTGCAATGCTTTCCCCCGAAGGTGCTCTTTAAGAGAGGTTTTGAAGGTAAGTATAGTTTACTTTCCTTTACAGTTGTGGGAAGAGCGTTCCACCTTGATGTGGCATAATTGCGAAACGTGTATTCCCCTTTTTTTGTGCCAAATCTGGGTTTTACATGATTTGTGGAGCTCCCTCTGGTGTTATGATCATGGTATTCCTTGACCTTTGGGAAGAATTTTGACATGTACATGGGTACCATAGAGGTGTAGTGGATCTTGTAGACCAGGCCCATTGCAAGTAGCTGTACTCTGTCGTCTACTCTAAGCCATCCTAGGTTGTCAAAGTGGGCAGAGGTGAGGTGGGTTCTAGATGTAAGGTCAAGCAGTAGTCTGACCAGTTTATTTTGCGATGTTTGAAGTTTTGTTTTTAGCGCCTTGGAGGTGCTATGGTACCATGACGTGCAAGCATAGTCATAGTACCCTTGAATGAGTGCTCCTGCCAGAGTTTTCAGGGTGTTTTTGTTTACCAGAGAGGAGATCCGGTATAGGAATCTAGTTCTTTGATTGACTTTTTTTATTACATTGGATGCCATTTTGTCACAGGAGAGGTTTGCCTCAAGAATAGATCCTAGGTATGTAATTTCCTTCTTACTTGTGACAATAATGTCACCCACTGCAACTGAGAAGTCGTCGGATTTGCTGAGATTATGTTTCGAACCGAAGAGAATGGACTCTGTTTTACCCAGGTGTAATGATAATTTATTATCGGCGAGCCAGGTGCAGATTCTGCCGAGCTCGGAGCTGAGGGTTTTTTCAACCTGCAATCTGCTCCTGTCAGAGACCAGCAGGGCTGAGTCGTCCGCGAACAGGAACAAGTTGCAGTCACATGCTGATGACATGTCATTTGCATAAATTAGGAACAGTAACGGACCTAATATGCTTCCTTGTGGAACACCACAGCTCACTGGGAGGGGGGGGGACAGAGTACCGTTTACCTCCACCATCTGTTCTCTCCCCTCCAGGTAGGATTGCATCCAGCTCACCGATAGTTTATCAAAACCAATTGCTTTTAGCTTGTCAATCAGAATGGGGTGATTGACAGTGTCGAAAGCCTTTTGTAGGTCCAGCATCACCATGCCGCAGTATTTACCCTCGTCCACCTCTTGTTTGATGTGGTCGGTCAAATAAAGAAGGCATGTGTCAGTGGAGTGGGATGTTCTAAAGCCAGATTGAAATTCATAGATTAGTTTCTTTTCTGCGAGGTACTTTTCGACCTGTTCATATACTATTTTTTCCATGACTTTCGAGATGGAGGTAAGTATAGAAACAGGGCGGTAGTTGCCTGGGTCCAATTTGCTGCCCTTTTTGTGCAGGGGGGTTACTCTTGCAATTTTGAAGTCTTTGGGTACTTTTCCCTGTTTTATGGAGAGGTTAATTATGTGAGCTATGACTGGTGAGATGGCGGTTGCTGTGTCTCTGAGGAATTTGGAGGGGATATTGTCGTGGCCAGTGGCCTTGTTAGGTTTGAGGGCGCTCAGTTTAATGAGTACCTCTGCTGTTGTTACCCTTGCTAGACTGAAATCATCTTTGCGTACCCCTAGGTTTTTGTAGTAGGTCATGATGTGATCTACTCCAAAAAGCCCTGAGTGGGAGGGTAATTTATTTACAAGAGTTGTGGCTATGTTTGTGAAAAAAATGTTCAAGTACTTGGCCACATCCAGTTTGTCTGTGATGAGCCTGTTATCTGTCTTTATGTTTACGTTTGAAAATCTCGTTTTGAGTTTTTTACTGCAGCCAAGCTGGTTATTGAGTAATTTCCAAAGTTCACAGGGTTTATTTTTGTTTTCCTCAGTTTGATGCTGCAGTTAATCCATAGGTTCATCCTATGTGTCTGTGCCTTCTTTGAAATTATTTCTGATAATCCATAAGCAATACAACTGCGTTTTAGTTTCCAAACTCCAGAAGGAGACATTCCTCCAGTTTAGTTTCGCTTTCCACACGCGAAGCGGCAACATTTTTTCTTTACAATGTGTGTCTATGTGAGTATCCTCCTTCGATTCTATTGGCTCTAACGGTCACAAGGGTATGTCAACCAACCAGATCGAGCAAGGGGGGCCAGAGATAGGTCAAATCCACCCCAAATGACCCCAGATGGCCCAGTTTTTGGCTAAATCTCTCTAAAAAGGTCAAATTTCACTTGTTTTGCATCAATCTTGATACAGGGTACTTATTATATGTTGTACTTTGGATTCCTAAAGCTTTTAGTCTACTAACCCATCATCCAAGGGTAGTTTTCACTATCTGTAAAAAATAATTTTTGGACGGACACTATAATTTACAGTTTTTTACTATGTAAAATCTGAATTTTCTTTAAATAAAAAACATTTATATTGATTCTGACACTTCTACATCCAACTCACAGGTTTATCATTACTTTGAGAAAAGATTATTAATTTAACCCTTTTAGAAGTGTAGTTATGGTCATTTGTTCTGGGAATGTCATTTTCGAGCCTGAGACCTGAAAAACAGGCTCAGAGTGGAACAGGTTAACTGGCCTTAAACCTCTTATAGCAGCCTTAAACTGTCTGTATCAGCCTCAAACTGTCTGTATCAGCCTCAAACTGTCTATATCAGCCTCGAACTGTCTATTCTTAACACTTCTTTATAACATTAAAGAGTTTTTTCGCGGGTGCAGACGGTCAGGAGTGACCCGATCTGGCCACGTTTCCCGGCCGTCAGGAGGTACCAGGAGGGGGCTGCGGCGAACCCGAGGACCCTGAAGGCTCCGGTGGCCACATTTGTTCCCCTCACCAAGGTGGAGGGGTTCACAGATGCTGGTTTCCCAGCCACCCCTTCTCTGGAGCCGAGCCTGACGGCGTTTTTTGGGGTAAGACAGGCCAACATGATTGCCGGACGGCGCCCTACGTTGACCGCCCCCAGAGACCAATATGTCGCCCGCCAGGCCGACCGGGTGCACCCATGTGTCTTTCAGGCGGCGGCGAATAACTTCGCGCTGCTCTCCAACTCGGTGGTGACGCTGGTAGAGCGGTCCACCACTTTGGCCGCTGACGAGGCAGAGGAGATCAACAAGGCGGCCAGCACGGCGCTCACTCTGTGCGCGTCCGTCGCTGTCTCCCAGGCGAGGATTGCCGCGTGGGTGACACAGATCCAGCGCCACCTCTGGCTGCAGCAGGCGTCCGTTACGGAGACGGCCAGAAAAGTGCTGCTGGACGCTCCAATCAGCCCAGACGGGCTGTTCGGACCCCAGTTCCACACCATGGTGGAGTCCATGAAGACGGCCGCGGAACAGGCGGACGACATTCGACAGCATGTCAGCTGGCTCCAGCCTGCTGGGCGCACACAACGGCACCAACGCCCGCAGCAGCAGCCGCAGCAGCCGCAGCGTCCACACCGGCCACAGTGGCAGCAGAGGCCGCAAGCGGAGAGACGCCCACAGCAACCGCCTCGGCGTCGGGCTCGCCCTTCGGCGGCTGCAGGGGCTCCGTCCCACGTCTCCGCTCCCCCGCCACCCCAGAGACAGGGTCTCCCGGCGGCGAGTCAAAGGGGAGTGAGGCTCTCCCGCTCCTGGTCTGCTCCGCGAGAGCCTCTGAGGAAGCAGAGCCGGTTCTGACGTTTTGGGGGGTTGTGAGTAAAATAAAGTGTGTTCATTTTCCAACTTTTTGTCTGAGTCATCAGTAACAAGTGTTTCTCACATATCCCCCACTCTGTGTAAACCAGCTGCCTATAACCTATCGGTTAGTAGCCAGCAGGGCTCGTTGCTAAAGCCTGCAGGTTTTAATCTATCGGTTAATAAACTGCAGAGCTTGCGGCATTCCTCTGTCCGAGATACGTCTCCTACACACGGTCATAATAAACCCATGAGCGCCGTTGTAACGCCTCATGTGAACAGCACTGCATACACCTCCACTCATCCCCTGAGCGTGTACACGCCTCATGATGAGAGCCGGAGTGAAACGCAGCGTATGGAGGCTCCCTCACAGCCTTTCGCTCCAGGCCCACCTAGGTTTGCCTCACGGGCAGCGGCGGCGAGGGCTCTGACGTGGCTCATCGCCATGACGACCACAACACATCTCGAGCATGTGCGCCCGCTCTCAGAGTGTTCTCACAGTGGCAGCACATGTGTCTGATGGACAGATGGATGAGCAGGCTGATCAAGCAGAGGGTACACCCTGCAGTTCGCCTCTCCCCCCCCCACAGTTCAATGGGACACAGGAAACCCTCCTGTCATCCCAGGAACAGTGTCTTGCTCTCCATTCAGAGCTGCAGGAACTCCTGTTGAAAGAGGCTATTTCCAGGGTTCCTCAAAGGGAGGAAAATCATGGGTTTTTACTCCCGTTATTTTTCTAATCCCGAAAAAGACTGGGGGAATGAGACCCATCCTCGATCTGTCAGTATTCCACATTCTAACGATCAAACAGGTACTGGAATGTGTTCACCAGGACGACTGGTTCACTTCCACCTATCATCCCGAAACACAGGAAATTCCTGCGTTTCTCATTTCAGGGAATATCAGACCAGACAATCGTCTGCCGTTCGGATATTCCCTGGCTCCTCGCATTTTTCAAAGTGTGTAGAAGGCTGGAGCCACTACACAGAGGAGGGATGAGAGTGTGGTTTTCTCTGGACGACCTGCTATTGCTGGCTCGCTCCAGGGAGGAAGTCGCTTTACAGACGTTACATCTCGTATCGCATCTGTTAAAGCCTGGGTTTCATAATGAATTGGAAGAAGAGCTGTCCTCTTCCCTCTCAGACAATCATTATCTGGGAGTGGAATTAAACTCAGCCAGCAGGAGAGCGCGGCTCTCGCTGCAGCAAGTGGAGAAACTGACAGCTCTCCTCCGGCGTGTCAAAACCCGCACAGCCCTCTCCGTGACGCAGCTGCTCGGCGTTGACGTCAGCTGGTCACGTGGTGATCCCCCTGGGTGTCTTCCAACAGGGGGAGACTCCAGAGGTGGTTCATTCGCTGCAGAAGCCTGCTGTTTTAACCTATTGGTTTATAAACTGCAGAGCTCGTGGCATTCCTCTGTCCCAGAATGCTGACGATCAAACAGGTGCTGGAATATGTTCACCAGGACGACTGGTTCACTTCCATAAACCTGAAGCATGCACATATACTTCCATGTACCCATCATCCCGAAACACAGGAAATTCCTGCGTTTCTCATTTCAGGGAATATCAGACCAGACAATCGTCTGCCGTTCAGATATTCCCTGGCTCCTCGCACATTTTCAAGGTGTGTATAGAAGGCTGGAGCCACTACACAGAGGAGTGATGAGAGTGTGGTTTTATCTGGACGACATGCTATTGCGGGCTCGCTCCAGGGAGGAAGTTGCTTTACAGACGTTACATCTCGTATCGCATCTGTCAAAGCCTGGGTTTTTTCATACATTGGAAGAAGATCTGTCCTCTTCCCTCCCAGACAATCATTTATCTGGGAGTGGAATTACACTCAGCCAGCATGAGAGCACGGCTCTCGCGGTTCTCGCGGCAGAGAGTGGAGAAACTGACAGCTCTCTTCCAGCACTTCGCCCCGTTGCTGTACAATCAAACATGTGTTGATTCGCACAGACAACAGGCCACGGCAGCCTACCTCAATCGCCAGGGAGGAGTACGATCTGCGCAGCTTCTGAACGCAGCCAGGCGGCTGCTGTTCTGGGCGCGCACACACGTCGCTCTCCATCAGAGCAATGTATATTCCCGGCGAATTGAACAGAGGGGCTCGCAGAGCGCAGGATCACCCCCCTCTGGGGGTAGACGCGTTTGCACATCGGCCGTGGCCCAGGGTGCTGTTATACGGTTTTCCCACCAGTTCCGCTGACCCCTCGGTTCCCGGACTGAGTGCGGGAGAAGCGGCTATCAGCGGTCCTGATTTCCATGCCTACAGCGTGCGCTGTCAGGCAGACCGTGGCAAGTTCCGTGGCGTGGGGACGCTCTCTCCCAGGCGGAGGGAGCGATCAGCAGCCACCCAGCCGTTTTATGCGAGGAGTACGGAGACTCAGACCTGTGTCACGCACACTGGCGGGTCACGCGCACTGGCGCCTCAGTGGGATTTGGCTTTGGTGTTACGCGCACTAAGCAAAGCCCCATTTGAACCTTTAGATCAGGTTCCCCTTAAACTGTTATCAGCCAAAGTAGTATTACTTTTGGCTCTGTCAGCGAAAAGGGTGAGTGATTTGTCTGCTCTCTCTGTGGCTCCGTCATGTCTCCGGATCCAAGGAGATGGCAGTTCAGCTGTTTTACGCCCTAACCCGGCTTTTATGCCAAAGGTCATCATGAGCTCTTTTAGATCAAGAGTGATCACCTTGGATGGCTCCTTTCCTCCCCCTCACAGGTCGGAGGAGGAAGCCACATCTCATCTCCTCTGCCCCGTGCGCTGTCCTGCTATGTGGCGCGCACGGCTGCTTTGCGCCGTTCCCAGCGCCTGGTTGTGCATTACAGAGAGCGCTCATTCGGGCTAGGGATGCCAGCGATTATTCGAATATTCGTTACAGTCTCCATAATCGAAGATTATTTTTAAAATTCGATTTTATTAATATATTTTTTTATTAATATTTATGTTTTTCTTTTTTTTCCTGGTTTGGTTTCAACCAAAATATAGACTAATGCTAATAATAGTAATAGTATTAATAATTGTAAATGACCATTGATCACACCACCAGTTTGTTTTACTGTAAACTTGGAGGAAGCCAGCAGCGCAGAGTGCAGACTGCTGCTGCAGCCTGCTACACACCGACCCATATGCATATGTCTCCTCTGGGGTGGATCCCCCGGAGAACGTCAGTGCGCACTCCACCAGAGGAATGTCAGTGGAAGACATTTGCACTGCTGCTTCTTGGTCTTCCCCCTGTTCATTTAATCAATTTTATTTGAGGGATGTCTCCCTTTCCTCTCTGACACACCCTGTACTGAGTGTCCTGTCAGAGTGAGTGACGTCAGGGACCCAGCTGTGCGCCTCTCTCCTGCCTCTCGGCACGCGGAGAGCGGCCCTTTTTCCCTCTTGTGAGAGGGATGTTTCCTTTTTTCCTCTGACACACTCTGTACGGAGTGTCTTGTCAGAGTGAGTGATGTCAGGGATCCAGCTGTGCGCTCTCCTGCCTGTCTACACGCAGAGAGCTGCCCTTGTTCCCCCCTTATTGTTTATCGCTGGACAAAGTGTGACCAAATAAAAGTTGTAACAAGCAGTAGTGCTGAGCAAAGTGACTAGAACGCAACCACACACTTGTAAAAAAAAAACACGCTTTATAAAGTCAGGCAACACTAACCAGGCTTCTTGTGATTCTGTTTATTTGTACCTTACTTTGACCATCCGTTCGCTGTTATTGATCATTGTGGAGAGCAGGCAGACGTTTTGTTTGTTATTATAGCAGCTATCGGATGGAATCAATACATGGGCTGTACAGGTTGTCATGTCCGACTATCACAAGTAGAATCATAATGAAAAATACGCCGGTAAAATGTGCCTGTAGAAAACGGCTTATGCCACAATAGGATAGCAACAAGTAGTCAAGTTATAGTCAGTTTAACTTCGGTTGCTATGCTAACATCACCCATTTTATATCAGAGACACTTTCATAACAGCGTTGTGATGCCAAACAGCGTCAATTCAGACTGACACACATTCACTTATGGGGAATTGGGGATATGTATCAGCTGCTTGTGTGACAGTCAGACAGTGAATACTTTACATCGGCCGCTGCCGTGTGAGCTAACCCGGAGCTAACGGGAGAATAAACTCCGGTGGAAGAGCAGCACTGCATCGGTCGGTAAATGCCGCTGAAACACATTAATAAACAATGAACCACGGCACTCTGGAGAAAAGTACAAGGGTTGAGAAGTAGTTATTTAATTTAATCTGGCTTCGTATGATTAAAAGCAACACGATCATCGACCCAACGCAGTCCCCCATTGTTGTTGTTGTAGTGAGCGCCGTAAGCGCCGTAAACTGTGACGTCATGACGCAGCAGCGGCAGCACCAGTCGGGCTCTGAGCGGTGTGAACAGAGCGGGAGCTGAACCGAAGAACCGGTTCTGAACCAGAAAAGCTCTAGCACGGAGCTAGAACGGGAAAAGCCTTGGTGTGAAAGGGGTATATGAGTATTGGCGTAGCCCTCTAAGTTCTGGGCCCCACTGGCTCCACGAATAGCTGAAGACAAGTTGTTTTGTGTGGGAACAGATTGTCGGGCCTCCTTCCTATTTATACCGGAAGGGAGTCCGAGGGTGGGGCCCACCTTGCGGGTGGGCGTGGACTACAAGTGTTTCAGTGCTGCGCGGGTGTGCAGGGGGATTACCCAATAGCGATAGCCTTAGAGGGCTACGCCAATACTCATAGAAGCTGGAGTTACAGTAGGTAACTTCAGTTCTACTGTGTGTGTCTCTCTCTCTCCCCCCCCTGCCTGCTGGTCTGCTCTACACGGCTGGGAGCAATCTCCAATCAACCACACCTGCAACCTGCTCATCAGCCACACTATGAAAGCCTGCAGCCTGCACTCATTCCCTGTCGGATTGTTGCACGTTATCCTACTCTAAAATAATAACATTCTGGCAACATAAAAAAATCTAACTTGCAGCTGAAAACGTTTTAAGAATGTTTTTAGAGAACATTATCCTACCTTTCAGAAGAACATTCTGGGAACCAAAATAAAACGTCCAGCTGAAACCGTTTTAAGAATAGTATGGTAAAATGTTCGAACAATGTTATCAAAAACATCTTAAAAAGGTTATCAAAAACATCTTAAGAAAGTTATCACCAAACATTTTAAGAATGTTTTAAGAGAACGTTATCCTACCTTTCAGAAGAACATTCTGGGAACCAAAATAAAACTTCCCGCTGAAAACATTCCTAGAACAGTGAATGGTAACATTCTCAGAATGTTTTTAGAACCAAGAATTTCTTCTTTTTCTTGCCATCGTCAGCATCTGCCCCGCCCCTGATTGTTTCCACCTGTGCCCACTTACCTCATGTATATATTGTCCTGTCTCCCCTTGTTAGTTGTCGGTTCGTATTGTTCGTTCGTTCCATGAAGCCAGATCCAAGCCATCATTTAAAGGACTCAGTGTTTTGCCTTTTATCCTCCATTGTGAGAGCTTTACTTTTGACAGTTTGTTATATCCTCTGGAAGAGTGATTTTGTTTTTGTAAAGTAAAGATTATTGTCTTCAAACCTTTTTGTCTCTGGGTTGTGCATTTGAGTCCTCATACTATTGAGTCAAGATTCCTAACACATGTGGTTTAAAGAGAAAAGTGTAAATGAAAGAGCATGTGTTTAACATGTGAAAGTATGAAATGGTACTAGAATATTTTATGAACAATCGAAGGGCTGTAACTCAATCTTAAATTAACCATACTCGCAGAACACCCCACAGACAGCAGAACTATATGATCCCAGGAGGGAGTTTTTAAGCTAAAGACAGCATTAGAGTGCCTCCTGATGAGTTTACAGATAGAAACCAAATATCAGCAGGTTTTGAATTAATATTCCTCTGTCCCACAATCAACAAGAATGTGGATGGGGTGAACTATATCAACCCAGTCTCACGGCATTTTGTGTTATTAGTCACAAAATTAATTTAATCTATTGATTCGTGTTCACCAACACGATTTTCACCTTTTTTTCGTGTCACACAGAACGATTTTAAATGCAATGTATTTCTATTGGTAGTATGTTTCGTGCCTGCAACACGTCTTTTTGTCCGGTCGGGTCTTGGAAGACCAGAAGCTGTGTGGTTCATAAAAACATGTTCTTCCTCAATATCTTACCCTAAGCCTAACCCTATCTCTTTTATTTTAAATTGTATAATGTCTGAGTTTTTTTGCCGTCAATGAGGAAAAGAAATGGCTCAGAGCCTCAGAATACTGACATCTGTATTTTATGTCATCTTGTTATTATTTGGTGCAGGCACGAAACATACTACCAATATAAATACATTGCTTCTAAAATCGTTCTGTGTCAGAATACTTAAATCTGTATTTTTTTAAATGTCTTTTTCCTTCTAATTTGTTATTATTTACATTGCTTTTAAAATCGTTCTGTGTGACACGAAAAAAATGGCGAAATCGTGTTGGTGAACACGAATCAATAGATTAATTTCGTGACTATAACACGAAATGCCGTGAGACTGTGTTGACTATATCTACTATAACCAGCAGAGATTCATAAATTACACCAGAGACGCAGTAAAAAGAAAAATAGACGTAGATTAGATTCACTTAAAAGGTGTGAAAGGAGGGATTTGTGGAGTCTAATTTTATATAACATTAGAAAGACTGATTCGTATTATTACATTATAAGCTTATTGTGCTCATTTTATGTTGATATGACTTTGGAATAAATAGACAAAATCACCAATCCCAAGGTTTGATGGATTGGATAGGAAACGAAGGGAAAAGTCCAGAAGAAAGTTTTTAGCCTGCAATACTAATGTAGCAAGGTCAGGTGCAGACACTGGAAGAATACAAAGAGTTATTCATAAACAGGACATCGCTCCGGCCTTGAGTTATATGGGAGCTTCGCTCCCACGCATAGCTAGGAAGCAGCATTATGAAGGTTTTCCACTATATCTGTAGAAACGTTAGCGAAAACAAATTACTAGGATAGAGACAGAGTAGGGAGGGACTTCGCCGGCCGGCCGAATGCTGATTGGAAGGTCGTGTTGCCAAGAAACTTTGTCTATGTCTGCGCACCAACAAGAGAGAGCCAAAGTCTAAACCAAGGTTACTCTCCATCTAGTCTCAACCAATCATAAATGTACGGGCAACGCCCTGTATAATAATATGTACGGTATCGTTAGGCCTTGGTAGGCCAGGCTCACTTTATGCTGCGTTTCCATTACAGTTTAGTAACTGGGGTAGTAACTATAGTAACGCAGTGTATGCGGGGCGATCGGCTGTTCGGCGGGCGGAGCGACGCTGCGTAAAACTGCCGTGACGTCATCTTCAATGCGACACAACTCACAAAACACCACAACAATGGAGGATATGGAGGATATGGAGGCGATCGTTTACTTGGTTCTTGATTTTTATCACAGCAAGGAGGCAAACGTTGTTTCGGAAAAGGCTGCGTATAGCAAGACGAAATACAGAAGAAGCTAACAGAAGAGTTTGGGCAATCATACAACGCAGCAGAGACGACAAGACGACTGATCACTACAAAACGACAACGCTACTTGGTAAGCTAACGTTCGCTAACTTGCAATGTGTTAAGGGTCACGCTCACTATACGACCAGTGTTTCAAGTATTTAATTAATTTTAGCTACCACTTTTACGTATTAAAATATGTATGCTTTTTTATGTGTATTTCAGAAGTTATACCATTTGCAAAGTCGCCGCCGCAGACCTTGTGTTTGGACGTTCAACCGAGCTACCGAGTGGTGGGGTGTGATTATTTTATCTTTCACACACACTCAGTGGGTGCAGAACTTCAGGACGTCTGAGTAAACCGACACCTATCTGTGCAACAAATGTCATGGAGAGGCCTATGATGATGAATGGGATGCAGCAGCAGCAGCAGAGCCTGGGGTAGCAGTGGCACAAGGTGCAGAGGAGGAGGGCAGTGACATACGAGAGGGTCTGATGCGCTAATTTAATAGCAACACATTAATTGTACTGATTGTAAATTGTATTGAACATAAATAAATATTTTTTACTCTTGTATATACATGTTTGTCAAATGATTTAAAACATTTTTTTTTATCAGAATTGACTATTTAGTAAATATTTGAATTTCAAGCACCTGTAAGTACTGCCCCATAATATGAACATTTGAGAAAATAACAGATCATGAAAAGAAAATCTTTCTAATAAATTAAGAAAATTGTATTTGTGGTCTGTTTTGTTTGTTTAGATCTACTATTAACACAGAGGAAATCACGATAAAAATACTTGTTAAAAACAAACAGTTTAATCATCAAACAAGTGCAAATAACAAAGCAAACTATAAACATAAATACAAAAGTGTAAAACACAGCAAAACTATATACATAAATGCAAGTGTAAAAGGCCACTACGGCCAGCTGCAGGTGCTGTTCCTGCTGGGCCCGGTTCAGCTCCTGCTGGGCCAGATCTGCACTGTGCATCTCCCTCAGGACAACACAGTCTCACCCCCTGATCGTCCAATAGCAACGCTTGGTCAGGGTCCTTTGGCGTCCAGTTGTGACGCGCCGAGTCTCCTTCAGCTTCATAAACGGACGCAAAGAGCTTTCAACTGATTGCAATGTATTCCCATCGGCGGCGGTATTTGACGCTCAGGGAAGCACCGCATCGGTCCATGTCTGCGGCATTTAAAGGCAATGTGAGCGTCCATTCCCATTGGATAACGGAGGATTTTACACCCGGAAGTAAGTATTCTCCTTACTGTCGATTTATTTTACAGTGATATCTGCACTACTCATCAACTCAAAAACACCAGATTATCCTTGTTAATTACACAACATTGATTGGTTTAAATTGTGTACAATGCTTTTGTATTTTCCCCCTTCGATTCGGAGAAACAATGTTGTGTCTCGTCAGATTTGTTAGTATTATTTCTCTGTTTGGTTCATATTGTCAAGTCCGCGTCTGCTAACCCTTTTTTGTTGTCTGTCATTTCCTGTTTTACTTTTGTGAATCTCTTCTCTCATTTCAGGTAGTTTGACTCCTACCTGGTCGGCGTGTTAACTGACCTGATTACCTGCCCCGCCCTTATTGTTTGCACCTGTAGAGTCCCTTGTGTGTGTATTTATTCCCTGTTTTCTCTGTGCCAAGTGCCAGATCGTTTTGACTCTTGTGTTGCCTGTCAGCCAGTTGTCTTCTGTGCTACAGTGTATTTAGGTTAGCTTTTGAGAAGTCATTTGAGAGTTTTTGTATTACCTTGTATATCACCACAAGTAAATCCTTTTTTTTGAATCATCTTTTGTCTGGAGTCGTGCATTTGGGTCCTATCATTTTTGTGTGTGCCCCAGTCGTAACAAACAAATATTTTTTCGGAGTTTAGGATGGCAGAAGACACTACACTACCCAGAATCCTCAGCTATCGTTTGGGACTACTACCTCCCCCGGCTGCGATCGGCTATTCTCGTCTACTTTCGAGGCGAGCCGCAGCTCGTCTCAAACAAGCCTATTAATACAGATACACTGAAAAAATAGTAAGTAAGTAAATACAAAAAGAAAAATGTGCAATAAGAGTCTATATACAAGTGATTGGAATATATAGTAGATACATAATTTCTAAGTAGCAGCCAGATGAATGTTATGGATGTTGTTTCTAAGTTCAGGTGTTTAATAGTCTTCTGGCCTGTGGGATGAAACTGTCCCTGAGTCTGGTGGTTTTAGTCCGGATGCTGCGGTACCGCCTGCCAGACGGCAGCAGACAGAACAGTTTGTGGCTGGGGTGATGGGGGTCTTTTATAATCATGAGGGCTTTCTTTAAGGTTAACCTGGTATTTTTACTCCACTACATTTATTTTAGTTACTTTACAGATTTGGATTAATGATGTGAAATATAAACAACCCTTAAATCAGACTTTAGTTACACCTGAGTAAAATTCAGTGAAGGTGATTGTCAAGTGCCAACAATCAGGCGAGATATTTGGTAGTGGGTGCTTGAAAAGACTAAATATTTATCTGCAGATCCCTATAAAGCATATTCATTACTCGTTATTCTCTAATCGTTCATTAAAAACTGTATATAATGACTATTTTGCACATCCCTTTCAAGATTTCAAGATTTTCAAAGGTTTATTGACATATCATATACACAACTACGGTGTAGTTATGCAATGAATGAAAAACTTGGGTCATAGGTTCCTCAACAGTGCATTACAAGACATCTATCAATATGTGTGTATACCTCCACCATTAAACTGTAATATTCTGCACATTTCTTATTCTATCTACATACATCTTATAAGAGTATAATAAATATGTATAATATCGGTTAAAATAAGTGCTTCAACATAGTTAACATTGCAGGAAAGTTGATTGTCAAGTTCCAAAAGAAACCTTGCAATATATTAGACTTTAAGTACTTTGTCAGGCTTAATATTTATCAGATACCCCCAAAGCTTTTTTCTTATTTAAAAGATGACCTTAACCTAAAGTATTCTTTAATGTTTAAATAAAGCCTTATTAGTTTGTCTGTTTTGCACATCCTCCTATCCGGCACTAAACTGTTTTATTGTAGATATTATTTACAGTATCTTCTTGATATTTTCTATTCTATATTTATATCATTGATCTTCTACTTTCCCACTTGTATGTACTCTTAATATTTAAATGTTTTCATAAAATATAACACATTCAAAAGTGAACATTAAGAAAAAGGCATTTTAAACAGTCATTAAAAAGCAACACAATCTACCTGCATTGCAATTACTCTAAACGTGTAATAACGTGCTTTAACCAGTAGGAGGTGCGGGTTAAAAAGCTGTCAAGTTTACAGTGTTAACAAAATAAAATATACTGCTGTTTCTGGTTTAGTTTACGACGGATATATTCTGTTATTGTTTTGATATTTGTAACACAAAAGCGATGTAAAAAACCCACAGCAACACAGAAAAGATGGTCTTAACATGACCCAGCGGTCTAGTAGTTAATAAAAAACAATAATATCAAAACAAATTATTACTACTAACTTTATTGTGAAATTAAAACAGAACGGTAAAAGAATAGTTTCCGGTCTATTCTGAGGCCCGATCTCTGTAGATAAATAAAGAACTACGACAGATGTGTAATATTTAATGCAGCCAAACCATTCATTACAATGCATTCATGTGATGACTTTCAAAGAGTAAAGCAAGCACTGCTGAATAAAGTATGATTTTATCTTTTACGAAAGGTTTTTTTTCATATGAAATGCAGTTGGAGGTCAACCAATCACAGAGCTTGAGGACTAATCACGGGGTTTGTCCCAAACGATAGCTGAGGATTCTGGGTAGTGTAGTGTCTTCGGCCATCCTAAACTCTGAAAAAATATTTGTTTCTCCGAATCGAAGGGGAAAAATACAAAAGCATTGTACACAATTTAAACCAATCAATGTTGTGTAATTAACAAGGATAATCTGGTGTTTTTGAGTTGATGAGTAGTGCAGATATCACTGTAAAATCAATCGACAGTAAAGAGAATACTAAAATCCTCCGTTATCCAATGGGAATGGACGGTCACATTGCCTTTAACTGCCGCCGACATGGACCGATGCGGTGCTTCCATGAGCGTCAAATACCGCCGCCGATGGGAATACATTGCAATCAGTTGAAAGCTCTTTGCGTCCGTTTATGAAGCTGAAGGAGACTCGGCGCGTCACAACTGGACGCCAAAGGACCCTGACCAAGCGTCGCTCCTGGACGTTCAGGGAGTGAGACTGTGTTGCTCAGGACTGTGAGGTGCTCCTCTCCTCGTTTCCTCTTGCCTGGAAGACAATAAGATAAGATAAACCTTTTGTAATCACCATAGGGAAATGCAGGTGTTATAGCAGCAACAGCAATAAGAATAAAAAACACAGGACAGGTAAAGGTCACATAAGGATATAAGAATCAAATATATAAGTATAAACAGAACAACAGTAAGGATGAACTAAAGACAGTTCTGGCCCTAGATGTTTACAATGATTGTGAAAGTCAATATGGATTCAGGAAAGATAGATCAACATCTATGGCACTAATGGAATTAAGTGAGGAAATAGCAAACTGCATGGACAATAAAAAACAAGCAGTGGGAATATTTATAGACTTACAAAAAGCATGTGACACCATAGATCACAATATTTTACTGACAAAACTGGAACGGTATGGCATCAGAGGGGTGGGATTAGACTGGGTGAGAGATTATTTAAGCAACAGACAACAATTTGTTGAAATTGGTGAACATAAATCAGAATACATGAACATAACTTGTGGAGTACCTCAGGGGTCCCCGTGTTGGGTCCAAAGCTGTTCATAATATACATCAACAACATTTGCAGAGTATCAAATATATTGAAATTTATTTTATTTGCAGATGACACTAATATTTTTTGTTCCGGTGACAATTTGAAAGAGCTAATGGAAGTGATAACAGCAGAAATGATTAAAGTAAAACATTGGTTTGACACAAACAAATCATCATTAAATATAAGCAAAACAAAGATTATGTTATTTGGAAAACATAAAACAAATCCACAGGTGCAATTAATACTAGACAACATAAACATAGAAAGAGTATATGAAATGAAGTTCCTCGGTGTGGTTTAGAGCACAAAATCAGCTGGAAACCTCATATCACTCATGTCAAAGCAAAACTGGCTAAGACTATCGCAATATTGGGAAAAGCCAGACACATTCTGGACTACAACTCATTGTATGCTCTGTATAACACACTGATATTGCCATATCTGATTTACTGTGTGGAGATTTGGGGAAACACGTACAAAACCAACCTACAGCCGTTATGCACATTACAAAAAAGGGCTATAAGAGTTATCAATAATGTTGGATATCTTGAACACACTAATGTATTATTTTTGAAGTCACACATATTGAAGTTCACTGATCTGGTTCAATTTAAAACGGCACAAATCATGTACAGAGCGAGACATAATCTACTTCCTAGGAAATTAAAAACATTGTTCATAGACCGAGAGGGTGGGTATCATTTGAGAGGAAATCTACATTTGAAACAACTCAAGGTCAGAACAACTCTGAGAAGTATGAGTATAACAATCTGTGGGGTGATTTTATGGAATGGTTTGGAGCAGGAGTTAAAACAAAGCACAAGCATAATTCAGTTTAAAAGGATGTACAGAAACACTTTTTTGGAAAACTATGAGAATGAAGAGAGGTGATTGAAGATGAGAAATTATTGTATATGTATGTATAAATGTAAGTAGGAATAACTTGCATAATGATTTAAAGGACCATCATTGATCAAGTAAGGGGTGGGAATTAATCAGCATTTGCTTCCTCCTGCTCCCTTTCGGACACATATGATTTATTATTATTATTGATATGAAGACTTTTTGTTTTTTGTTATATAATATATAAATATTATCATGAATGTGGATAAATACTGTATTTTAACAATAAGGTATTCTGTTTTTCACATTTGTTATTTTTTTAATTGTTATTTTTTTAATCTGTTCGAAATAAAGATTGAAATGAAAATGAAATGAAAATGAATTACTCTATGTCCAGCCTGTTGGTAATGAATATAAATATATGTATACATATGTATGAGTATGTACAAATATACAGTCATGAAGTAAAGTAAGTATGAATAAATATGAGACCAGTTTAAAGTGCAAAAATCTAAAACAAAGCACAGTCCAAAATAAGTGGAAAGCAGTGCAGGTCCATGTCTCTCAGGCACAATACTTAACAATGAACAATAAACAAAAATATATTAGGATGTCAAACACAATTTTGGAGCACTGCCATCACTCGTTGTTCGGGACTCCTCCTCGCTAGTCACAACAGCATCTAGAACAGCATACATGACTTGTTAATTCCACAAACTACTGCAGCACGATACTAAATAGCAACAACAACTCTAGAAAACTGGACGTAAACAATGGTACATATGGTGTTAGCAAACAATAGCTCTAGCTAATGCTATCTGTGCTAACCGTAGCTCTTCGGGGCTCCATAAAAGCATGGGTTGTCGAACATAAATGTAAGGATAAAATAGGTTTGTTTGCTAGAAATGCGCTTTACAATAGATAGCGACACAGCGCTTTCAAGCAAAGAACAGAGCGTTAGCAAAAACGTACCGGGACGCCGTTGCCGAGTCCAGGCTTCGTTTCGCGTTGAGCCGTCGAGCTCCCCGCTGTATTCTTTCATCCGCAACGAGATTGAGTAACGTCTGTACCTTGTCAAACGACCACGGCGTGTTTTTGTTGTTGCTGCCATTTCTTTACGGATTTGTTAGACTGTAGCTTGTCTGTTTTAAAAATTGTGCTTATGCGACGCTTGGAGACTGTCTCGCCGAAGAATTGTGACGATTCTCTCTGACCAATCAGCAGTCGACAGTGTTTACGTCACTAGTTTAGCATATTCAGCTCGGTTGTTGGCTCGGTAAGAACCTCGATTTTGGAGGGCCATAAAAAAGGTGAAAAAGTAGCCCTGAGCCGGAACTACCCCTAGTGGAAAAGCAAAGAAAAGCGGGCCGGATTTGGCCCGCTTAAACCGTGCTACATGCTGCACTGGAAAAGCGCCATAAGACAGCCTTCTTCCTCCTACAGTAAGAAAAAATTGCCAAAGTACGCTAATTTTTAAACCAACAAGACGCTGAAAAGCTCATACATGCCTTCATATCAAGTAGGTTGGACTACTGTAATGCACTCTTCGCTGGTCTTACAAAAAAATCTATAGAAAAGCTGCAACTTATCCAGAACTCCGTCGCAAGTAAAAAAAGAGAGCACATTACTCGGTCTCGTTTTCTGTCCCTGGACGAGCCCTGAAGTCCTCTTCAGCTTTTTAAATATCCCTAAAGTCACCCCAAAATAAAATGGGTGAGGCTGCTTTTATCCACTACGCTCCCAAACTGTGGAACACCCTGCCAAGAAGCTACTGAGGTTTTTTAAGGGTCCTTTTCCCTCAGTAAAAAGGAAAAAGTGTTTTTTGGGACCCTTCAGCCCCTTCTTGATCTCCAGCCACCTCTCCAACCAGCCAAACTCCTTCTCCTGCAGGAAGATCTGCGCCTCCCCGAAGGAGCGGGCCGTCCCTGAGCCTGCCAACACACTGGAGGTCCCTGAGCCTACCAAGGTACTGTAGGTCCCTGAGCCTACCAAGACCCTGGAGGTCCCTGAGCCTGCCAACACACTGGATGTCCCTGAGCCTGCGAACACACTGGAGGTCCCTGAGCCTGCCAACACACTGGAGGTCCCTGAGCCTGCCAACACACTGGAGGTCCCTGAGCCTGCCAACACACTGGAGGTCCCTGAGCCTACCAAGGTACTGTAGGTCCCTGAGCCTACCAAGACCCTGGAGGTCCCTGAGCCTGCCAACACACTGGAGGTCCCTGAGCCTGCCAACACACTGGAGGTCCCTGAGCTGACTAACACACTGGAGGTCCCTGAGCCTACCAACACACTGGAGGTCCCTGAGCTGACCAACACACTGGAGGTCCCTGAGCCTGCCAAGACCCTGGAGGTCCCTGAGCCTACCAAGACCCTGGAGGTCCCTGAGCCCCCCAACACACTGGAGGTCCCTGAGCTGACCAACACACTGGAGGTCCCTGAGCTGACTAACACACTGGAGGTCCCTGAGCCTGCCAAGACCCTGGAGGTCCCTGAGCCTGCCAAGACCCTGGATGCCACTGAGCCTCTCAAGCAAGTTGAGGTTCCTGAGCCTACATATACACTGAAGGTCCCTGGGTATCCCAAGACACCAGAGGTCCCTAAGCCTAGCAAGCAGAGGTGGGAAGTAACGAAGTAGAAATACTTTGTTACTGTACTTAAGTAGATTTTCAGGTATCTGTACTTTACTTAAGTATTTATTTTTCTGACAAATTTGTACTTTTACTCCCTACATTTTAACACAAATATCTGTACTTTCTACTTCTTACATTTTCAAAACAGGCTCGTTACTTTTGTTTTTATGCATGTGAGGTGAATTATCAATTATTTTATTTTGCATCATTGCGGGCCTTCCCCGACATCAAGACTGATTTAAAACTAAATGGATGTGACAATAACACGTAGAGAAGACGAGCCATGGTGTGCAGATCATGCACGAGAGAAGAAAACAACGTAAAAGACGTACAGTACCAGTCAAAAGTTTGGACACACCATCTCATTCAATGGTTTTTGTTTATTTTAATTTTGTTCTACTTTGTAGATTAATACTGAAGACATCAAAACTATGAAAGAACACACATCATCATCTACTTAACAAAAAAGTGTTAAAAAATCCAGAATATGATTTTTATTTTAGATTCTTCAAAGTAGCCCCCTTTTGCCTTGATGACAGCTTTTGCACACTCTTGGCTTCTCTCAGTCAGCTTCATGAGGTGTAACCTGGAATGGTTTTCAATGAACACGTGTGCCTTGTCAAGAGTCAGTGTGTGGAGTTACTTGCCTTCTTAATGTGTTTGAGACCATCAGTTGTGTTGTGCAGAGGTAGGGTTAGTGCACAGGGGAAAGCTCTATTTGACTACTGTTGTAATCCATATTATGGCAAGAACCACTGAACTCAGTAAAGAGAAACGACCGTCCATCATCACTTTAAGAAATTAAGGCCAGTCGATACGGAAAATGTCAAGAACATTGAATGTATCCTCAAGTGGAGTACTGGAGGTCCCTGAGGTCCCTGAGCCAAACAAGACCCTCGAGGTCCCTGAGCCGACCAAGGTAATGGAGGGCCCCGACCCAACAAAAAACCTGGATGCCCCTGGATCTCCTAAGGCACTGGAGGTCACTGAGCCCACCAAGACGGTCATGAGGCTGCATATTGGTGGAGGAAAGAAAAAAGGTTCTCAGTGGAGGAGAAGTTTCAGTAGATGGCGCAGGAGAAAGACTCAGCCACTGGAACATTTAGATGAGCCCGTCAGTTATGCTAGCGCTGACTTGACATCTAGGAGCAGTGGACAGTACAAACAGAGCTCTCTCTGTTCTCATGAAACACCCTCCACCACATCCTGCAACGCTTCTAGTCGGTCCATTCTGCTAGAGTTAGTGGACATAGAGGACAAGGACCAGACACCGGGAGCTATCAGAAATGACTCATCTCTGTCTTCTACCAGATCTGTAACATCGGTTCATCAGTTTACCAACTCTGATGATGATGAGGATGAAGAAACCCTCAGCTAGATCTCTGTTGTCCAGTGTCAGCCGGACTCTGAGCGTCTCAGTCAAAACACAGTTGGTATTGAGGTGAACAAGGCAAAGAGGAGCAGCAGTCGCTTCTCCCGCTTCTTCTGCAGTATCTTCTCAAAGGTAGGTATTCACTTACATTCTAATCAGTCAGACAAGTTAAACAGTACACAAGAATAGAGTGGACCCTACCGGACCAGATAGGATTTCAAATGTTATCAATGTTGAACTTCTCTTCTGCTTGCTTCGCTTCCTTTTCTTTCTCTACTGATTCTCTTTTTTTTCCTCCACTTTCCTAGATTGAGAAAGAGAACACCAGACAGCCTGCTTTTTTGGAAGAGACTGGTGTGCTGCACTTGCCTTGACAAGTGAAGAAATGGATTAGGACCAGCTTCAGCCACTGGCCTGACAACAACTTGTCTTTTGTTTTAAATGTAATGTCAATAAATGCAAACAAATATACATTGCACTGTGTTTTAAAGTCATTCAGGGACAGTTTCCTTTGAGTGCGTGTTTGAGGACTGTGTTAAAAGGAAACCCAGGGCCACTGGCCACTGATGTAATAAGATAAGACAGGAACTATTTATGTACAAACCAGACTGAGTCACAACACCATGTGCGTTGCGTGCCGTCCTTACCCATGGGGAGTTTCTTGCAGACAGAAGAAGCAGTTAGTAAAGAGCTCAGCCACTTTGAATATCAAGTGCAGCTTGAAGCAGGCATTAGTTAGCCAACATTGCACACTTCTCAACCTTCATGCCCCTCATTCAGAGTGTAGGAATACTCTGTTACAAGTAAAAGTCCTGCATTCAAAATGTTACTCAAGTAAAAGTACAGAAGTATCAGCATCAAAATATACTTGAAGTACCAAAAATAAAAGTAGTCATTGTGCAGATTGCTCCATTTCAGAAATATATATGATATGTTCAACCCGGTATCACGGCAAGACGTGAAAATGTGACGATTTACCACGCTGGGAGACGTGAGGTGTTACGATTTCGTCCCTTCAAACGTGACAGTTACACGGTATTGTTAACATGGCCCACCAGTGCAGAAATACCCAGATGTTGACAACATCTCTCGGCGTGAAAACAGTATTTCCCGTGTTATGGAGGTTATTCCCTATCTTTATTCAAGAGCGTGTTCTTTCAATTTGAGAGCATAATTTATTGATTTCACGTTCAGATTTTGTATTTCTTTCAGTCAAACCCTGTCCTCGCACTCAAAAAGCGTTGTCTCCTTGCGGGCGCGTTCGCTTTACTTATTAGAGTAAACGTGTGCCTCAGAAATACGTTTGAGACCCACTGAGATAACTAGACTAAAGTGAACTATCTAAACACTGAGAGAGTCCTTTACCTCACTGAGGTTATCTGAGACTCTCAGTCTGACAGGAGAGAGTCCTCCCTCCACCTTGTTGTTGAAAAAGCTCCTTATATCCGTTAGCGTAGCTACCTAGCACCAGATGCTAACCACAACGATCTCCGGTACCGGTGCACGCTCTCTCTCTCTCGCTCGCGCACGCACACAAAATGGCTCGTGCCACACACACACAGAGCAGAGCTTGAATGAAACACAGAGACCCAGAAGTAGGCTACTTGTACTTGTACTGTAGCATATTATTTCCGAATCAATCCTTTTTCAAAGTATGAATTTCATACATACAAAAAAAAGACATACATTTCTTGGGGGTGCTTAGGGGGTGCTATGGCTATCCTGGGGGTTATCCCTAGCGCCCCCCCTGGCACCGCCACTGCCGGCAGATGCAGCTAAATGCTGCCGTGATTAAATGCCATATCATGTTCCAAACCACATCAAGCATTATTTCTGAAACAGTATGGAGCTCAAATGCTTTTTCTCTTGCGGGTTTACCACAAGGTGAGTTCCTTTTTATATCCTGCTTTTTTACACAGTACAGCGTTAGCTCTGAGTGTTAGCAATGCTTGCTAATGTAAACAAACACAGACCATATTATTTCCAAAACACGTCGCGCATTGTTTGTGACAGCAACGTTTCTGATGGGGCCGTGGGCGTAAAGCCAGCCCACATTTTAGTAATGTCGTCATGACGCAGAAAATCTGTATCAGCTCCGTTGTTCCCCCGTTTTTAGAGATTTGGGTACAGCGAAAAAGAGAGAGGGTTTTATATTCTGACACTTTGTGAGTTCCCTGACACACCGGGTATACATATTTATGTATAAAAGACATCAAAAAGTGCATTTTGCATCATAGGGGACCTTTAAGATATAAGATATCAGGATCGGGGTCCAATCGCCAAAGACTATTGACATAGTCGCATGTATATGGCGCATGTTTCAATAAATGGTCTTTAAGCAAAAAATGATGTCTCCTGAATTAAATATTTATATGTGAGCGTTCGGGCTCACGACAGGGTTAAAAATGAAGGAAGGATAAAGTTGGGTGGTGAAAACAAACAAAGTTTATTGAAAACGGAGGGAGTTAACACAAACATAGGCACCAGGCTGTTTACATTGAGGTGGCTGGGTGATATTCGGTCCTCCTCTCAGGACCCAGCCTACTGCAAGAGAGGCCAGGGCCGTTTCTCAATGTAAAGCTGCTGCAGAGCCACTATTTCAAGTATACTACGTCATCGAGTGGCGCCGAATGCTGGGAATTTAAACAGTCCTTCGGCGCCACTCGATCACGTAGTATACTTTGCTAGCTGAACAGCTGATCAGAGTGGTTTCTTGGCCCGATAGCTTGTGTCCGACACACGGCCGATTCAACATGTTGAATCGGCCTTGTGTCGACCGTGAAAGGCCAAATAAGGCGTGTCACGGCCGAGGGTTCGGGACACACCAAATTGACTTTGGGCGACAGGGCACGCTTCGTCGTCAGACAACCGAAGACGGCCGATTTCGGCCTGGTGTGTCTGGGCCTTAAAACTGATAGAATATAAGAAACATATTATCATTTCACTGTTGAATACCATGAACACAACAAATATTAAAGGTCACCTATTGTGCAAAATCCACATGTCTTTTATACATAAAAGAGATTCTGAAAGTTTCAGGAAAAAAGATTAGCTCACTTTTTGTCCCTGATCCATTTATATAAAAACCTGTCTGAAAGTGAGCTGATCAGATTTTGGCCACTTTATGATGTCATAACGATGTTTTGGCTTGTGTAACCATTAGCCAATAACCAACCAAGGTAACCCCCCCCCACCTTATCACCTGAATCTCCTCCTAGAGCACCTTTGTGTTATTTTTAACCAAATATCTCTCAGAGGGGCGTGGGGAGGGGCTCCTTATTTTCATCTAAAGTAACAGACAGAGAATCAGCACTTTGGAAACAGGGCTAAAACAGAGGGGATTATGGGATGCTGCAATGGGAGATCTGTGTGGTAATTCGAGCCAAACACTTCAGAGACATGCTTTTTTATATATCTGAGACCTATAATATCTTGATGAAAAAGAGTATAATAGGGGACCTTTAATGTATGATGTTATTAATTACAACCTAGCCCACTAGTGTAGGCAGAATGTAACTCTTGTCCCCCATTGTATGTGACGGGACTACGGATGGAAACTAGCTCAAAGCTAAAATCCGACTCATTTACATTTAAAAACATTATTTTGTTTAAAATGTTCATTAATGTGCACTGTCCCGGTTCAAATAAACAATAATAAAAAAAAAATAAAAAAAATAGAGTAGTGCAGGAATGAGTCCTAAACCTGGAAATAAGAACCATATAGCAACCCCGGTTTTCCTTGTCTATCTAACAAAGCCAATGGGATTTTGGAATATTTCAGAAAAAAAGATTGTTGACAAAAGCATGTTTATCATACTTTCACGTTCTGTTCAGCAGGATAATGTTAAAGCCTAACAGTGAAACTGTTGAAATGCAATCGCCACAATTAAAAAGCTAACTTAAGGCTATAAAAAAAAACACAGCATGGTCACATGACTTCACATCATAACCGCTAAGCTAGTATAGTGGCGGCTAATGTTCAGCATGATGACAATCAGCAGTCCCATGTTCACTTGTTAGCAGCAGCTGTTTTCATGACACATGGGGTATTTACTGGCGTATTTTATGTCGTAGAACAAAAATCTCTTCTTGTGCTAACCACAGACCTTATTTCAGGCTTCTAACCAAAAACAAGTCAAAAGAAAAAACCGTTGAATTCGAGATGAGGGAACTGGAAGTAGGAAAATGCTTTCTCATTTCCGTGTTTAAAGACTCATTCCTGCACCACTCTATTAGCCTGTCTGGAGGATGATGGAGCTCAGGGGTGAACAGAAACGTAACCTTACCTTAACTATGAGGTTCATGATGTCAGTAGCTCAGACGGCTGAGAGAGAGACAGCCCATAAAGAACATTATTGTCATTATTAGCCAGTCTTCAGTCTTGTAACCTGGAAACACTGTACTACCAGCATAAAACTAGAGTCTACTAACTTACTCGGGTAAAACACCCTACACCTGAGCCTGTGAGCCTTTGGACAGTCATTCCTATATGCTCTCTTCAACCTCAAAAGACTGCAGGTACAGTTTCACATTCCTTGTGTTGCCACATTGTGCGCTGAGAGGCTGAGGGTTAGACCAAACAACAGTGTCAAAAGTCCACTCAGTATGTTTTTCCATGACTTTGTATAAGCACTTTATGGATATAAATGTAATTTCTGGTTTCTACGGCGTTACAGTCCAGGCTTCACTCCTGTTGAGCAGAACACCTGAAGCCAAACTCAGGAAGTATTTATCTCACCATGGCAAGTTCTCCAAAGAGGAAATACAAGAGTTTCTTCTTCAGAGTATTAAAGAAGCTGCTGGGGGAGCCTGTCCTGCTGTGTGTGATTTGTGTGTACAATCTTAGGAGCCCTCTTTACTGTCTCTAACTTTACAGAGATTAACTGTTTTAGTAATAAAATACTTTTAGAATTACTTTAAGAGACTTAGCATCGCCGGCTACTGGCTTAGTCCAAGTACCTTAATTGGAATAAAATGTTGCATGATCATCTCTGTGAGAACGGTTTTGCACAAAACCCAGCTGATCACTGTGTCTACAGTAAAGGAATAGAAAATGAGAGGATCATTCTGATTATTTGGGTGGATGACTTACAGTAGTTATCGCAGCTAATGATATTCACACAATTAATACTGTGAAAGAAATGTTGAGCACAAAATTCAAAATGAAGGATCTTGGGAAACTTAAACATTTCCTAGGCATTGACTTTACTCAGGAAAAAGGAGAAATAAAGATGGGTCAAAAGAAATTAATTACAAAAATAGTGGAAAAGTTTGGTATGAATGACTGTAAGCCAAGGTCCACCCCATGTGAACAGAAACACAACTTTGATGATGATGGTGAAGCTGTTGATGCAACACAATATCGTGAAGTGGTAGGCAGCTTAATATATTTAATGACATCTACACGGCCTGATCTAAGTTGGATAGTCAGTAAACTGTCACAGTATTTTTCAGAGCCAAAAGAACAACACTGGTTAACTGCTAAACATGTATTGAGGTACTTAAAGGGCACAATTAATCAGGAGCTATGTTTTAAACAACAAGATGAAAAACTGAAACTTGTTGCATACTGTGATGCAGATTGGGCAACAGACCAAAATGACAGACGGAGTATAACAGGGTACTGTTTTAGTCTAACTAGCAATGGGCCTGTTATTTCTTGGAGATCAAAGAAACAGCAAACAGTAGCTTTGTCGACATGTGAGGCAGAGTACATGGCACTGGCTGCCACCGCACAAGAGAGTTTGTATCTTGTGCAGCTAATAGAGAGCATGGATAATGAGGGTCAATATACTCCTGTGAACATCTTTGAAGATAACCAGGGTGCGCTCTATCCAAGAACCCAGTATGTCGTCAACGATGTAAACATGTGGATATCAAGTATCATTTTGTTCCAACTGTACTGAGTGATAACATGATAACCATTGACTATTGCCCTACAGCGGATATGGTTGCTGATATTTTCACTAAGCCTGCAACAAAGGTCAAAAGTGAGACATTTGTAAAGTATTTGTTTGGAATGTAAATAACCCCAGAAGTTTCAAACACTGTGTTATTGTGCAGGTGTATAAGGTGTTTACATTTGAATTCATGTTGAGAAATTGTGCAGTATAAGAGTAAGTGGGGGTGTTGAATTATGAATTGTAATATATGAATTTGTTTATTTAATACTCTTATACTAATCACTTCCTGTATTCCCGTGATAAAAGGGACATGCGCAATAAAACGTGTCACTTCCGGTTGAAGCAAAGCTGATGGTGTATGTGTGTATTTATTCCTCTGTCACGTTAACTATGTTCACGGTATTCCTGCCCTAAGATCATGGCATCGTTAACATTAATAATAATAATATATAACATATAAGGGACCCGATATCAGTAAAACTAGCTCCTGTACCGTATTACTTAGTGTCTTTGGACCAACAATTTATTAAAATGTCTATTATTTTTTTCTCCGTCTAGTAAGCCACCCCGAGAACTTTCTTCATGTGCTCGTACACCACGTAGGAGATGCTGACAGCTGGAATGACTTTGAGGAAGTTGGGGGTGAGTCCTCGATACAGTCCTGGTACTCCTTCATGGGATATGATGTGTTTAAACTGGCCCACCATGGTCAGCTTGGGTTTGCCCTCATGTGCGGCTGAAAGAAGAGGGACAATGGGGGTTATTGCTGGAACATTGTTCATTCTCAGTGTGTGTGGATGTCTGATTACAGCCTGTCTCACCCTGGGCCTGCATGCGTGTGCGGATCAGAGCCAGGGGGTAGGAGGCCAGCTGGCCGCAGGTGCTGGAGATGGTTCCACAGCCCAGCAGAACCAACACTCCTGGATCTGCTGAGTCTGCAGCGTTCCTCTGCAGCCAGGCGTTCTTCAGAGTCTGAGAGCATGGAAAGAGTTTGACAAATAGAGGAGAAGAGACGAGGAAAGTAGGATATAAGAGGAAATACAAATAATGAAAGGGAAGAGAGAGGTATTAATTACAATTCATCTACTTCAAATTGTATGAAATTGTATTTTATAAGGGGCTGGACACTTGGGTATGATTTTAGCTGAGTTCCTCAGTTTTATGACATTTGTACTGCAAAGCTGTGATTACTGGAATCCTACTGCAAAGATTATTTATCCGTCTAACATTTCAGGAAGGACGGGAGAGTTTCACTGTAAACATATATTTAAAGCATAAGGCTGGTGATATTTTAATATGATCTGACAACTGAATGGCCTTCAACTGGCTCTGGACGTTCTTGGTTGCTGTATTGTCATGAAAAGAGATACAGTGTGCAAGAAAATAATATAATCAGGCTCTTTTACACTTCAATGTTCTTGGAAGAATGGGTCAGAATACTTTAATTTATCCAGGGGAGGAATTAAGTTTCCTCATAGTTGCTTCATTTCAGAAGGAAATAAACAAAACATTTATTAAATTAAAATGTAATCAAAATATTTAAATTAAAATAAGAAGTACAAAATAAAAATGTGCACATTCAACTGAAATAATAACATGTCAATTACGATAAATACAGTTGTATATTAGTATTAATAAGATATTGATGCTTAATTGCATAGTTATATATAACTAAAACTATACTAAATAAACTGGGGTCATAAAGCTCCATTGTTGGCCAAAAACTAGAAGACCAAAACACACTGGAGTTTATTTCAACTCAATCCCACACTGTCCTGCTGGAAGAAATACTCACTAGCCCTCCAGATTGCACTAATGAAAGAACTGAGCCTTTATTCATTCAACTCTATAGTTATGGATTTGAAAGAATTACGACAAATGAATTAGAACTGAGTGCCATAGACAGGTTGGGAAGACTAGAAGTATTGAGAGTAGACTCATATATTGTTGGTTGTGGTCTTTCATAGGATTTGTTGACAATAAAAGTATAAAATAAAGAGTTAATTCTGGGGGCATTGATATACTTTGAACAAAACCAGAATTGTATTTATAATGAGTTCAAGACCCTATGGTACTCTTGTGTAGTTTCCACCAAAATGTACTTATTTTGGAAGAGTGGCTGAATAACATGTAAAAGGAAATCAAACTGCAGGCACACACACCTCATACACTGCCAGGTCGATGCCAGCGTAGGGGATGATGCCCAGTGTGTTTGGCAGGTAGCCCCTGTAGAACGCCCGGACCCCCTCCTTTGTCAGGATCTGTCTGGCACAGTCAGCCATCCCCGAGTACTGTCCCGTCTTCCTCAAAGTCAGACGCGTCTTCAGAACCTAACAACAGAGCGGGAGAGACACGTTAAAGAGAGAGGGTGAGGAATGATAGGTGCAAGAGAGTAATCTTCAATCGGACAAGGAGATATATCTACATTTTTCTGTTCTTTCATATACAAAGAAAAAATTAAGATTTCCCATTTTCCATCCGCTCATTGAGAGAATGAGTAGGGAGCCGATGGTCAGAATGCTAAACTTAAAGCAGCTCCAGACATCCTTACTCGAAAGTGAAATCAAACAGTTTTAAACTTCAGAAAGCAGCGAGAGATTTCAAATTGGCCATCCAACCTCATTTTATGAATCTTCCAATTACACATTTCAAACTGACCTCCAGCGGGTAGATGATGGTCTGGGCGGTGGCTCCTGCCAGAGAACCAGCAATGAACCTCTCATGAACCCTCAAACCCCCCCCCTCTTTCCTTCCTCGAATCATCCACTTGATCTAGAGTAGAGAAGGAACAGGAAGGAATCAGCCATGGAAGATGTTAGGGTCGCTCCATCTAAGGCCATTAGGAATTACCCTAAATAGCCATTTCTATTTGACATTCCAAGCAACTTACAAAAGTGTACACTGCCCGTCCAAAACAAGTCATCAACTTGATTTAACTAAGCAAATCAGTAAGAGCCTTCCATTGGATAATTACTGCAGTGATTCATACTGTGTGTTTTAGCTGGCAACAAGTTATTTAATCCTAGCTGTGCTTAGCTTCTCACTTATTAAACAACCCTGTTGGAAGACATATCCTGTGGAAAGGTTGTTAGTCATTTTCAGAAGGGTCAAATGATTGGCCTGCATCAAGCAAAGAAAACAACTAAGGAGATTGGAACTAGTAAAAGGAGTTAAGAACTGTCAAATGTTTTAGCATTATTTAAACCAAATCAATGAATCCAGTTTTACCCTGTTCCAGAGTGATGGGCGCATCAGGGTAAGAAGAGAGGCGGATGAAGTGATGTACCCATCATGCCTAGTGCCTACCATACAAGCCTGTGGGGGCAGTGTTATGGTCTGGGGTTGCTGCAGTTGGCCAGGTCTAGGTTCAGCTATGTTCTCAAAGAGAGGTCAGCTGACTGAATATACTGAATGACCAGGTCTAACATCAATGGAGTTTTTCTTCCCTGATGGCACGGGCATATGCCAAGATGGCATGACAGGATTCATGGGGCTCACATTGTGAATGAGGGGTTCAGGGAGCGGTGCGACTCCCCCATCATCAGTACAAGATCTTGGCGGAAAATGAATGCAACTCTGGACAGAAATACATGTTGTGACATAGCAGAAGCTTATCGATCAATGCCACGCCGACTATGTGCCGTACTCAAAGCTAAAAGTGGTCCATTAAATATTAGAGTTTGAAACTTTTATTTGGACGGGCAGTGTATTTACAGTGTAAGTGTTAAGAATGTATACTTTTGTTTTGTTTTAATATAGATTGGTAGCATTTGTATTGACTATTTGGAAGCACTGACCTGTTCATAGGCCATGAACTTAATGGCAGATTCCGGGGCGATCTTGAGGACATTGATGCCGTTTCCCCTCCACAGTGAGGAGACCCCCCCCTCTCGGACCATCCCCCTCAGGCCGGACCACAGGTTAACCCCTCGAGACGTAGAGCCGTGCACCTGAACACACACATACTGCCAGGTCAATCTTCTTTATCAGTGAGTTCATGTTGATGTATAGCACTTTGAATTGCCTCTGTGTCTGAAAATGTACTATATAAATAAACTTACCTTAAATAACCTTAACCTTAACGGTGTGTACATCCAACCCCCCAGTGTTGTTGGATAGAGTGAGCTAGGTGGAAGTTTCAACAACATTGCTTTCACTAATATTTAGTATCTGACATCTTGCTCGCTGTGTCAGTTTCCACAGGAATACAAAATATTGGTGTCCAACTGTTTCCTCCTAAATAAATAATACATATATATTCTCACTGTGATGAAATGCAGCTTCAGGTCTCGTCTCTGAAGTATCAATTAACTAAAAGGTGCTAAACTTGGAATCTATCATTCAAATCTCATAGAATAAACTAAACCATGCAAGAGATGTAGAATACAAACAATTGTTTATTTTATACTTCTTGTCAGTTAAAGGATTTTCCTATTTCTGATCAAATACATTGCTCACACAATGCGCAACAGTTCCTAAACCCTGGTCTTTACCTGCAGGTAGACCTTCAGGCGGTCCAGAGGAGCGGTTCCTGTCCGGGACACCGCCCCCGCCATCGCCCCGGCAACCAGCTGCCTCCACACCAGACCGGACCGCCGCTCCTTCTCCGAGAACTCATCCGGTACTGTCAGATGTTCCCCGATGTCATACATCTATAATTAATAAAGGGCCCATCTGTATTTATTTCCAGGAGGGGGTATCCTCAAAGGGATATTCTGGGTTTATCTTATTTTAATTGAAGGGTATGCTATATTTAGACTGTATTAACTGCTTTACCTTGCCATACGACGACCCTTTTTTAGACGGGGCACTGAAGACACTATATCCATATATTCTGTCTTTAAAGCCTCTAGCAATGCAAACAGTTTTTATTTTACCTTATGGAACACAAAGCTAAACTGGCAGCTGCCTCAATCTGTTACTTTTTTTAGGTTTTTGGGTTAATTTGGTGAAATAAGAAGTCCCCCACGTCACATAATAACTAACTAACGTACTGACCGAGGAAAAAGAGAAGCATTCCCAGTGTTCTGCAAGGTAAAAGCGGTAGCCCCCAGGATCTGGAACGACCTGCCCCCCCCATGTCAAATTGTCGCCCACCCTTCAAACTTTTAAGTCCCGTCTGAAGACCCACCTCTTTTCCCTCGCTTTTGAGTCAGTTTGAGCTGTTTTATCGAATGTTATGCTTTTATTTGTCTGTCCATAGCCCTTATGTGCCTTTTATCTATTCTTATGTATGCTTTTTTATCTATTCTTATGTGTGCCTTTTATCTATTATTGTAATATTATATTTTATTATAATGTTATGTCTGCTGTGAAACCCTCTGTTTTTAATATGTGCTATATAAATAAAGTGGATTGTAAAATGACTGTTTTCTCCCAATAGAGGATGGTGGCTTTGGCTCCACTCTCTGGTGTTGAGGTGACAATATTCTAAATATAGGATAGCAACTGTGACACACTATAGGTCATATTCTGACTGTAGATAAGTATCTCATACAACCCCACTTCAAAACATCCAAACTATCCCTTTGAGCCATGCTTATTGTAAAACGTTCCCTAAAATAAAACATTACATTATAGAGTTTCAACTTCTGCACTGCCACCTTCCATACATGCTGCATCACTACAGAGCACACTACATGTAAAGATGTTAATACTGACATGATTATGAAGTGCATAATTACTGAAAGCTGGTCACTCACATGGGAGTGTTTCCAGTAGTGGACAATCTCCTCCATGTTGTGGAAAGGGTTGAACAGGAAGTGATCTCGCCATTCATTCCAGTTAATAGTCATGGTGCCGTCCCTGTCCATACTGTGTGGGAGAGACAGAGTAAGACCGGAGAATTAGAACTCATACAGGGCCATCAGCAGAACACTCACAAAATCATTATTCTGCTTCTCAAACAGAAACATGCAACCCCTCAGATGACAAGGTACTAGATACTCTTATGTTCCTCATTCCCACTGCTATCATTTCATTTGCAATATAAACCTGACTTGTCAGTTTGAACCCTGACATGTGTTTTTATTTTTGGGTCAAACAGATGTCAACCCTGCACAGCCTGTACACACACACAGTTGAATGCAGTGTCTAATCAGGAAAAAAACATGTCAACGATCTCAGATATTGAGCACCTTTGTGTTTTACCAGGTTTTTACAAACCACACACAGAAATAATGTGACATTTTCTTTAGAGGACCTTTACATATAGAGTATATGTAGAGAACACATCAAACATCATTATTAAAGATAAGAGTTATGGGTGATTTTTGAGCGGTTTAAGATGGCTCTAATATGAACTTGTTTCTGGTACTTTCTAACTGTGTACCTCTGCAGGATCCTGGAGGCCTGCTCCATGCTGACCTCCACACCCAGCCTGTGCAGTGAGTGCTGGATCTCCCCCACATCGATTCGACCTTAGAACAGAACGTCTGTAGATTTCTCCAAAATTCACCAGAAGTTAGATCAGGCGTGTCAAACTCAATTCCACTAAAGGCCACACTGAGATATCATAATCACATAAAAAGGCCAATTATATATAGTATATTTATATACATTTCTTTATATTGAAAATAAATAACATTTTGTGCAACAAAAAAACTAAAATAGTCAACAAGAAAAGTTGCTTCGCCATCATAGCATTTAGCTAAACAAAAACGCCGGGTTACGTATTGTAACCCTTGTTATATTAACACAGGCTCCGCCCTCTACTGGACACTATGGGTACTACCTTATCATGCAAGCATTCACCTACTGAGATTTCTAAAGACGTAGCCGGCCTGAATGCGCGCACATCTCACTTCCGTATTAAAGGAGGCCTCGCCTCCTGACCATCATCCTACACCACTCTTCAGCGAGCGGTATAGGACAGACAGTGCCCCCGAGTAGAGGGCTCCGCCTGTGTTAATATAACAAGGGTTACAATACGTAACCCGGCGTTATATCTCTCACAGGCTCTCTACTGAATCCATGGGTACAGTGGGCGGAGCCCCGATGTATGCACGCACTGTCGTCCAGCACACCGTTCCACCTCACTGTCCCTGACCGGCTTTAGCAGCCGCTGCGCCTCACTCACCTCAAAAGTCAAAGTCAAAAGTCAAAGTCAGCTTTTTTGTCAATAATTCTACATGTTGTACATCCAGAAATATCGAAATATCGTTTCCCGCAGGCCTACAGTGTGACATATATACATAAAACAAAAAAGGCCTAGATAAACATGGTATACATTAAACAAAACAAAGGGCCTAGATAACCGGGGTATACAGTTTAAAATGTTAATAATATAATTTAAGTGTTCAAAAGTACAGTTTCAGTGCAGTAGCAGCGGAGATGGGCAGAAAAGTGAGTTAGGGGTTTAGAGTCCAGGACCATTTGGGGCAGGGGAGAAAGGTCGGAGGCAGCGTGGAGAGTTCAGGGGAGAGATGTCAGAGGGCGGAAGAGATGGAGGGAGGGGAGAGAGTTCAGCAGCCTGACCGCCTGGTGGAGGAAGCTGTTGCCCAGCCTGGAGGTGCGCGAGCTGAGGCTGAGGAACCTTCTTCCTGAAGGCAGGAGGCTGAAGAGGCTGTTGGAGGGGTGGGTGGAGTCACCCACAATGCTGAGTGCTTTGCGGGTGAGGCGGGTGTTGTATATGTCCTGTAGTGAGGGGAGTGAGGCACCGATGATCCTCTGGGCAGAGTTCACAATGCGCTGCAGGCTCTTGCGGTCGGTGGCGGTGCAGCTTCCGAACCACAGCGTGATGCAGCTGCTGAGGATGCTCTCGGTGGCGCCTCGGTAGAAGGAGAGCATGATGGGGGGTGATGCTCCGACTCGCTTGAGCTTTCGGATGAAGTACAGGCGCTGCTGGGCTTTTCTCGCTAGAGCGGTGGTGTTGGTTTTCCAGGTGAGGTCCTCAGTGATGGTCACACCAAGGAATTTGGTGCTGGTCACCTGCGTCACAGCAGCGCCGTTGATGGTCAGGGGGAGTGGGGGTCGGCGGTGGGTTCTCCTGAAGTCAACAACTATCTCCTTTGTTTTCTCCAGGTTGAGGAAGAGGTTGTTGTTTTTGCACCACAGGGACAGCTGGTTCACTTCCTTCCTGTAGTTAGTCTCATCGTTGTTACTGATGAGACCCACCACAGTAGTGTCGTCTGCAAACTTCACGATGTGGTTGGTGCTGAAGGTGGGTTTGCAGTCGTGGGTCAGCAGAGTGAAGAGAAGGGGGCTGAGCACACATCCTTGGGGGGCCCCCGTGCTCAGTATGAGGGTGTCTGAGGTGTTATTGTTGACCCGTACAGCTTGTGGTCTCTCTGTGAGGAAGTCCAGCAACCAGTTGCAGAGAGAGGGGCTGAGGCCCAGGTCTGTAAGTTGTTGTACAAGCTGCTGGGGGATGATGGTGTTGAATGCTGAGCTGAAGTCTATGAATAGCATTCTGACATAAGGGTCCTTAGCCTTAGTGTTAGTGTCCAAGTGTGTGAGGGCTGGGTGGAGAGCGGAGGAGATTGCATCCTCTGTGGACCGTTTAGCTCGGTAGGCAAACTGAAACGGGTCCAGCGATGGGGGGAGGGTGGATTTGATGTGCTTCATGACCAGCCTTTCGAAGCACTTCATGATGGTAGAGGTTAGTGCGACGGGGCGGTAGTCGTTGAAGCCGGATGGAGATGACTTCTTTGGCACTGGAATGATGGTGGTTTCCTTGAAGCACGAGGGAACAACAGCCTGGCTCAGGGAGATGTTAAAAATGTCTGTAAGGACATCTGTGAGCTCTTCCGCGCAGTCCTTCAGCACACGACCAGGAATGTTGTCAGGTCCTGCAGCCTTGCGGGGGTTAATCCTCAGCAGTGTGCTCCTCACACTGGCTGGTGAAAGACGCAAAGCCTGGTCGTCGGTGGGGGGGGTTGTTTTCTGCGCAGGTGTGTTGTTCTGTGCTTCAAAACGTGCAAAGAAGCCGTTGAGGTTGTTGAGCAGGGAGGTATGACTGTCACAGGTCTGTGGCGGTAGTTTGTAGTCCGTTAGGGTCCTTATGCCCTGCCACAGGCTCCGTGAGTCCCCGCTATCCTTGAAGTGTCCTGTAATTTCTCGGGTGTATTCTTGTTTTGCTTTCCTGATGCCACGGGACAGGTCAGCCCTGGCTGCTTTCAGCCCAGCTGGATCTCCAGCTCTGAAGGCGATGTTGCGGGCCTTCAGCAGCGTGTGGACCTCCCCTGTCAGCCATGGCTTCTGGTTAGCCCGGATGGTGATGGCTCTGTTTTGTGTCACATCGTCAATGCACTTGGTGATGTAGCCCGTGACTGTCTCTGTGTATTCTTGTATGTCGGTGTGATGGTTGTATGTGGCTGCCTGCTTGAACATGTCCCAGTCTGTAGTGTCAAAGCAGTCTCTGAGTGCAGCTGTGCTGTCCTCTGACCACACCCGAACCTGTTTTGAAACCGGTTTGGTGGCTTTTACCCTTGGTCTGTAGGCAGGTTCCAGCAGAACAGTGAGGTGGTCAGAGAGGCCGATGTGGGGGAGGGGGGATGCCTTGTATGCTCCCTTGCAACACAGTCTCACGGCATTTCGTGTTATAGTCACGAAATTAATCTATTGATTCGTGTTCACCAACACGATTTCGCCATTTTTTTCGTGTCACACAGAACGATTTTAAAAGCAATGTAAATAATAACAAATTAGAAGGAAAAAGACATTTAAAAAAATACAGATTTAAGTATTCTGACACAGAACGATTTTAGAAGCAATGTATTTATATTGGTAGTATGTTTCGTGCCTGCACCAAATAATAACAAATTAGAAGGAAAAAAAGATGACATAAAATACAGATGTCAGTATTCTGAGGCTCTGAGACATTTCTTTTCCTCACTGACGGCAAAAAAACTCAGACATTATACAATTTAAAATAAAAGGGATAGGGTTAGGCTTAGGGTAAGATATTGAGTAAGAACATGTTTTTATGAACCACACAGCTTCTGGTCTTCCAAGACCCGACCGGACAAAAAGACGTGTTGCAGGCACGAAACATACTACCAATAGAAATACATTGCATTTAAAATCGTTCTGTGTGACACGAAAAAAAGGTGAAAATCGTGTTGGTGAACACGAATCAATAGATTAAATTAATTTCGTGACTAATAACACGAAATGCCGTGAGACTGGGTTGTCCCTTGATGTTGGTGTAGACCAGGTCTAATGTGTTTTTCCCCCTGGTTGGAAAAACAACATGCTGATATATTTTAGGCAGCACAGTTTTTAAGTTAGCGTGGTTGAAGTCTCCAGCTACGATGAGTAGGCCGTCTGGGTGTGCTGTCTGTTGCTCACTGATGGTTCTGTACAGTTCACCGAGTGCCTCCTCTTTACCCTCGCTACTGGGGTTAGGCGGGAGGTAAACAGCCGCCACAAGAATCGCTGTAAACTCCCTCGGCAGGTAAAAAGGACGGCATTTTAGAACCATAAATTCCACCAGTGGCGAGCAGTGTTTGCTAACAACAACAGTGTCTCGGCACCAAGCGTCACTGATGTACACACACACACCGCAGCCGCGAGTCTTCTTTCCCCCGTTATCTTTGTTCCTGTCTGCTCGGTAGCTTGTTAGCTTGTCTAGCTGAATAGCGGAGTCAGGGATGTTGTTGTGGAGCCATGTTTCCGTGAACACGTAAACACAGCAGTCTCTCACCTTTCGCTGGGTTGATCGTAGCAGGCGTATGTTGTCTATCCAGTGAGTGGACATTTGCCAGAAGTAGTGATGGAATTGCCGGCTTGTGTGGGCTAGCCTCTAGCCTAGCCTGGATACCTCCACGTTTCCCCCTCTTTTGCTTCCTCTCACATCGTCGGCAGCGTCTCCTTTCCGGGTGGGGCTTGACGCGAGACGGGTAGCAGAGGAGCTCCAGGCGGCTGAGTTCCTCTACGAGTTTAGCTTCCAAATTGAAGAAAGTTGATCTTCTTCCAAGAAGAAACTCACAGCTGTATTGTTGTCCTTTACGGTATAAGTCCAACGGAGACGACGAACATAGTGACAAACTCGACAGATCTGACGAACAAGACGAAAACACTGTTTTTTCTAGACCGCGAGGGGCCGCTGCGACTGCTCGCGCCGCCATCTAGTCTCCACATCTCCACAGAGAAGTCTGTGCTGCGGCTGACCGAGCACACTCTGCCGCGCTTACCTCGCAAAAAGTGTGCCCGAAAAACAGTGCTGAGGGCTCCCCCCGTCCGCCTATAGGCAGACAGAGAAAGTCCGCAGCCCTGTATGGGTTCACTATGCACCCTCTCTCCTGAGTCCCTAATGAGCACGGGGAGAGCGCAATTGCCCCCTATGTCCCCCCACTCAGACACTGACCCGTGCAGAGTGTGTACAGACTATAGTGTGGAGGGCTCTCCCCCTCCTGCCCCCAGGCAGGCGAGGGGAGCCCTCCAGCCCTGTAAGGGCCCAGAGCGCATTACATCACCCCGCGACCTTCCAGGGGTCCGGAGAAACGTAAGCGCATTTACGCCCGGGGAGGGGGTCAGATGCCCACTGACCCACAGCCCCCCTCCCTCCTCACCAGTCCTGTGTTGCCCCAGCAAGCACAGACGTTGAGAAAGAGCCAGACATATCCAAGAGATAAAACTTAATGAAGGGGCCTGGCGTTGACCAAGACGCCGCCGTACATATATCCTCCACACTCACACCGTTGAATAAAGCTGTTGACGCAGCCACAGCTCGTGTGGAGTGCGCACGGACCCCCGCAGGGCAGGCTCTCCCTGCCTGTTCGTAGGCGTGTGCAATGCCTCCACAGAGCCAGCCTGGCAGGCGTTTCTTGGACAGAGCTTTTCCAGTCACCCCGCCCCCGAAGCACACAAACAGCTGTTCAGTGCGTCTAAGGGCAGCTGTGAGCTCTACATAACATGCTAGCGCACGCACCGGGCAGAGGGGGTGTCATTTAGCTTCCCTGGCCCCACCATGGGGTGGAAGACTAAAACCCCCCAACTGAATAGCCCTCGACCTGAACGCACTCCTTAGGCTCTTGGGCACAAAGGAGGGGTTCGGTCTGAGTGTCGCCCCGCTCCGGTCACCCTGAATCAGTAAACAGCTCGGGTGCACCGATAGAGCGGTTAACTCTGACACTCTTTTGGCTGACGTTAAGGCAAGTAGCAACGCTGTCTTCCACGACAGTGCTTTCAGGGAGGAGAGCTCCAGAGGCTCAAATGGTTCTGTGACCAGAGCCTCGAGCACCAGCGGCAGGTCCCACTGCGGGGCGGAGGCGCGCACTACTGGGCGCAGCCTCCTGACCCCCTGTAACAACCGCAACATCAGTGGATGAGAAAAGGCTGACCTGCCGTCAAATCCCTCATGGCAGGACGAGGTGGCTGCTGCATACACTTTCACTGTGGAATGAGCAAGCCCTCTGTCCACCAGTAACTGTAAAAAGGATAAAATAGAGCCCAACTCACAAGATAGGGGCTCTATTCTCCGCTCCTCACACCATCGCTGGAATCCCAGCCACTTCGGCCTGTAACAGGCTGTGGTGGATCCTGCTCTAACTGCCTGGATAGACTGAATAACGCTGTCAGACAATCCACCCTGTCTCAGCCTGTCCCTCTCAGGAGCCAAGCCTGGAGAGGACGGCCCAGAGTGGGTAACGCCCCGATTGCACCTGCCTCTTGAGACATCGCCCCCCAGAACTGGGGGATCGCCCAGGGCTGGCCCACCTTCATCTGTGTCATCTCTACCATATCTACCACGGAGCCCCGACGCGATCCGGTGCTACTAGCATGACTGCCAGACGTTCCCGCCTCACTCTCCCCAGGAGAGGGAGAATGAGACGCAGCGGTGGAAAGGCGTATAGCAGCTTCCTTGGCCATGGCTCGTGTGCAAACGCGTCCACCCCCAAGGGCGGGTCGTCGCTCAGGGCCATGGAAAACCACAGGGCACAGTGGCTGTTGCGCCGGCTGGCGAACAGATCCACTTCCGCTCTCCCGAACTGGGCCCAGATCTGCTTCACCACCTCCGGGTGAAGCGTCCATTCGCCTGGCAGGGGGCCGCCCCTCGACCTGAGGTCGGCCCCCCTGTTCTCCAGTCCCGGGACATGGAGGGCTTTCAGAGATAACACCACCTCTGAAGCCCATAACCACAGCCTCTCCGCTGTGGCCAACAAGGCGGCGGAGCGGACTCCGCCCTGCCTGTTGATATAAGCCACTGTGGTGCTGTTGTCACTCCTGACCATTACATGTCTCCCTTGAATTAGGGGCATGAAATGCTGGAGGACTAACACTACCGCCCGTAGCTCTAGGAGGTTGCTGTGTCGTGTCTCTGTCTCCAGCGCCCACCTATAGCCCTCTTCAGGCAGGTCCCTCCCCATCCTGTTCTGGATGCGTCCGTGAACACTGTGATGTAGGAGGTTACCCGTTCCAGTGGAGACCCTCTCCGGAGGTGACCGGGGGACCCCCAGAACCGGAGGTTGCCTTCCACTGAGGGGGGGATGGTCACCAGCTGCCGCTTGTGCCTCTTGGGATCCAAACGCAGACTGGAAAACCACCTCTGCAGGCGGCGCATATGCAGTAACCCGAGCGGGACCACAATGTGAGCAGCCGCCATGAGACCCAAAGTCTGCATGACAGTTAAAGCTGTCACTGTTGCCCCCTGTCGCAGCCTGTGCACCGCCCGGAGAAGGGACGCACTTCTGCTCTCTGACAGGGTGGCGCGCAGCGCGTCTGCATCGAGCACCACACCCAAATACAACGCCTGTTGGTGAGGTATGGGGGTGCTCTTTTTCCAATTGATTGCAAAGCCTAACTTGGTTGTGTGATCAATTGTGCTGTGCAAAGCATTCCCTGGACCCAGCCATGACTATGAGGTCGTCTAGGTAAAAGAAAACTCTCATGCCGTAGGCGCGCAGCGGTTGAAGCGCAGTGGCCACACATTTGCTGAACGTGCGTGGGGATAGGGAGTAGCCGAACGGTAGTCTGTTGTACTCGTAGGCTACCCCCTGGAAGGCAAAACGCAGATACTTTCTGTGCTCTGGCATAATCTCCACATGAAAGTATGCGTCTTTCAGGTCGATGGTGGTGAACCAATCGCCCGGTTGCACCAGCCCCATTAACTGTTTTATGGTTAACATGCAAAATTTCCTGCGGAAAATGTGGCGATTCAGGCTGCGCAAATCTAGAATAGGTCTGAATTCCCCTGTCTTCTTGAGAACCAGGAAGTACATGGAATAAAGACCCTTTTCTCTGTGCTGAGGATGCACAACAGGCACTGCCTGTTTCTGCACCAGAGCCTGAATCTCTGCTGAGAGGAAACCCATCTCCTCCTGGGAGGACAGATTTACCTCTCGCATGCCTCTGAATGGAGGTGGGATGCTGCAAAACTGCAGTGAATAACCCCGTTTCAGTGTCCTGTCCATCCACACAGCTGAGGCTCCATTCCCCATAACATTGCGTTAATGGACAAGCCCTCAGCTGTGGGGCCGCAGCTATGAAGCTGTGATACTCTCTGGCGACCCGTTCCGCAGCAAAACCCCCCGTGAAGGGAAGATTTGCCCATGGAGGGTCGACACAGAAAGGGACGATTATTTACTGAGGTCCCCGAACGCACCGCCGTGCGCTCTTGTGTGAGCGCACGCTCCACCATAATGCTGTTCTCACCACTACGTTAAACAGCATTAATCGGAGTCTTTATAGGCGTAGTGTATTTTACTGAGGTCCCTGAACGCACCGCCACGCGCTCTTGTGTGAGTGTGGACTCCGCCATAATGCAGCCCTTACCACTACGGTAAACTGCATTAATTGGAGTATTTATTCTAGGTGTAGTGTGTTCCCTAATACGCCGGCCAAAATGCCCCTGCTTTGATAGCACTTCCTGCAGTTTATCTCTCTCATCTGCGCATGCCCACTAGCTATCTCCGTTACAGGAGCAACAACCGGGGTAGTGAGTGGGGAATATGTACAGTCAACAATGTGTGTGAGTGCAGGATTGTGAAAACAAACGACACTCAGACTTAGATACAGATCAACCTTCTTTTTATTAGACATGACAGGGATCTGAGCATTATACAGGGAGGAGGTGGGATTCACCCTGGCGTCCCGGGTGGAGAGACCCGTTGAGACGCTTCCTCCCCCCGCCAGTCAGCTCCGTGATGGTGGAGCGCCCCACCCGGCGGTTCTCTGCTGCTGCTGAGTCTGCCGAGGTCGGCAGCCCGTCCCCGTGGCTGCGGCGGCCATTCCATGGATCAGATTGTTCATCTGACCTATGCAGCAGTCCGGATAATCGCTCCCGTCCTGAGACGGGAGAGCGGGGGCGTCTGTTTGAGGAGTAATCAAAGAGACGCCCAACACGCCTAGATTATTGGCCGCAGCCGCCATCTGTGCACCGAGCGTGAACATTTTATCCAAATACTCCAAGGCATCTGGGTCCCGCGGCAGCGGGGGCAGAGGTTTCTTCCCCTCCGCCCAACCAGATGTCCGCGGCAACAGATGGGCCGCCAGGCTCTCATCGAGGGGGGACACACTGTGTCTGATCGGCCCTGCACCCTGATAATGCCCGACATGGATGCTACTGAGGCCTTCGCCCTCAATGGACGCCGCCATGTCGCCTCCACACACTGCCAGATATCTTGCAACGGGGGCGAGACGAAGGCCGGCTGTGCCGGAAACACCGGACCGTAAAAACCCCTGCCTAAGGCGGCTTATAGGCCTCGGTGGCAGCGGTGGGGGAGCGGTAAGCCTACACACTCCGCAGCCTGGGTCATCACCGCTGGGAAGTCCAGCCGCGCAGACCTGAGTGCTGGACCCTCCTGGCCATCGGAACCGGGGGTGTCGGACAAGGAGATGTCCTCGTCATCTTCCCCCTCTGCGAAGTCGACCACTCGGTCCCTCGGAAGGGCAAATTCAAATGGCACGTCCTCCAGATCGTCCATGTCCACCACCTCGAGGTCCGGATCTTCAACCTCCACGTGCACCTGCGGGCCGAGCTTCCTCCACAAGTGCTCCGCACAATGCCGACGGCTCATCAGCAGAATCGAGCGAGAGGAAACGCAGGCCGGTGTCTGGCCCATTCCCTGCTCGGCATGGTCCGGCCCCAGGCACTGGAAGCACTGGCGGTGCGGATCCGCTCCTGCAATCAGGCCAGGCCAAGGCACGATGGGCAGGTTCGATGTTCCAGGAGTGGCTCCATTTTTCACTAATTCGCTTTCTACTTTCTCTCATACGTCTCAGATAGTTTTCAGTGTCACTTCCGCTCGCTGAAGAGTAAAGGATGATGGTCAGGAGGCGAGGCCTCCTTTAATACGGAAGTGAGATGCGCGCGCATTCAGGTAGGCCCGCCCCGGGGCCGGCTACGTCTATAGAAGTCTCAGTAGGTGAATGCTTGCATGATAAGGTAATACCCATAGAGTCCAGTAGAGGGCGGAGCCTGTGAGAGATATAACAAATAACTTGGATTTCGATTACATTTTTACAAGTTGGCTAACATACAGCCGACTAAAACCAACAGGTTTCACAGGTCTCATTATAAAAAGTCAATGGTGGTTTTCTTGGCATGCAATCATATCAACAAAAAACTCTAAAAAGTACAAAATAAGCTCTGCAGTTAAATCTTACATGGGATTTCACAGACCTAAACATGATGCATCAGTGTTGGTATGCCTTTTAGTAACACAGACACCTGTTTCTAGCTAGCAGACATCTTTAATGCAATATATACAAATGTATTAAGAGCCTATACTGATATAAGGGCCAAACCCAAACAAGCAAGGGGCCAGATTGGCCAATGGGCCTTGAGCTTGACAAGTGTGCCTTACATCATGCCTGTGTGTGTGTGTGTGTGTGTGTGTGTGTGTGTGTGTGTGTGTGTGTGTGTGTGTGTGTGTGTGTGTGTGTGTGTGTGTGTGTGTGTGTGTGTGTGTGTGTGTGTGTGTGTGTGTGTGTGTGTGTGTGTGTGTGTGTGTGTGTGTGTGTGTGTGTGTGTGTGTGTGTAGCTTGCCCACACCATCCTTGTTGCGGTCCAGGCTGTTGAAGAGGAGCCACAGCCTCCTCTCGTGAGCCCACAGGTACTGGGAGAACTCGTGGAAGTCCAGTAAACCATCGCGGTTGTTGTCGCTCTCCAGGACTATCTGTTGGGGGGGGGGGGAGTGATGTCATTCAATAGCTAGCTACAGACAGGTGCTCCATATATGATGGAGCAGGTGGAGATGGTGGGGGTGTACAGGTGAGGGTGTGTTGGTAATGTAGACAGCACTGAAGTGACAGGGGTCAGGGGGGTACAGAGAGTGAGGGGGTCAGAGGGCTGTGCTCCCTATGAGGTTCCAGAAGTAAACACATCTTACCGCCCACTTTTGGGGGGAAACAAAGCTGTCATTTGAATGGCGGTCAATACAAATTCTGAAGTTTTTGCCAATCCGATCCGATATTTAAGAAAACCGTGGATTTTTGGATCTTCCAAGAGCCCGATTACAATGGCCAGACAGGCAAACAATTACATTAAATCATTGGAAATCGACGATCGGCAGAGGTGGGAGTAAGTCCTACTGTACATGTGCAAGTCATGAGCAAGTCTCAAGTCTTGACCTACAAGTATCAAGCAAGTCCCAAGTCACTGTGGTGAGAGTCAAGCAAGTCAAGTCAAGTCATTGCTCAGGTCAAGTCAAGTCAAGTCAAGTCATACAAAATTCTGATGAATAAGCCCAGTTTCCGCATTTAAATCAGTTAAAAGACAGTGGTTATGAAAATGGATTCAACCCACACTATGATCTTCATCACATACACAGTTAATCATTTGAAATCTAATTTAGACCGATGACAATCATATTAGATTCATATTAACCCTAGAACTGCAGACAATATAGCTAGGACTCAATCAATCTGTTCAAAAAGGCAGAATTCCAGGTAAGAAAATCATATATGGCATTTGCCATTACACATATTTAATTTACATTTCTGTTAACACTAGAACCGCCAACAGCGTCAGCACCTACATAGATATCATTTTCAAATCATTTAATTTGTTCCTCTTCATCATTTCCTTATAAACTAAGTAGGACGATTTAAAACTCAGTTAATTGGGTTAATTTAGAAATTGCTTCAGTTTATCATCATAACAGATCAAAAAGTTCAGATTCATTTTACAATAAATCAAGGAATGATGCACTTCTACAAACAAAAACAACATAATTAAAACATTTAAACAAACTACTAAAAGTAGATGAACTACATTATTCAACAGTTTACAGTAACTTCTGATAACACAGGGGAAATAAACGAGGCATCTCTTTTCCTCTCTCTCTCTCCCTCTCCTGACTGCCCGTCAGTATCAGTGTTAGTCAAAATGAATCCCTTGGCGGTTCTAGTGTTCATTTACCGTTTTGTCTTCTCTTTGTAATGCTTAATCGATTTGAAACCAAGTCTAACGTAGCTTAAACTTAACGTTAGCTTTCTAGCTAACACAACACATTCACGCACCTTTCTCTGTGGGCTTTTTTGTAGTGACGAATGAAGTTGGATGTTGTGGTGGTCGTGTCACTGATCTTTATGCTGCAGACCCTGCATACCGCTGTTCTCTTCTTATTAGCGTCATCGACAACATAATCCTTGAATCCAAACTTCACTATTTGTGGAGTAACGCTAGCCGCTGCCATGTTACACTCCTGCCGTCTAGTGGGTTGCCAGGTTTGCGCGCACGACGCTATAATCACCCAATCGCGTTTCGAAAAAACTAAACGTAATATCTCACTACAAAAACAAACGCAAATATTAAATTTTAAACAGTCAAGTCCTTTCAAGTAATCTGTCTCAAGCTTAAGTCAAGTCTCAAGTCGTGAATACCAAGTCAAAGTCAAGTCAAGTCTTTTATCAATGTTAGTCAAGCAAGTCTCAAGTCAAAAAATATACGACTCGAGTCTGACTCGAGTCAAGTCATGTGACTCGAGTCCCCACAGAGCTCTTCTTTTACTGTCCTTTTTTTTAGTTAAGTTAACTGTAGGTTACTCTGAGGCCCAAGCCCCACGGGAACGAAAACGGGTTGTATCCGCATATTTCTCTTGCGTATAGCCCTTTTTGCCACACGAGGCCGTAACGAAACGATAGAAACGGACCCCGCAAACGACAACGGGTCCAAAGGTGGATAGATCTGGGAATGGAGCGTTCTGGGGGGTCATACGGCTCCGTGTGATCGCCTCTATACGGTCATTTTCTGATAATGACGACGCAATAGCCCCGCCTCTCCCCACCTCTCCGCGTACCCCGCGTCATTGCTGATGTGTTTCGTTAACAACAACAACAATGGCGGATCGCAGCGTTGCTATTGTGCTCCAGACGCTACTGACCATGTTACAGTTCTTTGTGCAACATCTACAGGAGCTCATCCATCAGCAACAACAGGACATGGAGAACATGACCTACATGTTGCTAAGACTACCGCGGGGAATAACCAGAAGGGCAACCAGGAGAAGGTTTTGGGTAAGACCGGGCAGAAGCAGCAGTTGGTGGGACAATTTTGTCAATGGCGTTGTCGTGGATGAGGAATGGAGGGAGAACTTCCGTATGTCCAGAGCCTCTGTCGTCGCCCTGACCGAAGAACTGTGCCCATATATCGAAAGGCAAACAACAAACATGAGGGCACCAATTGATCCACTGAAAAGGGTTGCGTTAATACTGTATTACCTGAGCGATGGGGGAAGGATGCGGAAGACTGCTAACGCCTTCGGTGTTTCGCGCCAGGCTTTGTCCGTCATTATTAGGCAGACATGCAGAGCGATCTCAATCCACCTGGGTCCAAAATACATCAAGCTGCCTTTTACTGAGCCCGAGACCGCGGATCTGGTTGAGGGCTTCGATCATGCTCATCACATGCCACAATGTTTAGGAGCAGTGGACAGAACCCCCATCGAAATCAAGCAGCCATCTACCAACCCCACTGACTACATCAACAGGAAAGGCAAACATTCCCTTAATGTACAGGCCGTCTGTGATTACAAGTACCGATTCATGGATGTTGTGGTAAAGTGGCCTGGGAGTGTGCATGATGCACGGGTCTTTGCTAATTCAAAGCTAAACATGTACTTGAAAACTGGAAAGATCCCTGCTCTGAGAAAACAGATTGTGGACGAGGAGGAGGCCATACCAATTTATCTTCTTGGTGATCCTGCCTACCCGCTGCTGCCGTACCTGATGAAGGAATATGCAACCGGTGGCTCCACAGTTCAGGAACAGTACTTTGGGCTATCTTTGTGTAGGGCACGTATGGTCATTGAGTGTGCTTTTGGTCGCCTCAAGGCCAGATTTGCTGCACTTAGAAGGCCTATGGACATAAACTTGGTTGACCTGCCCCATGTCATTTACTCCTGCTTTGTCCTCCACAATGTTTGTGAGGCCAGTAAGGAGGCTGTGGATGATCAATCTGTGTTGGGAACAATTCAAGGTGAAAGGGATTTACAGCCTCCCACACAGAGCAATAGGTATCTCACTGACTGTAATGAGGGGGAGGGAAAGAGAGTGAGGAGAGTGCTTACGGCTTACATTGACCCTTAGGACTACATAAAAGACAGACTGTATTTTTTTTTTGGAAGGTTACTGTGTTAAGATCTGACAAACATTCTTTGTTACATTCACTGTGCAGCTCCTTCAGTGACAGGCTTTTTTTTTTTTTTACTTAATACTTCTTAATGTATGTAACATTAAACTACAAAATATGTGATTCTCCAATGTTCAAAGTGTGAAATGAAAAATAAAATTGGCTGCAACCACTTCCAGACTTTCTTTGAACATAAAGTGCAACAAATGTGCAAACGCAGTATCATATATATTTATACTTTCCCATAAGGACCCAACGTGGCACGGTGTCACATGAACTTTAATGTTCTGGAAAGTTACACTGATGTTCCATCCTGACTTTCACAGGAAACCCGGAGTGACATATATGCACGATTAGAAATATGATTATGATCTGCTCAGTTAATTTAGCTGATTCAATTATATTTAGTTAATATATCCTTTATTCTTCAGTTCAAACAATGTTCAAACCAATTTAAACCAAAAAAGCAAGAGTTATTTTACCATTGAAGCCCAATGTGACATGTGACATTTCAGATATTTGACACTAGGGGGGGTTATTTATCAGAAATATGGTCTATATATGTCTTAATTATGTTCTCAATGTTCCCAAAAGTAGAAGCGGGTCTGGGTTCTTATGGGTTAAACAACTGGCTTACAACGCAAAAAACTGAAGCTCACTACTTTATCAGTCAACTTGGCCAGTAATAGATATCTCACTGACTGTAATGAGGGAAATACAGTGAAGAGTGCTTGCGGAGTACATTGACATGAAAGACAAGACTGTTATTTTGCAAGGTTTTTTATTAAGAACATTTGCAAGAGCTATAATGATACATATATTCACTGGAATAAAAAGTGAAATGCTTTCAGTCCACATGTTCACAGTGCAACAAGGAATAGAACACCTTGACTGGCAACAAAAATAGGGATAAACATATTCACTGGAATAAAAAGTTAAATTGGCTGCACCCACTTCCAGACTTTCTTTATACTTATAAAGTGCAACACAAACTGAAGCTCTGTGCTTCAACAGTCCTCTTGAAAGAGTGACTGCCTGCATGAAAACTGAGATGGTTGCCGTGGGGGGTCAGGGGTCATCGTGTGCAGGTGTGGTGCAGAGGGGTTTGGTGTGTAGGCAGGCTGTGGCCTTCTATACAGGTACAGTGACTGTTCCGGGAATTGTCCACCGCTGCTACTGTGGGGTTGCGCATGCATGAATTCCCTCATCAGGGAAAAGCCCTCCCGAATATTATCATTCATCAGCTGAAAGCTTTCTGCGTTGCGGGTGGATGTTTGATGATTTTGCTCCATGAGCTCCACCATCCTCCTTTTTAGTTTGAGGTCTTCCTGCACGGCATGGTCAACTGGCAGTTTTCTTTTCATGCGGTCACTTCTGTGGCCGTTCAGCTGCACCTTGAATAAACCAGAGCATTTTTGTATTATTACACAATAGGACCATAGCCACCAGATAACATAAGACCAAAGGCATGTTGTGCAATAGCTTTCAATACCTTCTACTTTTACAAATACAACAGCCCTCAATATCTTCTACTTTTACAAATACAACAGCTCTCAATACCTTCTGCTTTTACAAAGCTTAAACATGTTCAGTTTTTCTGTGGAAGGTACTGTATCGTAGTATGTAGCAAGTCCGTTAGGCTTGAAATCATGAACATACCTGGAGCAGATTCCTGCGATGCTGTACAACTGCAGCAGCTGGCAGACTTCCGCTGGATTCGCTCGACTCTGGCGGTGGCGAATCTTTGGAACGCTCCAAACTCGGGGGTGAGCTTGGTCCGGAAGACGACTCTTCCAGGTCCCCCGTCTCGATGCCCGAGCTAAGGGAGCACGTAGCAGGCGAGCCACCCCAAACCTCTTCACACAGCTCAAAAAACATTTGCACAACACGTCCTTGGCCACTCCGACGCTTAGTGTCCACCGCATGCCTGTACTTTATGCGGATTTGTTTTAGCTTGGCGGCAAGCTGGGCCTTTGTAATGGCGCCCACGACGTGAGGGAAATCCTTCCCTGTGTCGGTCCTCGGATACTGCGCCTGAAATAAGTCGTCTATATCGCTATACTTCAATTTGCAGGACTCCCAGTCAACATTCTTCTGTATTTTGGAAGTTGTGTAGTCTAATGTGACCCTAAGTAGAAGTTCTACCTCATCATCAGTCCACGAAAAGACCTCCTTTCTTGCACAAATATCAGCCATCTTCTACCTTGTTTGTTTGTGCCTTACACATCCGGGGGGGATCTTATACTCGCTGCTTTTTGTGGAGGAAGTTACAGCGCCACGTACAGGCTCGGCATATGTACTGCAGCTTTTCCAGTGGTTGGATCTAAACGGAGCTGTCTCGTGTGAACAGACACTATCCGGTGTATATTGCGTGTGGACGGAAGCTTTTTGGCGATTGCGTTTGCGTTAATCCTATGCGTTTTGCCGTATGCATTCCCGTGGGGCACCAGCCTGAGTGACAAGCTTACAGTTAGTGAAGTAACACTTTTTTTTTGTGAGTCACGACCTGGCTGTTTCATTCTAACATAACGCTCGAAATGTTACTGTTTCCACTCAGACTTCAATACAGCTACACAATTGTTTGGTTTCCATGGTAACGCGTCTCTTTAGTACAACTCTACCCTCTGCTCACTCCTTTCCTGTAAATTAAACTATACAGGTCCAGCCCACACATGTGACAGCGCAGTTGCTCCATCATTCCATCTCTTCTTTTTTCCTGCTCAATACGCTCCTTGGCCCGGGACACACATATTTATTTAGATATGTTTTAACCTGTTAAGCCCTGAGCCTGTTTTTCAGGTCTCAGGCTCAAAAATGACATTCCCAGAACAAATGACCAAGGGTTAAATTAATAATCTTTTTTCTCAAAGTAATGATAAACCTGTGAGTTGGATGTAGAAAAGTCAGAATCAATATAGATGTTTTTTATTTTAAAGAAAATTCAGATTTTACATAGTAAAAAACTGTAAATTATAGTGTCCGTCCAAAAATTATTTTTTACTTATAGTGAAAACCACCCTTGGATGATGGGTTAGTAGACTAAAAGCTTTAGGAATCCAAAGTACAACATATAATAAGTACCCTGTATCAAGATTGATGCAAAACAAGTGACATTTGACCTTTTTAGAGAGATTTAGCAAAAAGAAACCACTTCTGGGATCATTTGGGTGGATTTTCCATATCTCTGGCCCCCCTTGCTCGATTTTGATGGTTGACACCTCTTTCTGACCGTTAGAGCCAATAGAATTGAAGGGGGAGTCCCCCACACACACGTTGTGAAGAGAAAAGGTGTGGGCTTCGCGCATGTAATTTTCAATCAGAGTGAACCTGTCTCTAGCTTTGACATCTGGAAACGGAAAAGCAGTTTTAATGCTTATGGATTATCAGAAATCATTTCAAAGGGACACAGACACATTAGATTAACCTATGGATTAACTTCAGCAGCGTTTTTATCGTTTTAATGCCATTGAAGACCACTTTGGAGAGACTACAGAGCCAAGGTAAAAATGTTAGCATTTTTAGCTACCTAGGGTCACCTGTTTTGATGTCCGTTTTTGCTTATAATGTCGCAAATACGTATAATTCAGTGGTAATGTCGGTGTCAATAGATTCTGTGTCACCTCACGATGTGAATCGATGTGTTGGATGTGGTGAAAAGATAAATAATAAGGTTTTGTGAGCGATTTTCGTTGCAGTAAGGTGTTAGCATTTTTCGCTCGTTGCTAATTCAGAGGCTCAGTGTTAGCATTGTGGATTTTCTTTTGAAAAATAAATAAAAATGATCAGTTAGATGAGTTTCTTCCCGTTACATGGATATAAAACATTCATAGTTTTATTAACACTAGAACCGCCAGAGATTTCTTATACCTAAAACCGCCACCTGGGTCAAATTGACCCGCTATTAGAACGCATTGATTTCCAAGGTAAAATGTTCTTTTATTGAACAGTGAGTTTTGATCGCACAGGGATGAAACGTATACCAATATAATCTGTGGACTCTCAGGGCTCGACATTATAAATGGCCCGCTGGCCCGGAAGCATTATTTAGACACCGCGGCCAGCATAACGTACTTTCAACTCGCCCCACAGCTGTTTGCTGCGGAGCGCAGCGCGAGCAGTCTCCCGTGAGCGGGAGCGCACTCCTTCACTACAGACTGTCTCTATCTCTCTCTCTCTCTCTCTCTCAATCTATCTCTCAATCTATAAGGAACCGCAGTAGACAAAAGGCGTTGCTATAGCAACACCTCATGTTTATATGAAAAGGGGTGGGGTCAATATGACCCGCTGGGCGGAAATAGGTATAAAAGGCAATTTTTTGGGCGATTTCTTCAATCTGACTTCATATTGACAATTTTTAACAACATAGGGTGCTACATAACACACTTTCAGGAAAAGTCACGGACTGGAAGACTTTAATATTTTATTGAAAAAAAGTTACACACAATAAAAAACAGCTCTGGTTCAAATTGACCCGATTGGCGGTTCTAGTGTTAAATGAACATGCCCTCAGACACTGTTTCCTGCAAGATGTTGCGGCAGTAACAGGTTAATACAAATTAATTCACTACTACTTACATCTGATATTTAACTCCTTCAGCCTATTTTCAGCTGCAGAAACCATTCAACTATTACATTATTCAGCTATTTCAGGACATCAAGGCTATACATGTTGTTGTTTATACCTTTTTTTGAACCTTTTCTTTTAAATATTAAGCTTTTTCTGCATTTTTGTAGCTAAAAGCAGCTACAATTCAGCTAATAACATATTCAGCTTTTTCTGCATTTTCAGCTAAATTCAGCCACAAATGTTCACAGTTTACAGCATTCACACGCATTTTCTGCAGGAAATGCATTTTCTAGTTAGTGCGAATGCTGTGCCACAGCATTCCACTATAGAGTGGCGAAGTCACGCCCATCTACTTCCGCCCCATGGGACCTTATTTTGGAAAAATAATGTATTGAAGTCAATGGAGAGAGAAAACGTATCTTTCGATCCCGTTTGAATTGTGCCATGAATTACACATATGATGTTTGTCAATCTTAAAAAATAATTTCCATGTCAAAAAAGTCACAGTTTGTCGTAAAACTGTTGAAATATAAGACTATGAAAAATACGCAACTAGAAAGACTACAAATCCCAGAGTCGCGTAAGTGATGTCACAATTGTTTTCCTCCACTAAGAGATAGCTAAGATCAACGCCATATAGATAGAATCTATCTATATGGCGCTGGCTAAGATAAGATAACTTTAACAAGATGCCTGTGTGCTTAGTACCAGGTTGTTATCATACCAGCAATGGGTCTTGCTCATTCTTTCGCTTCCCGTCTGATGAAAGGACCAGGAGTGTCTGGATCAAGCACGTTAGTTAGCATTACAGCCTTGTCATTTGTATTAGCCTTAACATGAAGTAACATTAAGTAACCCAAAATGTTAAACAGTAAGAGTAGTAGTCATATTTCGTGAACCCTTTGAAGAGTACTGTCACACCGGTGTGATCATTCTATAATACACAATTTAAGCCCGGGGGAGAAATGCTAACGCTAGCGATCTTCTCTACTTCATGCTATCTGCACAAATGGTTGACATTAAACATTAAAAAGACCAGGCAGTTCAGAGAGAATCAAAGGAAGGCAGGCAGGCAGCTTTGCATGACTTTCTTCAGGACGTGTTTCATTGTGGTGATAGTGAGGGTAGTCAATCGTTTTGTTGACAAGACAGTAGTGACGGCCATCTTGGTGACGTGTGTTGTTCTGTGAGACCAGAGATGTAGTTCATTGAGCGTTTCACACAAACAAATGTGTTACTTCACAGTTTTACGACACATTTTTTTTTTTTGACTTGCAAAATTATCTTTTAAATTGACAAACATCCTATGTGTAATTCGTGGCACAATTCAAACGGGATCGAAAGATAATCTTTCTCTCTCCATTGACTTCAATACATAATTTTTCCGAAATAAGGTCCCATGGAGGTCCACCGGAAGGGGAGGGACTTCGCCACTCTATAGTACTTCAAATCTTTATTAGTGCGAATGCTGTTTACAGCATTCCACTATAGTTCTTAAAATCTTTATTCTTTCCACTTATTTCAGCCAATACTTTGGCTCTCCATAACTTCAGCTTATTTTCAGCTACAGAAACCATTAAAATATTAAACTATTCAGCCTGTTCAGGAATCGATGGGAAACCTTCACATTTTTAAAAATATGTTATACTTCTTGAAATATTCAGCTTTTTAAACTTTTTTTAACATGGAAGTCAATGGGAGATGCCTTCAAATCCTCTTTTCCTACACTTTGCGCCAAATGCTACTCCTTCCACATACTTTCAGCTAGACACTTCATTCCAACTTTCAAATGATCACAAGACCTTCAGCTATTCACTTTTTGAGATATTTAACTTAGTTTGGAGCTTGGTAGAGAGGCCTTTTTCAGATTTTAACATTAGTGTGGATGGAGCAGCTCGTTAAGTCTAGAGTGCTTTGATCTCAAAACAGAGTGCAGCAGTGCTCCCCACATTTTTTTTTAAACTTGCCATAATTCCCAAACCCTACACTCCTCAGACATATTTTTTCATGAAAAAACGTAGGAAAACCTCTCCTAGGTTGGAAAATAAAAAAAAATTAAGAAGAAATATTAAACAAAATGCCTCTTGAGGGCATGAAGAGACAAAAAGTCCACCTAGCTCCCAATTGATTCCCATGTTAAATCTTTCCGGAACTTTCTTCAGAACAGAGAGAAGTACACTTTAGACAAACTGCTCCCATCTCCACATTTTACACACAAAACCAAAAAAAACAACATATATCAGTTCATTGGGGTTCCCTGATGCTCACGGTCTGGTAATTTTTTTATAGGAGCCATAGTTTTTGAACAGGTGGCAAAATTGTCAGATATAATCCTCAATGCATTCTTAATGGGACTCAGTGCTGCAGTTGGTAAATCGTCATAAGTCGTCACCGTGGTAACCTTTCATCTCTGGGTTTACACCAAGCGGCAAACTCTGGGGAAGAGCCGGGACGCCAATACGGAAGTGCCACAAACTGCAGTGCATATATTGGCCGATAGGCGATGACTGCAGAAAGGAGCAATTTCCATAGACCCCCATGTTAAAATGCCCAATTTTACAGCAGAAAAAAACATGTTTCTAGCCCTGGATGCAATAAATATTATTATTGATATAGTTAGATTCCACCTTCATGATTATGAATCTGTGAGTGAATTGTTTTCTGACATTACCCTTTTATTTATATTAGGTCTTAAAGTTTTTGCATAAATTAGGGCGTGGTCACATTGAGTGACAGCTCTGTCAAGTGACTGCTGCTGTTAGCTTCTTGTCTCTCTGCTAGCTGCTCCGTCTCCGTGAAGCTACAGGGACTCTGCCTGCTCAGTTCATCCAGGGAACACAACTTGACCCCGACCGTGTTTGTTTGTTCTTCATGCTTATATATCGGACTATTGTGACTCGCTCTGCGGTTAAAACAGACGGTGCATGAATGCCGTTTTGCGGTAAGTGAAATTCGAGTACTTTATTTATGTGTTTATGATTTTAATCAGCTACGTAATGAATGTTAAGGCTTGGGTTAGCGTGTAAGCGAGTGGTAGCTACATCTGTGCTAACGATGCTAATCGTAGCCTGCAAGTTAAAACCATAGACTGTATATATAAAGGTTAAAACGAAATAGACAAGTGTTAAGCGTAGAACAAACGGCTTCTGTTTGAGGTTGATAAAATAAGGTCATCCTTGTAACTTAGAGAGATATTTTATTATGTAGGTAGTAACTGTATGCATCGCTAAGGTTAATTTAAATTGGCTATGCTCAAGTATGTAGACAAGCTAACGTCGAAGTAGTGTATGTGAAATCAACCTCACAATAAGATGTGTGTATATTACAATTATTAATGTCATATTTCAAGATGATTACTTAGATATTACAATATGGTTGGTTGAGCTGGAGTTCATTATTGAGCTTACACGTTAACGTCATAGTCATCTGAAGAACGAACCCAAACCTTGTTGTTTTTATTAATTGCATTACCAAATTGGTATCAAATAAACAGTAAGCATTGGTAACACAACTTCCAAAGTTACAGTAAAATAAAAAGGACCCTGACTCGGACAATACACAATCCAACATGTTCAACAGAAGAGAATAAGTTATATTGTTTGTACACATGGTACTTTACATATATATCTGTTTGTTTAAAGTGTCCAGGTGATGCAGACAGGCTGGACCAGAGAGTGAGAGACAGCACTGGACTCCTCACAGCAGTGAACTTCAGCACAGGTACAAATACTCTTTTTTCATACTGTACAAAGAATCAAGAAAGATATTGGTTTAAATAAATGAAGTATTGACTTTAATACACTGATATACATTCCATTAAACAACACTAAATACTAGATCACCTACACATCAGTGAAGTTGAGGGCTTTTTCCATGCAAAAAGTTACATTTAGATGTTAACAAGCAATATGACTGTCAGCTTTCTAATTTAATGTATTGAAGGCAAAGATATTTAACGCATAGTGAGAACTGCTACTATTTATCTCTCAATATTGTCTGTAAAAACGTGGTAAAAGTTATTCTTTCAGTGAGACAACAGAGCAAGCTTGTTTTAATAACAGTTAAATATTATTTTGATAATAAAATACATTTCAATGTTGATGAATTTCATACTGTTCATTCATAATCTGATTGTCTTTGTAGCTCACTGTTGAAATAAAAAAAAACATTACAATTACAAAATAATTATATCTACAGCCCCTAAACACAAACACACCTCTTTCATAAATAACACACTTGTTCTGCAATAATATGTTTTATGTTTCCTGTAATTTTTGTTAGGAAAGGACATGCCTGAAAGACACGACATCTCCTCTTTCTCCGAGGGTCAAGAAGAACATCCAAGAGGAAAATTAAAAGCTGATGTTATGAGATGTTAAGACCAATACAGGACATTCACTAAGAAACTATTTTTATTGTGAAAACACAGTCAGCTGATCGAATGCACCTATTCCCACATCTACACTCCATCAGCTGATTATTTCTATTTGCCTCACTTTATGAGCTTCACAACATGTACCTTGTACCGCAGAGTTTGCAACGCAAATAAATGTGGCCAATCTTCAGTCAGATGTGAATGTGTAATCTAACATTTTCAGTAAGAATAATGGACAAAAGGAGTGCAAATACAAATTCAATTTATTGAAATGTGAACCAAAAGTTAATCATGTTTTAAATAAAAAGCACATATGGACAGAAGGTGTAAACCTATTCAATGTATAAGTAAACACATTTAGTCAAATAAAGTGACAGACTAGGCCTGTGCAGTTGGTATCAGCTATGCCCAGCATCCATCAGGCCTGGTCCTCCTAGCTGATGAAAGACCCTCAGTCCTCTCCGGCCAAACCAACAGACAGGACGTCCATCACACGGAGGTTTCTCCCTGAAGTCTCTGCAGCTCTCTGGACACCACGCTGTCTCAATCCGTCCACACTGAATATGAGAGGGGAAAAATGAAAATAATAAATGCTTTAGACAATAAGAAATATAAAGTTGACTGTTGAGTTGCTCAGTTTTTTTAGATTGTCAATACTATTACTGTATAACTAATATCTCAGGTTAAGAGGCACCTTCAAATAAAGATTGGTCTTTAAATACATTTTGTCTTTTGAATTGTTTGTCTGAAGTCAAGGATCTAGAACTGGTACTTGTAGTTTTAATGATACAGTCTGGTTATAATGCTGTTTGGAGGAGGCCTCACAGGTAAGAGCACTAACTAGCTATCATCACATGTACCTTAGCTTAACTTAAATGTATTAAACGTATCATTAAGTGATGGCAAAATATAAATAACTAATGTCATGCAAACATATTAATATTTGCTTGATTCCAGTGTTGAATTTACCACAATTGCATACAAACGTTAAGGGATTTTAAGATTCTGAAGTATTATGCTAAAAACTCAATAACTTAGATTATTATTTATAGTTTTGCTGAATAGTCTCATGTCCGCTTACCTTAGAAACGTAAAATGCGACGGCAGTGTGCAGATGGGGAGCATGTTAGCTTAGCTTGGTAGCTTCAGCTAGCTCTGGAACTTCCAGCCCGGTGGCAGCAGGTCCCGCCTCGGCTCCGCCTCTTTGCCCTTATTTGGAGCAGGTGGGAGTGGAACTCTGACGTCACTGTCGAGCCGTTAGTGGCCGACTCCGCCTACTAAGGGCTTCTCGGCAACTCTGCAGAATCCTATGGGTGACGTCACGGACCCTACGTCCATTTATATATACAGTCTATGGTTTACACACACAGGTGTTTGTAAACATTCATTCACTACTACTTACATTTAATATCTTTATTTAACTCCTTCAGCCTAATTTCAGCTGCAGGAACCATTCAAATATCAAACCATTCAGCCTTTTCAGCACATGATGGGAAACTTTCAACTTTTTCAAAATATGTTATACTTTTTAAAACATTCAGCTTTTTAAAGTCTTTTTTTAACATGGAAGTCATTGCAATGCATTTGAGCTGTAATAATTAAGGGCGATCAAGAGAAGAGAGAGGGCGATCAAGAGAGAGAGAGGGCGATCAAGAGGAGAGAGAGAGGGCGATCAAGAGGAGAGAGAGAGAGGGCGATCAAGAGGAGAGAGAGGGCGATCAAGAGAAGAGAGAGAGGGTGATCAAGAGAAGAGTGAGAGGGTGATCAAGAGAAGAGTGAGAGGGCGATCAAGAGGAGAGAGAGAGGGCGATCAAGAGAAGAGAGAGGGCGATCAAGAGGAGAGAGAGAGGGCGATCAAGAGAAGAGAGAAGGCGATCAAGAGGAGAGAGAGAGGGCGATCAATAGAAGAGAGAGAGGGCGATCAAGAGGAGAGAGAGAGGGCGATCAAGAGAAGAGAGAGAGGGCGATCAAGAGGAGAGAGAGAGGGTGATCAAGAGGAGAGAGAGAGGGCGATCAAGAGGAGAGAGAGAGAGGGCGATCAAGAGGAGAGAGAGGGCGATCAAGAGAAGAGAGAGAGGGTGATAGAAGAGTGAGAGGGCGATCAAGAGGAGAGAGAGAGGGCGATCAAGAGAAGAGAGAGGGCGATCAAGAGGAGAGAGAGAGGGTGATCAAGAGAAGAGAGAGAGGGTGATAGAAGAGTGAGAGGGTGATCAAGAGAAGAGAGAGAGGGCGATCAAGAGAAGAGAGAGAGGGTGATAGAAGAGTGAGAGGGCGATCAAGAGGAGAGAGAGAGGGCGATCAAGAGAAGAGAGAAGGCGATCAAGAGGAGAGAGAGAGGGCGATCAATAGAAGAGAGAGAGGGCGATCAAGAGGAGAGAGAGAGGGCGATCAAGAGAAGAGAGAGAGGGTGATAGAAGAGTGAGAGGGTGATCAAGAGAAGAGAGAGAGGGCGATCAAGAGAAGAGAGAGAGGGCGATCAAGAGCAGAGAGAGAGGGCGATCAAGAGGAGAGAGAGAGGGCGATCAAGAGAAGAGAGAGGGCGATCAAGAGAAGAGAGAGAGGGCGAGCAAGAGAAGAGAGAGAGAAGAGAGAGAGGGCGATCAAGAGAAGAGAGAGAGGGCGATCAAGAGAAGAGAGAGAGGGCGATAGAAGATTGAGAGGGTGATCAAGAGAAGAGAGAGGGCGATCAAGAGAAGAGAGAGGGCGATCAAGAGAAGAGAGAGAGTAATGTAACCTCCTAATGTAATGTATAACTCCTATGAAAATGTTCAAAAAGTGCTCAAACTTCACATGTGTGCTAACAGTCCAGCCGTGAAGACATCTACGGCAGGGGTTCCCAACCCCCGGTCCGCGGACCGGTACCGGAGTCGGAGAGCACCGGCAGCTCTGTGATCGCTTGACACAGCGAACTATTCCGGACACCAGCACCCGACCGGACTGTCACTGGACAGCGCTGTCAGTGTCAGGGTGCTGATGTCAGTGAGTGTAGAGGTGAGCGCAGGTGCAGAGATGAGTGGACCTCAGCAAACTTCCATGAACCGCTTCTTTGCGGGCTATTCCAATAAAAGAGATGGTGAGGCACAACCCGAAAAAGCTACCAAAAAGAAAAAAACGAGCTTTAATCGCAAATACGATTCCTCGTATATCAAATATGGATTTGTTGCAGCGGGCGATTTGTTGCAACGGGCGATTCGTTGGCGCCAAAACCATTGTGTGTTGTGTGTGCCGAAATGCTTTGTAATGAAGCAATGAAGCCATCGAAACTTCAACGGCACTTGTCAACCAAACATCCTTTTCTGATTGACAAACCAGTTGAGTTTTTTTAAAGGAAAAAACGCGAGTTGGATGGGCAGAAGTGTGTTAAAGTCCACAACGTCAACGAGCGTCGCTGCAACAAGGGCTTCATATCTGGTTGCTCACCGAATAGCCAAAGCTAAAAAGCCCTTTACAATAGGAGAGGAGCTGATACTGCCCGCTGCCAAAGACATCTGCCGTGAACTTTTTGGAGAAAAAGCAGCTGGGATGGTAGGACATGTTCCACTCTCGGACAATACTGTTCCCAGGAGGATCGATGATATTGCCGAGGATATTGAAGGGCAATTGTTGGACAGAATAAAAGCATCTCAATGGTACGCAATTCAAGTGGACGAATCCACTGATGTGGAAAATAAGGCAGTTGTGTTAGTTTATGTGTGCTATGTGCATCAAGACGAGGTGGAGGAAGATTTGCTCTGTTGTCTTTCACTTCCAAGCTCAACCACCGCCTCCGAAATATTGAGAGTGGTGAATGAATACATTGCAGGCAGACTGGATTGGGCGTTTTGTGTCGGGGTCTGCACTGATGGGGCTGCTGCGATGACCGGCCGGTTGTCGGGGTTCACTGCCAGGGTGAAAGAAGTGGCACCGGAATGCGAGGCAACTCACTGCATGATACACCGCGAGATGCTGGCAAGCAAGAAAATGTCCCCTGAACTGCACACGGTCCTGAATGATGCAATAAGGGTCATTAACCACATCAAAGCCCATGCCCTGAATTTGAGGGTGTTTGAATTATTGTGCGAGGACATGGATGCTGATCACAGACGCCTTCTTCTACATACAGAGATGAGGTGGCTGTCGAAGGGGAAAGCCCTGACGAGAGTGTTCGAGTTAAGAGAGCAATTACAGAAATTCCTCTCTGACAAGCAGTCACCTTTAGCCGCGCACTTTAGTGACAAGAGCTGGCTCGCAAAACTAGCCTACTTGAGTGACATTTTTATGGCTTTGAACCAATTAAATCTGACAATGCAGGGGAGGATGGCTGACACATTCAGGCTCGCAGACAAAGTCGCCGGATTCAAAGCCAAGTTGGGAACCTGGGCACATCGCGTCAACCGGGGTGTTTTTGACATGTTCAGCAACTTATCCAGTTTTTCGGAAGAAGCCAAGGGACTTGGCGAGTTGATACACAGCCACCTGCTATCACTGTCTGATGCGTTTGAACGCTATTTTCCATCTGCAAAGGACCCGAGGAATGGCAAAGGATGGATGCGTGATCCATTTCTAAATGACGATGGACGAGACCAGCTCCCATCGCAACAAGACGATCAGCTGATCGAGCTAATGAATGACGGAGGACTGAAAACACTCTTTAATTCAACATCGTTGACATCCTTCTGGATCAAAGCGTCGGGAGAATACAAAGAGATCGGCACGCTTGCTCTGAAGACACTGCTCCCGTTCCCAACGTCATATCTGTGCGAGGCAGGTTTTTCTGCCATGACGGCCACTAAGACCAGACTTAGAAGCAGACTGGACGTGAGGAATACCCTGCGCATTTCATTGTCAACCATCACGCCCCGGTATGACGTTATTATGGCTAGCAAACAAGCCCAGGGGTCTCACTGACATTTCAGTTATATCAGTGGTCCTAATTTGTTTTAATTGTATCCTGGTTTTAAACTTTGTTAATATGTTTTGGATGCATATTGTTCTATTATTTGTTCAGGCTGTTACATACAATTAGCCACTGTTGCCACCTAGGCCTATATTAGGCTATATTATATTATATATTATATTAATATTTGTAAAGCGGTCCTTATTTTTTGTTTTAATTGTATCCTGGTTTTAAACGTTAATATGTTTTGGATGCATATTGGTATTTGTTCAGGCTGTTAAATACAATTAGCCTCTGTTGCCACCTGCTGGTGAGTAAATATTAAAATCAGTTAAAATTGACAACCGATCGCGATTTTTTTTTAATGTATCTGCCGGTCCTTGGCACAATAAAGGTTGGGAACCCCTGATCTACGGGACAGTTTTGAGATTTCTTCAAATACCGTTGCCATGGCAACACAATGCTCACCATGAAACACGGTTTTCTCATAACTTCAGTGAAAATGCTCGAAATGGCCCAAAACTTCACAGGTTTGGTAACGATGCAGCCATCAACACATCTAAGCGTATTATGGGGTGTCATCAAATGCCATTGCCATGGCGACAGATAATTCACCATCAAGTTAGTTCAAAAGTTTGTAGTTCAAATATTCTGCTGCTTTCCCAAGCCTTTTTACTTTCTTTTCTCATCTTAATACAAATTCATTCACTACTACTTACATCTGATATTTAACTCCTTCAGCCTATTTTCAGCTAAATTCAGCCACAAATGTTCACAGTTTACAGCATTCGCACGCATTTTCTGCAGGAAATGCATTTTCTAGTGCTCGCTGTGTCTCATGTTTGCCAAGCCTCCCGGTGACAATGCATTTGATAAAGGAGGCATGCAGGCATGGAAGCATGTTCACCAAAGAATGGAAGAGCATGAAAGAAGCGGGTTGCATCGAGATAGTGCAGATGCATGTTTCCTGAGAGCAAGCAGAGCTGATATCAGTAGCCTATACTCAAAGTGCACCAGATTGATGCATTTAACTCCAAAATAAAAAAACAAATCTTCCCGGGGGAGCATGCCCCCGGACCCCCCTATAGGATTTGAGGTCCACCCCCAAATAAAACATGTCCACATGGATAGGTTCCCAAATACATATGCACACTTTTTTTAACAATATCCTATGTCCATATGTTTCTATTTGGGTAGTAGATTTAAACTGTAGGGCTATCACTACGGGCAGCAACGTTGTAAATATTGATGATACATCCAGCAAAATGCCCCCAAAAAAAATTGGTAGTGGCCTGGCTGGGTGTATAATTCCCGGGCCTGACCTATGGTCCCAGTCCGGCCCTGCTGACACATCACACACCCGTACAATACACACATTACTGATTAACTGATATCACAATTGAGTTACTTTCTTTAAATAAATATACTGTAATTGGAAAATAATCATGTGTGGTGTCCTTGTTTTGTCTGTCCTTGAGCCAGGGCTCCTTATTGTTGTATGTAGGTTATTCTTGGTTTTAGAATGAATTCAGTAATGGTGTGTGTGTAACACAAACATAATAAATCATTGGATAGTGTTTCTATATAATAGAAATAAAGTAATGTATTAAGACTCTGCGAGTTATTACTTTCTTCCTTTACTTGGCATTCTTCAAAAATACACAGACATTGCAGCACATCGTTTCACGTCTTTGTACAGCCTTTCTCAGCAGTAGAGTACAATGTGTTGGCGAACCTTTGTTTCCTCCTGACAGCTCACTAAAAGGTATACTCAATTCAATTCAATAGCTTTATTAGCATGACCTCAGTTACATATAGTATTGCCAAAGCTCTGTATAGTTGCAACATCTATACAAAATATATATATATATATATATATATATACAATATATATATACTCCCTCTTGTGGCCAAAGGGGGACACAACTCTTGTCTTCAGATGTATGCTTGAGTGCAGGAAAATGTAGTGACTACAGTGCAGTGACGTGCGGTGAGGTTCATGGCTGGTGAGGCACTGACTCTTTCAGAGTCAGATTTACAAATATTATATTTTGACCTTAATCGAAATATTCTGTTATTTTCAAAAGCTTTTTTAGTCTGATGCTATGATTAATTTTAAACAGACCGTTCAACAAAAGGATACCCAAAATCTAAATATTGGATTGTTTTTTCTTAGTAAGATCCCATTTTCATTACAATTGTGGTCTTACCTTGACTTGAAGATGAAGTCCATGCTATCCTTCTGGACAACAATCTCTATTACTGTTTTGTAAAAGTCCTCCTTATCTTCCTCTAGTTTCAAAAGTCTAGTTTGTTGTTTGCGTCTACCGTCTCTGCGTAGAATAACAGTAGCAACAAGAACCTGTGGGCTCACGTGCGCCCCCTTCAGTGCGGCAGAGGTTATGGCTGCCTCCCCTGGTGCTTTCTCATGGCCGTTGTACGATGAGACCAGCGAGCCTAAATATCATATATACGTGAAATAAGTTATTTAGAGACTATGGATGGCGAGGATAAATGTAATAAAGGGATCTACAAACATTACATTGGTGACCTACAGTGAGATGATAACAGGCATGCGCTTAGGGCCCGCTTTCCAGCCAGTTTCTGTGGGGTGACGCATTCTGAGGTGAGGTAGAGCTCATCTGTGCCTCACCTCACCCCACAGTAACTGGCTGGAGCGCGCTCACAAAATAAGTGCCCGCGCTAAATTAGTGCCCGTGCTCCAGGAAGTTACTGTGGGCTTACGTGAGGCAGAGCTCGTCCCTGCCTCACTTCTCATCGCTCCCGTAGCGGAGCTCGGCAAATTTGCTGATTTTGACTATAAAAAGCGATTGGAATCACACAGAAATCACATTTACACAAGATCAGTGGAGACATTTTATTATTATTATTATTTAGTTTTTCTTTAATTGTTTTTCCGTTACATTGGAGTATGACAGGTGAGGCTCTGCCTCCCCTGCCTCCCCTGACTGCACGTCGCTGCTACAGTGACTATTTTGTCAACTAAACATCATAAAACAATACATATTTTAGTAAACGGGACATTATAATCTCCGCACATTAACTCTATATTTGCCTCTGCCATGGTGCCAAAATGAAACAAAATAAAATAAACAATATATAGGGGTTGCTTCTTCTCTGAACTTCTAAGTATACTGCATCCCTCCATATCAAATAAACCATAAACAAATACATAAAGTTGTGTTCACTGCAGCGATCTATTTCACACACAAAACGATATGAAAACTTGGTGATATACAGTGGCGTTTTCTCCTGGAGACCAAGGGACAGTGGCGACTGGTCATTAGGGGCAGGTGGGGCACAGCCCCACCTAGTGTCAGAAGAAAGTATTACAAATAATGATTACAAAAATGCAAAAAAAAAAATAAAAAAATATATAAAATATATTTTAAGATCATGTTTAATCATCTGATTCGTCTGTACATTGCTGTTTTAGTCTGTGTTCTTCTAATTAGTGTGTCTACAGTCACAGTGTGTGCCTATTGAGCTGTTTAGAGCCATGTGGGACAAAACCTGATTATGCCCCTTCCTCTCGCTGTGAAGTGAACGATGACTGTAAAAACTACACTGCGCATGCTCAGAGTATTTTGTAATGTAATGTGTGTGGCAAAAAGATAATGACCAGAGGGGCACGGAGCTACCATCCCCACCATACGTCATCTCAAATCATTCAGAGCTGATTGGCTGTAAGTACGTGTGCCGCGAAAAGTGTGGTGTGTGAAGAGGAGACGAGAGAGGTGCAGTGGCGCGTCCTAAAACCAGGAAGTAAGCACAAAAAAGCAATGAGATTTCTCCAGAGGATTTTAGAAAATAGCTCGAAATAAGATCTGTGGGAAACGTACCTGTTAGATAAATGCACGTTTTGATTAGCCGGATAATATCCACATGTCTACCCTACTTTTATAATTTTTTTATCATAAATCTATGGATTAGATTTATGATAGACTTTTGAAACTACAAGAAGATAAGGAGGACTTTTACAAAAAAGTAATAGAAATGTTTGTCCAGAAGGATAGGCAAATGGACTTCATCTTCAAGTCAAGGTAAGACCGCAATTTTATTGAAAATGGGATCTTACTAAGAGAGAACAATTCAATATTTAAATGATAAAATTACATTTTTTGGGTATCCTTTTGTTGAACTGTCTGTTTAAAATTAATCGAAGCATCAGACAAAAAAAGCTTTTGAAAATAATATTATATTTTGGTTTAGGTCAAAATATAATATTTGTAAACCTGAAGAGTCAGTGCCAGTGCCTCACCAGCCATGAACCTCACTGCACATCACTGCAGAAGCTTATATATAGACATCTAATTTTTTTGTGCCCCACCACTTTTGTACATATAAAAACGCCACTGCCAAGGGAAGACAGGCTTCTCCTGTTTTTTCAGACTTTGTTATCATTTTGATAATTAAAAATATATATTCTTGTCTGTGGTTGTTTTTGCGTTCAGGGCATACAAGAGGTGTAACATTATTTTAATACCAAAACTATATTGAAATAGAGTCTAGCTTGAACAGCAACTACGTAGCTCTAACATTACTGGGTTATTTGGTGATAACTACCAAAGTAAAGTAACTTCAGACGTCACGTAGCTTCTCAGACAAGAGGGGTGGCGACGAGAGTGTCACGTTACTTCTCTCGCGGCATAGTTCATGGCATGGTAGGCGACGATCGACACGATTGGCTGCTCAGTTAGTTCAGTCTTTGGCATTAATCACACCTCATACATATCACAGCTCATACCTGTTCTGTCTTAGCATCAGCATGTCTCACCTCCTCCGCCTCCCCCCGCTGTAACCCCCGAGCAGCCAGTCCAGTCTTCAGCTCACTGATGTCCACTCTGCCGTCTTTATTGAGGTCCAGCTGGCTGAACAGCTCCGCATACCTCCCCTCTCTGCCCGGGTCCAAAGGCTCTCCGGCTCCGGTCTCTCCCGGTTCTTTGTTTCCTCCGTGGCGAGTCTGGCCGCTGAACCCCTCTTTGTCTTCGCCCATGTGAAATAAAGAGAGCCTGGTGTCTAGTGGTCAACTGCTACTATCTCAGCCGAGCTGGACACTGTGAGGACCGAGGACCCTCTGTAAAGCCCGCTCCCTTACACCGCAGCTAGCTGGGACAGCGAGGCAGAGGCTGTGCTGCTCCGCTGCCTCTGCGGAGGATCTCCCCCGGGCTGATGGATGGATGTTGTTACACGAGCCCTTGTTGGGATAATTCCCGTACCAATTACATACTCGGTCACACGCTCCAATACACATTCAGATAAACTAAAGTTTTCGTCTTAGCTGTCAATGAGCTCCGGGTTTACCGCAGTCTCTCAAACCAGCACGTTAAACGTGCGAAAACTAGCATTTAACTGTCCAAAGCACTTCCAAACAGACCTGAAGGGAACATGACTTAAATGACTTCACCTCCACACATTAATCCACCCACTCTCGGTGACGCTCGTGCCTCTGCATCACGTGCATGGCTCCTCAGCGCACACTCAGCAGAGACAGAGAATGAGAGGATTCCAGACGTTTCCTTTCTAGCAATGAGCCTAATTACTTTAGCTGTTAAAATACTCCTCAAGAGCAGTGTCCAAGTCTATTAATAACAATGTTAATAAGTTGCAAAGATGAATCGAAAGGGTTATTTTTATTAAGGAGCCTAGTATTTTTGTTATTATACATGTAACAACGCTCACACATTCAGTAATCTATAGTCTAATTCTTGTATTTTTATGATTAATTATAGATTTAACGTTTTCTCGAATAATAAATAAATCCTTAAAAAATGGCATGCAGTTACAATAAATAAATAATGTGATATTAGCACAATAACAGTTCCTTTCTGCTTAATGACTGCTTTTGTTTTGCTGGTCTACTTTAAGCAGTCTACATTTCGTAATAGCTTACTTCTGTATAAAATAAATGTTTTGATTAAAGGGGTATTGCTGCTTTAAAATGTTAAGTCAAGTAAAATATTCCATCTTCAGCTGCTTATATCCATGCCTGAATGAATCAGAGAATAACAAAAACAATAACAATAATAATAATAATAATCTTAAAGGATTTTCATCTTTGATACTTGATTTGTTTTCTGACGATACCTGTAATTATTTATAGGCCTACTTTTACAACATTTTGCAAGCTGGATCGTTACCTACAAAGGAGTATTTTTCATTAATATTTCGTATAGTACAGGCTGATAACAAAACTATAACTTAAGTGATAGATCTGAATACTTCATCAACCACTGGTATAATGTTAGAAGAAGGTCCTGTAGAATGATCACTGTCAGTAAAATGAACCCCTGACAGCTTATTGGCTATAAATAGCATTAATGATGAGGATTGTGAGCTGTGACGTGCAGCAGAGGACAGTAGGTGCCTGGTCAGCATTAGACAGAGAGAGAGAGAGAGAGAGAGAGAGAGAGAGAGAGAGAGAGAGAGAGATAGAGAGAGAGAGAGAGAGAGAGAGAGAGAGAGAGAGAGAGAGAGAGAGAGAGAGAGAGAGAGAGCGAGATAGCTAGCGAGAGAGAGAGATAGAGAGAGAGAGAGAGAGAGAGAGAGAGAAACTGTGAAGTAACACCTAACAACACACGTCACCAAGATGGCCGTCACTACTGTCTTGTCAACAAAACGATTGACTACCCTCACTATCACCACAATGAAACACGTCCAGAAGAATGTCATGTAAAGCTGCCTGCCTGCCTGCCTTCCTTTGATTCTCTCTGAACTGCCTGGTCTTTTTAATTTCAACAATTTGTGCAGATAGCATGAAGTAGAAAAGATCGCCGATGCTAGCGTTAGCGTTAGCATTTCTCCCCCGGGCTTAAATTGTGTATTATAGAATGATCACACCGGTGTGACAGTACTCTTCAAAGGGTTCACGAAATATGACTACTACTCTTACTGTTTAACATTTTGGGTTACTTAATGTTACTTCATGTTAAGGCTAATAAAAATGACAAGGCTGTAATGCTAACTAACGTGCTAGCTACTAGCTAGGTAGCTAACTTGATCCTTTCATCAGACGGGAAGCGAAAGAACGAGCAAGACCCATTGCTCGTATGATAACAACCTGGTACTAAGCACACAGGCATCTTGTTAAAGTTATCTTATCTTAGCCAGCGCCATATAGATAGATTCTATCTATATGGCGCTGATCTTAGCTATCTCTTAGTAGAGGAAAACAATTGTGACATCACTTACGTGACTCTGGGATTTGTAGTCTTTCTAGTTGCGTATTTTTCATAGTCTTATATTTCAACAGTTTTACGACAAACTGTGACTTTTTTGACATGGAAATGATTTTTTAAGATTGACAAACATCATATGTGTAATTCATGGCACAATTCAAACGGGATCGAAAGATAAGTTTTCTCTCTCCATTGACTTCAATACATTATTTTTCAGAAATAAGGTCCCATGGACCGGAAGTGGATGGGCGTGACATCGCCACTCTATACACTGAGCAAGGTAAAGAGACTCACTCTGCTGGTCCTGATGCTTCACTTCCTGACCCTAACACTGTTTTTACTCATGGCCAGTCTGACAACATATCAATCAACCAAGTTATAAAACACCGGAAACAAATACATCACTAACTGGAAGCACAAAAGCACAAAGCAAAATGTAGAGCTATCTGGCCCTAAAGAGACAGTGTAGCAGACCTGAGCCCAGTGACTGACATTACAGAACCACCCTGACCAAATCCAGTGTGGACAGCTTGGCCATCAAGTCTGGCCTGTTCAAATAATCATATCAATATTTCAATATATAATCAATATTTCCCACATTTTTAAAACAAACATCCTGAATTTGACCACATAAAGACATCCACAAAATATCAATCCTTTCAGGAGAGCACAGTCTGGCAGCAGAATATGTTTTTTAGAGGCCACAATCTGAGGAGCAGTGAACAACATTGACATTTAGAAAAGCCCTGGTCAAAGAGGGATGCACCGTACAACAAGTAATGCTATGCAGTGTTCAGGAAGTTACCAGACCACTGGAAAAGTGTTTAACTTTTTAAGATTATGAACAGATTGCCAAAAAAGTGGACGAGTGCAACAACCCTTTCACTAAACCAGTAGAAAATCCAACTAATACATAACACTAGAGCAGGGGTTTTCAAAGTGTGGGAAGGTGAGCCTCCCCTCAGAGAACATAAGAACAGCCGTGCCCCCCCTCCCAATTATTATTGCTATTATTATTATTATTATTATTGTTGTTGTTGCTATAATGCAGGAGTATTCAATTGCATTTCAAAGAGGTCCAGTAAGAGAAAATGTCATTAAATGTCATTAAATGCTCTGTTTTCGCTGTCTACCTTTCGCCATTTGAAATTACTCCGACTGTTTCTCTCCTCTTGTCTCGTCTCTGTGTGTGTGTTTGAATCTATCGTGCTGACTCACTGACTGCACCGATTTGATTGGCTGAGTAGCGTCCCCTCCTTAAAACATTAAACAATAACTTTTTTAAACCTTTGTATCTTTATGTTTTAAACATATTGTATAAAACTCCCCCACTACTTGGACTATTCCTTGCACCCCTCTAGAATAAGCCTGACTGGTCTCAACCATATTGCATCAGTAACGTACACTTGTTATAACAAGATCGCAAGGACACTAGTAGCGATCGGACAATTGAGTGTTGTTCAGTTTGTGTGTTGTGGAACATGCGTGTGCGTGCCTGAAAATATACCGCACACCCAATTACAATTGCATGTTCAATTCACTACCTTGGAAGTTAATAAAGTTGTTAAAGTTGGAACAGCCTGTGGACAGCCGTTCTTCCTTGCATGTCAGTCGCCGACACCTTCTTACAGAGAACAGGCAAATCTAGCTGCAGCACGACCCGTATATTTTCGCACGGTGTTCTCAACACATATTTTCTTTTAACATTTTTAACATTTTCAACATCGTGGATATATATATGCTTATATGCTCCCGGCAACACACTGAACGTCAACTTTGCCTCCTTATTACACTCACCCCTACTTTAGTGGGAACAATGAGTCTGCGTCTTTTGGCGCGTTTCCACTACACGGCCTCGCTCGGCCCCGCTCGGTATGGCTAGGCCTCGTTAGGACTGGCTCACTTTATGGCGCATTTCCATTACAGTTTAGGAACTGGGGTAGTATCTATAGTAACGCAGTGTAGGCGGAGCCGTGACGTCATCTTCAATGAGAACCCCAGAAAAACAACACAGCCGTTAGCTGTTAGCACTCAGAGCTCACAGCTCCTCATATATGTTCAGAAACTAGACAAAAGTTAAACAAGTACAAACCACAGACTGTCTGTGTCATGGTGAATACAGTCGCTGCTTTATTTATGTCTGTATAGGCCGTTGTTGTGAGTGTGGACGGTCGGAGCATATACTGCGTTAGCTTAGCCAATCTCCATTTAGAAAACACGCATTTTAAAAGGTTTTTCCCCTGCCGTCTGTCTGCAGACTTGTCAAAGCATTAATTCATGGTTTTTACTAACCGGTATCAGTATGTTGTTACTTCGGCATCATTTTGAAACGTGTATTACAATTAAATCACGGTCAAATATGTCCATCTTGTTGTAGTTGTAGCCCCCTTGCCAGCGATTCTCTCTCTAGTTTAGCATACTCAGCCCGACTCAGCCTCGTTGTCTCTGGCCCTAGACCCACGATTTTATGAGGCCAGAAAAACTGTGAATTAGGACCCGCCGGCCGGTACTAGGCCAAGTGGAAACGCAACCAAAAACGGGCCGCTGACGTCACAGCCCTCTTAAACCGTGCTCCGCGCTGTAGTGGAAACGCGCCATTTGATGCTCGCAGGAATAAACGCAGATCATCCTCTGGCTGCAGCCTTGACCGGTACTTGCTTTTGATCAAAGTCAATGCGGAAAACCCCCACTCACACAGATAGGTGGAGGTGAAGGGAATGAGCACTTTTACAGCCTTTTTGGCGAGGTGGGGGAACTCGGTCTCCACAGACAGCCAAAAGTGGGCAAGTGTCACTTTATTAATCTTTTTCTCGTTCTTTTTTTCCTCACGCTGCGCCTCCCCTGAAGCTCTCTGGCGCCCCCCAGGGGAGGCGCGCCTCACACTTTGAAAACCGCTGCACGAGAGGATTAAATGCTAAAATAACAGCATTACCTTACAACTTGTGCAAATGGTAGAACCATTTCCTATAGGCTTTCATATCTTCAAGAGAAGAAAAGTGTGTAATGATAACTGAAGTGTTTTATTAAGAAAGGGAGTTCCGCAGCTGATGCTCATGTTAAAACAAGAATGTTAAAGGGCCCATGTCATGGCCATTTCCACTGATCATAATTACATTGTTGAGGTATACTAAAATGGATTTATACTGTGCAATTTTCCAAACTCACATTGGTTTCGCATACAGCATCTCTGTAAAGTATGTGTATTCAGCAGTATTCACTCTCTCCACTAAACGACTCGTTGGAGCTCTTGCCCCCCCCCTCCCTGTGAGCCTAGTGTGCTCCAATTGGTCAGCTCGGCCACTCTGTTCTGATTAGTCAACCACCAGAGAGGCTCCGCCCATGTCTAACAGTGCTTTTTTCGGCTCGCTCTCAGCGGAACATCAGTCTTATAATGGCGTCGGTACAGCCGTATATTTTATACGCTAACTAACCGAACTGTACCTACAACTGTTGTTATAGAAGAGTGTGACGGCCCCAGGGCCTTTGTGCAGGTGTGTTGCAGGTCTTACGATGGGGTGGAGCTGAAGAGGCTAATCAGCGCGATCACGGACACCTGGCCGGAGCCGAGGTGCTATTAAGCCCAGCTGCCCGGAGTCACACGGCGGCCCCTGTCTCTCTCCAAAGCGGCTGCAGAAGGACGAACTCGGCGATCCTCTCCCCTCGACCACCTATCTCTGCATTTACCACAATAAATGTGCCGTGGTTTTGTAAACTCGTGTATGTCTCCTTGTCTTTCCGTTGTGGCCTACGAGCCGGTCATAACAAAGAGTAAGTTATTTTTACCTGTAATAAACTACTACTGTTTGATGAGAAATCAAATCATGGTTTGCTATATATGAATGATATGTTATAGAAGCAAATAATTCAGGGAAGAAAGGATAGGCCTACTAAGTATTTCCATTAAACTTTATTTTTAGAAATGTACAAAATGAACATAAATATACATATATACACGGTATATCATCAATTCCTCCCCGTTGTCAGCATCTTGCCTTTCGCAGCCGGGGCTTTTTAGGACGATGCATCAGTGTGGTAGTCATGTATTGTCCGGCAAGATCTGGCTGGACGAAATCAAATGCAAATCACAAAATATTAGAGAAACTTAGTTGTTTTAGATTCGTTAGTAGTAGTTGTGGTAGGAGTCTATCTAATGAACACAGTAAGCTTGCCAGCTAATATGCTAACCTAGCTTTGTTTACTTTGGTAGCTAACACGATATGAACGCTAGCTCGGAGGAACGGCAACTATAATGTAGAGTAATAAAACTACTATGAACAAAAGCTAGTGGTTCATATTAGGCTAGCAATAACGTGTTTATAATTGCAATCTTATACGGGTAGTCTGCTACGTTCGGTCATTCATTGTAACTGGCATGAATACATTGTTTTTGCGCTAGCATGTATAGCTAGCCTCGTTAGCTATACATGCAGTATGTACATGTACTGTCACAATGTACGGTAAATCACCCGGAGTATACTGTATGAGTATTCCGTGTGTGACTGCAGACATTCTCCTGCCATGACAAACATGTAAGGCCATCTGCTGACATTGTAGTTGATATATTTAAACGCTAGCAACGTCGTTAGCCCAGTAAGCTGGGTTTGTTTAGTGTAATAAAACCACTATGAACAAAAGCTAGTGATTCATATTAGGCTAGCAAGAACGTGTTTACAATTGCAATCTTATACGGGTAGTCTGCTACATTCATTGTAGCTGGCATAACAAAAAAATATTCCCGAGCAAACCCTTGTCTAGCTCCATTGGTTAGCTCGGTAGCATACACGCTACGCCAGCTATAATGTAATTACGTTTCGCGACTGACCGTACGGCAAATCACCCGGAGTATACTGTCTATGAGTATTTTGTGTGTGAATGCAGACATTCTCCTGCTATGAGATAAATGTACTGTATGCAAGGCCATCTGCTGATATTAGAGTTGATATATGGAAACGCTAGCAACTTAGTTAGTACAGTTAGCACTGTGTCAATGGCTTAGCAGTCCGACACAGTTTATACATTTAAACAGTCTTGTTTGATAAATACACAAATAACAATGCAAACTTACAGGTTGTGAACCCGAATCTTCCCCTGCTCCAAACGGTCCAAACAAACTAGGAATAGCATCGTCCTTCAGTTTCAAATGCTGTGCATATCCGGCCTCAAACTGGGCAATGTTTTGGAAGCTTTCGTCTGTGAAATGCCGCGCACACAGTAACGTTCTTCGAACCTCTGAAGGAACAGTGTTAAAAAGAAATTTCAACCACTGACTTCGTCGTGGTTCTTCCGTCGGTAGGACAAACAGCTCAGATTTCTCCTCACATTTCAGGAAACAGGTCCTTGGCATTGGCATGACTGGATCGATTGTGAACTGAACCAGAGCTTCCAACAGTAAATGTTAGGCTGGCAGAGGGTGCGGCCATAGCTCTTCGGGATTGGTCCATTTCGTTCCGGGTACCGCATGACATCATGCCGTACCCGGAACTAAATGGAAGACTCAAATGGGCAGTGACGTATCTCCAACGAGGCGTTTTGGGGAGGTATTTTCTGTGTTAGAGTTTTACTCGCTACAGGGTGTACTTTGAGGGTTTTGACTCTGCACACCGTTTACATGCATAAAAACCTTCATAACACACAAGGGGACGGGTAACAACCGGAAAAGCATGACACCTCTCCTTTAAATGAAATGACACAGGCAGTGGCGGCGCCAGGGTATGGCTGGGGTAGGCTATAGCCATACCAAGAAATGGCTTAGCCCCACCTTAGCCCCACCATGAAAAATGATGTTAAAGTAAGCTAAATAAAGTCCGCCAACTCGCCAAGTAAATTGCACAGACAGCAGTTAGTAAGATTGATTTCAGTATCCACTTGCCTGGAAATACCGAAGACTAGAAACGGTTTTGAAAACTTTTGTCACGTAGTGATCGTCTTCTCAATAAAACATCTTTGATAATGTCTTCTGGCCAATCAGAATCGCGATAACGGCGTGGTGTTGTTGCAGGAAGTCCCGACGGAGAATACTTTTGCGGTAGTACATCTCTATACATCGATACAACATTACGTGTTGATAGAAATCAACACGTAATGAAATAAGACCCCACGGTTTGATGATTGATAGGTGTGTGGGCTGTCTTTCATTTTGACACACAGAACAATGGGGGCTATCCACCCTTATCCACAATGTAAAGTAATTCACACAGCCTCTTCCCTCTTCTCTCTGTGAGGAGCAGCAGGTTCAGCTTTCAGAACAAAGTAACAAAAAACTAAAATGGCATTCATTTTTTTAAATGTGTAGTAATAGATTTATTTATTTTTCTTCTCAAGAGAGTACCAGAATGTGTATTTTATGTTAGTATTTCAAAAAATCTCCTGGGGAAGAATCCCCCAGACCCCCCTGCAGGGGTTGGGTTTTCAGCATGTCAACTCTTTCACCTGTGGGGAAATTGCAGGATTGGCTCCAGGTCGCCCTTTTTATTTACTACAAGACAAATGTGCCTTTTTATTTCATACAGTTCAATTTGGATTGAGACAGGGAAATAATCTAAACCTCACGCGTGGCGTTTCACTGTCAAGGGAGCGATATAGCGTGTATGTAATTACATTGCAAATACTGACTTGAGCCCCACCACTGTATGGGTTAGCCCTACCATAGATTACCCAACAAAAATACTCTGGAGCCGCCACTGGACACGGGGTGCATCTGAGATTAGAGGGGGTGCAGTGGTAAAGTGCTATTTTTATAAGTGGGGAGTGGACCTGACACCCTCTAGGGGGGTCCGGGGGCATGCTCCCCCGGGAAGATTTTTTTTTTTATTTAGAAAGTTAAATGCATCAATCTGGTGCACTTTGAGAGCAAAATTAAGAGATACATGGATACCTCTCAACATCCATATGAAACAGAACTGTAAACAGATTTACTTTTTCTTTATGGATATAAAAGAAAGTAAAGCCTGACTCCTACTAGTGGTTGATTAAATGACTCCTCGTCCCTGAGTACACTCATCTTTCAGCAGGAAAGGAGAGAGGGAATCAATGGAGCTGCCAGGGAGGACACAGGGGAATCCAGACGGTGGTTTATGGGATGCAGAACCTGGAGCAGGAGGCTCGAGAAGGCTCCCCGTCAGACACAATTTCTAACACAGGCACAGCATTTTCTGTATTTGCAGTCGGCTCCTTGTCCGGCGACAACCGCTGTCTTTTCGGACAAATATGCCCAGCGTACCTGGCGGACAGCGCATCTAGGTACGCTGGGCATATTTGTTGTCATGCGTCATGACGTGTCGCCGGCGGCCGGCGGCTGAGTACCGGCATCTTACTGAGTACCGGCAAGACCACATGGGTAAAAATCAGAAGTGCCGGTACTGCGTACCGGTGAGTACCGGCCCAATTCAAGCACTGGTTTTAATGATTTATTCGAGCGGATCACAGCTTACCACAGCTGAAGAGTTCTCCACGCTGCTTTCAAACTGTGAGTAAACAACGTACGCTTCACTTGGAGGCTATCTGAAGGTGCACACAGGTCTCAGATGGACTTGGTATCACATTAAGAACGATATTCAGTAATAAGTCTGGCAACAATAGCTGGTTTAAATGATTTATTCGAGCTCGCAATGTTTTGAACAGACATCCCCAGTCAACTCGTTTTTCTTTTTGTAGTCCTCGCTGTTCCCGTCCGGATATCGCCATCGTAACCACAACCTCACACACTGGTACTGAATGTGCATCAAAGTCTTCCTACCGAGCCAAATATACCAAAAGATTTATGTAAACGACAGAAGAAGCGATCGAAATGTGTATTTCAGTCGAAGGCCACGCTCCCCACATCTGTGCCCCAGTTGATCGGGAAACCAGTTCATCCGGAACATCGGCACTTCACACATTGCATTACCCATAAGGAGCTGTGTCTTTAGTTGAAAGCCCAGTGGCGATCTGCTCATCTCTCATCGAAAAGAATATGCTACACAGGGGCGGACTGGCCATCTGTGTGTTCTGGAGAATCACAGAACGGACGGCCGTCATTATTATTATGCCGTTTAAACCAATTATTTAAATTTGTTTTAACCGCATCATGTAAGTTGCGCTGACACATACTGCTTCCCAGCAGCGAGGCTCCCCCATGGATGTATAATAAGAACTAGATACAGCGTGGGAGGCGGGTCCTCATTCATTCCTATGAGAGTTGCTCATTCGCGCATGATGATAAAATGGCCCAACTTTTGAGAGAGCGAAACGTCACAGATTACCCGGCATGCCTGAGAAACTTTAACCATGCCCCCCAAAATGCTCGTTCACATCAAGCACGTCCATTTGTGTACACGTAACAGCACCGCACATTCATGACAGCATGGTAATGGTTTGTTATTATGATGGATTTTATATTAACGAGGCGGCAGTTAGCAGCTATCGGCTAGCTAGTAATTATGCTAATTTACACATCAATCGTTATGTACTTTTATATTACGCTGTAACAGGATCTAGTGATATCCAAGCAACAGAGCTTCATTTAGCATGAAATAATTATTGCACTGTATATATATATATATGTATATGTATGTATATATACATATATATACATATACATATACATATATACATATACATATATATACATATACATATGTATATATATATATATGTATATATATGTATATATACATATATATATGTATATATATATATTTATCTGTATATATATGTATATATATACATATATATATATATATACAGTGCAATAAGGTTCTTAGTGCATCCATGGGTAAAGATAAACGCATGTACTAGTGCTGAACACGTAACATGAACGTGCCGGGCGGCGCGGTCCCGTGGGTTAGATGCGCGTTCATAATGCAGAGGGAAATAACTCTCAGAATAACGTTATTAGCACATTTTTACAACTTGAGGAACGAATGTTTTTAATAAGGGCTATACAAGTGTTCATACTGGGTAGTTTATTTAGTTTAAAAAAAATTATCCAACGATTTACAGACCACTCTTTCCCCATGTAAGTCAATGGGAAAAAGTGTTTCCGGGCCTGGCAACCGAACGGAAGTGTAGTACCGCCGTTTGGCCACCACGAATATTTTCATCTGAGTCCAGCGCACTTCCTGGGGGCTTGGGCTCCCCCCGCCCTCCTGTTGACAGTTCACCGTCGGCACACTGATCACACTTTTTTTTTTTTAAATGGCACTTCATATCAAATAGGTTGCCAACCCCTGGTTTAGCTGATCAAAAACTCAGTTTAACTTGGGGAATCTGCTAGGGAGACCATTAGACAAGGATTCAGTCTGTTAACAAATGTACTGAAGAGCAACCATAATTATAGAGAGAATTTTGTGTTTAAAAAAAAGAAGTTTATTTTTCACTCCGGTCTGCTGCTCAGCACTCCTGTCCGATAGATGGCGGTAATGCACCTATTCGTTGTTTGCCAACCGCCATTAAAGCTCATAGAAGAAGAAGGCGAAGACGAAGAAGACCCACTCGGCTGCTACATTGCACGCCGCAAAAGGCATCTTTATGATATATCCCACCATAACGTTAACGACACCGAAGTCTGAAAAACGGAGCATGCCTTTGCCCGTGCAAGTTTTTAACTTTCAGGTAAGTCTTAACCGTCGCTTTATTAATCATTTACAACCAGCCAGTCGTACTGGAGACTGAACATGATGGATCTTCATTGGCTATGGTGTAACCTTAGCTAGCTAAAGCTAAACAGTAAGCTACGTTCCAGTTCATGTTTAAATTCATCATTTAAGAGCACGCAATACCACCATCATCATGCGGGATGATGTGTATGCTTTATATGCAGAGATTAATTTAATAATAACCTTAATGTTAACATTTAAATGTATTGCTAACTTCCAGTGCATTCTAATATGACGCTCAGTTGAGAAACAAGAATAAATAATAACGTTGACATTATTTACTACTGTGGGCTAGTTTGAGGAATTAGCCTTACACTTCTGTAAAACGATAAACCATGTATGTATTTTGGTAAAACATTTGCGATTGAGTTTAGAACTACAGGCTTAATAGCCGACTGAAGGCCTCCATTGGCTTATAACATAATGACGAATTTAGCATTTTTGTTCACTTCACCAGCAAAACAACTAATAAAGCTAATCTGTAGTTAATTGAGCTGTTACTGATGTACACGTATCCTAGATTTGGTTCGTCAGCAAAGCAAAGCAAAACATAACAGACTGAAGAACAGTTTGTGTTTATCATTGTAGCCTGTAGCTAACGAAAGCTAGCATTGACAAGCCAACTTCCTGTTGTTAGCAGTTTGTCACATTAGCTTTAAGCTAGCTGTACAATGGGCGGCTGATGAAGCTTTAGCGCTCTATCAAGATTCAAGATATGTTACTGTCATGTGTACAGCATAACAGGCAGATGCACTGTACGAAGACATTCTTACACTCAGCTCTACACACTTAAATATTAAGAAACTATATACAAATATTATATAAGAACATTTTAAAATGTGAGCTGACATACATTAATAAAGAAAGAAAGATAAATAAGTTGTGTGCCATTCCTGTCCCAGGAATGCATGATGTGCTGCATAATACAAATACAGATATATAAACAGCAGGGTATGGTATATAAATATATGCATAGGAATACATATTGTAAAACAATATAGTGACAGAGTTAGTGCTCATGGTCATGACTAGGATATTGTGACAATTTCCTTTGAGGTGTCGCATAGAAAACATACAAATGCGTACAAATTAAATAGTTGGTTTGATGAGAAGAAACTTAATATTGATAAAAATGAAATGAATAATCCCTTGGAACCGTTTGACCAACTCAAAATGAACAAGTATCTTATGATAAATGATTAAGAAATTGATAGAGTATCTTAATTGTTATAACAGGGTTCCCGCGGGGTCTTAAAAAGTCTTAAAAAGTCTTAAATTTGATAATCTGAATTTAAGGCCTTAAAAAGGTCTTAAATATGACAAAAAAAATAAGAAAGGTCTTAAATATGATTTAGAAGGTCTTAAAAATGATGGGATTTGAAAGGTACTTCTGTGTTGCGATCGCGTCTAAAATGTGTTTTGGGGGACTTGTCCGGGCTGCAAAGTAACGGTAATAGCCTTTCAGTTCCCCCCAACAATTTGTATTGAAATAAATCAACATGGAACCAGTAATCACTAACTTTGTTTCCCCCGGCCCCTTAACGGAGAACACCCAGCTAGTAACCTAGCAACCAAGCTTCAGCTAGCGGCAGTCAGAAACTCATGTCTCTTCGAATCTACTTACAAATACATTTGGGGAAGTGTAAGTTCAACCGTATTTGGTTGGAAAACATCGAATTTAGTGCTTGGTTGAAACCAGTGGAGGGGAACGTGTTTGAAGCCCGCTGCACCTTTTGCAAAAGAAATTGGCGTTTGTTTGGCTAATATAGCGTTAGCTAGTGCAGCGTTAGCTAGTGCAGCAGCTCCCGCAACAACACCGTTGGACCTCCGGGCGACGTTTGGGTCTTCGACGTCAACCCTAAAAGCGGAGGTGCTGTAGTGTGTATACGCTAAATACCGTAGCTAAACACCAATCATACAACAGCAACGATGAAAGATTGTAGCCAAGGCAGCAGAGCTCTGAATATAGCTCTTGTTACTCTCTCTCTCTCTCTCTCTCTCACACACACACACACACACACACACACACACACACACACACACACACACACACACACACACACACACACACACACACACACACACACACACACACACACACACACACACACACACACACACACACACACACGGGCTGCTCGATTATGGCAAAAATCATAATCACGATTATTGTGGTCAATAATTGATATCACGATTATTAAATAACATTATTCATTGACTTTGAAAACATCCATTTATTGAACTTTAAAACAAATAATAATTTGAACAGTATCTTTTTAACTGTTGATTACCCTGAACGTATAATTCAACTGAAAAACCAATACAAAAATAAATTAAATAAATGATATATTTAAATAAATAATATCAAAATAATAAATACCAATAAACAAGATCAACAAATATTTTGGAGCGCACTTCCACAAGCTACTAAACATATATAAATATGATAAATAAAAATAAATTAGACTAAAATTAATTAGATCAAATATGTTGTAGTGCACTGTCATAACCTAGCAAAGCTAAATAATAGTTTTTTTCGATTATGTTGTTTTTGTAATTGTGGCAGGCCACGATTAAGGCGATTCAAATACGATTAATTGCACAGCCCTAACACACACAAGCACACACAGAGACACATACACACTTTTTGGCTAACACAGTTCTGTACTGTTATGCTGTTATGTTCAGTCATTGTTCTTATGTTGAACATGAATACATTTGATTTGTAAGTAATTATGGGACGTATTTCTTCTTTCATAGCCATTTTCCTTCATACTTTCTTGCCGTGAAATAGGTCTTAAATTCTATTCGAAGTGGTCTTAAAAAGGTCTTAAAAAGTCTTAAATTTGAGTTGGCGAAACCTGCAGGAACCCTGTATAATAGACGATACTATATACTGTACAACATATTGTGGGGACATATAGATACAAATATATAATATTCATCCCATAAGAATTGTAAATAAAATCATGTACAAAGAGCTTACAAACACACTCTTTATAAAATTAAAGGCAATAACATTTGCTTGACTTCAATTCAGTTTGAACCATGTGATCGTGATCATCATCAAAGCACAATAAAACAATGCATAACAGTATCCAAAAGCTGATGTCTGAAAGGAATGTGTGTGTTCAAGGATCAATTAGTTAGGACTACTGCAACATTTCATCATGTTACACGTGTGAACGTGTTAATGTAGTTAATGACTGCAGGGAGGAAAATGAGATGTATAACATGTATTAAGTTTAAAGAAACGTTTAAATACAATTTATTGAATGGGCATGAGATGGATGAACTGTCGAAGTAAGACAGGGTTTTTTATATTATGAATGTTTTTATTTGTAATAGCGTTTTCTGTTTGATTTGGTTCAGTTGTGATGGTGAATGTTTTTATTTATTGAAAATATCAAAAAAGGGGTAGGATTTGATGAGTATTCACTTGTTAGACACAAAATACATAAAATGATGTTGTTTATTCAGAGTTTGTTGTAGGCTATATGTTTGCTGGGTGTCATTCTTTAGTTTTCCTGCTTATGTATATATAAACATTATAATATACTAGTCAAATCTAAATCTAAACCATAAACTTCCGTCAAGAAATGTGGCTTTGCAGAGGTAGCATTTACAGTGGAGGAAATAAGTATTTGATCCCCTGCAGATATTGTAAGTTTACCCACTAAATTAACAGTCTGTACTTTTAATGGTAGGTTTATACTAACAGTGAGAGTAAGAATATCAAAAAGAAAATCCAGAAATTGACATTATATAAAAGATAAAAATTGATTTGCATTTAACTGGGAAATAAGTATTTGATCCCCTTGCAGAACATGTGTTAGTTCTTGGTGGAGAAACCCTTGTTGGACACACAGAGGTCAGACACTTCTTGTAGCTGGTCTCCAGGTTTGTGCACATCTCAGGAAGAATGTTGGTCCACTCCTCTCTGAAGATCCTCTCCAAATCCTGAAGGTTTTGAGGCTGATGCTTGGCATCTGGAAGCTTCAGCTCCCTCCACAGATGTTCTATGGGATTAAGGTCCGGAGACTGGCTAGGCCCCTCCCTCACCTCAATGTGCTTCTTCTTTAGCCTCTCCTGTGTTGTCTTGGCCGTATGTTCAGGGTCATTGTCCTGCTGGAAGACCCCTCCATGACCCATTTTCAGTGTCCTGGCTGAGGGAAGGAGGCTATCGGCCTCGATGCTGGGAAGTCGTCCAGTCCCCTTAGCAGAGAAACACAGGGCGAGATCTTGTGTGGAGCCCCAGACCGAGGGCCATTGATGCCCATTTTCTTTTTCTTCCATTTTCAAATAATGGCACCAACAGTTGTCTCCTTCTCACCAAGCTGCTTTCTGATGGTCTTGTAGCCAATCCCAGCCTGGTGCAGGTCTACAGTCTTGTCCCTGAGGTCCTTAGACAGCTCTTTAGTCTTGTCCACAGTGGATAGGTTGGAATCTGATTGGTTGATTCTGTGGACAGGTGTCTTTTATACAGGTAACAAAGTTGATATTAGGAGTACTTTTTTTTAAAGGAAAGGGACTTATGTAACCGGTCTGTGGGAGCCAGAATTTGTGTTGGTTGCAAGAGCCGCTTTCACACCAAGTACTTTGCAGTACTTAGTTCCCAGTACTTAGTCCCGCCGAACTCTTTAGTCCCGGAACTGTCCTAGTAGATCGCGTTCACACCGGAATAAGTCCCTGAGGGAGGATTACGCAAATGAAGCCGCTGACGTCACTTCTTCTGCTTTGGGTTTACTGGCAGGCCGCAAACAATTTCACGGCGTATACTGCCTCCCGGAGTCCCCCGGAGTTGGGTGCTGGCTTCAGTAGAAGCTGCTGGGACTCCCAGCAGCTTCTACTGAAGCCTTCCGAGTAAATCGCCAGAAGCGCCGACACCACCTCATCACTCCACCGCTCCCATGTTTTCTTGTGTGTTGCCATAAGTTAGTCTCTCTCCGTTGGTGCGCTGGGCTAATGCTAATAATGCTAATGCGAGCAAATAAAATGGCGGCTTCACAAAACTTTTCGGAGTTTTACGGGGCGTGGTTTGCAATTCGCCCAGCCAATCAGAAATTGGAACCTTTTCCTCCCCAGGAAAGTACCACCTCTCTAGTAGGGACTATCTGGGGGTGAAAAGGTTTCCATGAACTAAGTTCTAGTTCCAGTTCTTTTTGGTGTGAAACCAAAATCCCAAGAACTATCGGCCTAGTTCTTGGGAAAAGTACTCCGGTGTGAAAGCGCCTAAGGGGATCAAATACTTATTTTCACAGTTAAATGCAAATCAATTTTTATCTTTTATATAATGTCAAATACTTATTTCCTCCACTGTATTTAATATTAATAACTAACATTGTCTTAAAAAGCCATCAAAACCATTATAACATGCCTTGCTTGTTGCCAACCAGACGTCCTGTGTAGAACAGGGAGGCTAAAGAGATCTGTTGTGAAAAACTGTTGAAATCAGTACAAATATTTTATATCCATTGTGAAATTATTTCTCACACCACCATTCTCCAATGTATTGACAGCTATTATTACCAAACAAGCTCTTGAAGCAGTTTTATAGTTGTACTTAATTATTTGGAGCACTCATCTAAAACTGACTTGAAGTTTCTATTAGCTTTTAAATCTTTGAAACATTTTATATTTAATCCTAGTATTATTTGGAATTATTTTTATATATAATGTGGATTGTGTGTTGTATTGTGATATGTGCTAACCTCTGCTGTGTTCCTCAGGGGTCTGTGGAACCCATGCAGATAGACGCCGATCCCCAGGATGACCAGCAGAATGCTCCGGACACCAACTACATTGTGGAGAACCCAACACTGGTACTGATCTGAAACACTTTTATTTAAAGGGGACCTATCATGCAAAATGCACTTTTGTACGTCTTTTATACATGAATATGTGTCCCCGGTGTTCCAGGGAACTCACCAAGTGTCAGAAAACACAACCCTCTCTATTTTCCTCCATACCCAAATCTCTAAAAAAGGGGCTGCAACGGATCTGATAAAAACTGATCCAGATTTGAACACTGTCCTGACGTCAGGACGGTGGCGCTACGGCTATTGGGCCAACTCCACCAATCAGGAGGAGACAGCCACGGCCATTGCCGTTCGAAAGCGCTGGAGACGCTGTAGTACATATGCCAGGCCTGTAGGTGGTGCTGTTCTCACAGAATCAACCCTTGCTAAAACAGAGCTAAAAAATGTCAAATTGAGCAAAATGAGGCATGGCTAAAATGCATGATCTGTTTGGTATTTTGAAAAAAAAAAAGTATAAATATGCCTTATATAGGTATGGTCCTACACTATATTATTCAAATATAGCATGATAGGTCCACTTTAAATACTCTTATGGCGCGTTTCCACTACAGCCCGCAGCCCGGTTTAAGAGAGCTGTGACTTCAGCGGCCCGTCTTTGGTTGCGTTTCCACTTGGCCTAGTACCGGCCGGCGGGTCCTAATTCACAGTTTTTCTGGCCTCATAAAATCGTGGGGCCAGGGCCAGAGGCAACGAGGCTGAGTCGGGCTGAGTATGCTAAACTAGAGAGAGCGTCGCTGGCAAGGGGGCTACAACTACAACAAGATGGACATATTTGACCGTGATTTAATTGTAATACACGTTTCAAAATGATGCCGAAGTAACAACATACTGATACCGGTTAGTAAAAACCATGAATTAATGCTTTGTCAAGTCTGCAGACAGACGGCAGGGGAAAAACCTTTTAAAATGCTTGTTTTCTAAATGGAGATTGGCTAAGCTAACGCAGTATATGCCCCGACCGTCCACACTCACAACAACGGCCTATACAGACATAAATAAAGCAGCGACTGTATTCACCATGACACAGGCAGTCTGTGGTGTGTACTTGTTTAACTGTTGTCTAGTTTCTGAACATATATGAGGAGCTGTGAGCTCTGAGTGCTAACAGCTAACAGCTGTGTTGTTTTTCTGGGGTCCTCTGAAGATCACGTCACGGCTCCGCCTACACTGCGTTACTATAGATACTGCCCCAGTTCCTAAACTGTAATGGAAATGCGCCATAAAGTGAGCCAGTCCTAACGAGGCCCAGCCATACCGAGCGGGGCCGAGCGAGGCCGTGTAGTGGAAACGCGACATTAGAGTCTGGGACCCTTCACACTTGAGCCTACAATTCTGGTACCTGGAATGTTAATACTGGAACCAAAAGGGCTCTGTACTGTAAAGAACATTTGTTTAAAAAAGTTTTCCAACCTTCTCAATTTCAACATTATTTATTGAGAACATTTTGTTATCAATTTAGAATATTGAATCACCGATATATCGGCCATTGTTAGCCCTTTTTTCTCTCAAAGGCACATCAGCAAATTAGGTGAAATGCGCCAATGGCGGTAACCAATGTTTATTTGTTTTGCTGTTCCATGTGACTAAGTACTGTTGGAGAGGTTTTGTCATTTTTTTATTTATTAATGATCATGACCTTGTTTAAGATCTTTCCCCTGTCACTCCCTGTGTAGGACCTGGAGCAGTATGCCACCAGCTACAGTGGGTTGATGCGCATCGAGAGGCTTCAGTTCATCGCTGAGCACTGCCCTCAGCTGAGAGTGGAGGCCCTGAAGATGGCCCTCACCTTCGTCCAGAGGACCTTCAATGTGGACACCTATGAAGAGATCCACCGCAAACTCACAGAGGCCACTAGGTATTTCAGTCATTGATCCTCCTCTGATCCAGACCAATGTTTTTGAAGAGGGCCCTTTTTTTAATGAGTGCAATCCTGATTTAAAATCAGACCATGTGAGCAGCCTAACAGTGTTCTCTTACCACATAGATTGTGGTAGTTACTTTTCACAAACCCACACTCTTTTAAACCAAAATTAACTTTATTGTATATTTTGTTCCCCTGTAGGGAGGTGCAGGGTGTGCCTGACACAGTCCCTGAGGGTGGGGTTGTCCCTCCCCCCCTGGACTCTGCCTGGGCTGAGTCCACCAGGAAGAAGGCTCTGCTCAAACTGGAGAAACTGGACACTGATCTGAAGAACTACAAGGGAAACTCCATTAAAGAGAGCATCAGGTACAAGGCACAAGGAATGATTTTAACATCAATATTAAGGGCAGAACATTTTTTGAGTAACAAATTGCAATTATTTTGAATGCTTTCCAACTGCCATATGGTTCCATAATACTTGATTCAGATATGTGGCCTTCACCAAATATTGTGCTAACTGCGCTTTGGATATCGCACTAGTCCATACTATGACAAATGAATAATGTAGCCCTATCAATATTCTTACCAGTTTTTCTAGTATGGTCATATCAAAAAGCTTAGATACACTTATTCTTATTCCTCTTGGTCTTTTTCCCTTAATCTCCCACCTATATCTGCATCTAACCTGGCTTCTGTTATCTCACACACACACACACACACACACACACACACACACACACACACACACACACACACACACACACACACACACAGGAGAGGCCATGATGACCTGGGGGATCATTACCTGGACTGTGGAGACCTCAGTAATGCCCTGAAGTGCTACTCCAGAGCCAGAGACTACTGCACCAGTGCCAAGCATGTCATTAACATGTGTCTAAATGTCATCAAGGTACATGCATACACATCATCTGGCAGTAACCATGGTAATAGCCAGTATTCTAAGTTATTGATGCTTGCGATACTTCACTGGTTCAATATGAATATATTCTGTACCCTTGTCTCTATGTACTGCCGTTTTGTGGAGTATTAAGCACGCTAAACCTGGGTTTCAGGTTCAAGTCTTAATGCTTTCTGCCACATAACAAGAAAGCAGTGTGGGGTGGAAACCACTAGTACCCCTTTCCCACGAAAGCGGTTCCGGTTCAGAGCTAGTGCCTGATTAAGAATCAGTTCTTGCCGTTTCCACCACAACGGGGCCGGCTCTTGGCCCCGAAAACCGGTTCATAGTTGGCACCACTTGTTTTCTCGTCAAGAACCAAATCAATACATGGGCTACACAGGTTGCCATGTCAGAATATCATCAGTAATATCATAAGGAAAAATATGCCGTGAAAATATGCCTGTAGAAAACCCTTTTTACAACAATATGATGGCAACAAACAGTCAAGATAGTCAGATGAGCTTCAGTTGCTATGCTAACATCACACATCCAATACCAGAGAAACTGTATTAACGCTGTTGTGATGCCAAACATTGTCCATTCAGACCGAAACACATCCACTTATGGAGTTACTGCTTTCCAGCGGCCGCTGCCGTCACTCACCGGCTGAACACTGGTGGACGAACAGCTTATCACTCCAGTGGTATGAACCACATTGGTAAACAATGAAGCACTGCACTCTGGGAAAGAGTATAACATTGGAGAAGTCGTTCTTTAATTTAATCTGGCTTCTAAATTTAAAGCAACATAAGCATCGGCCCGACAGTCCGCCATTGTTGTTGTTGAGAGCGTATGTGCTGAAAATCAGAAACAATGATGTCATAACGTCGCTCCAGTCGGACTCTGGGCGGTGGAAACAGAACTGGGGCCAAAAAGGAGAACCGGTTTGAAACCAGAAGAGCCCTAACACGGAGCTGGAACTGGTTTGGTGGGAAAGGTGTATTGGAGCAGTTTCAACAATTAGACTACAGAAACAAAGATGGACTAAACCCTGTCCTCGCTGCCCACAGGTTAGTGTCTACCTCCAGAACTGGTCCCATGTTCTGAGCTACGTCAACAAAGCAGAATCCACGCCAGAGATAGCAGAGGTGAGCCCTCACACAGCACATTCCGGGACGGTGTTTAATGTGAAACTCACACAAACATTCATTTTGAGAAACAGCAAGCCCTTCTTTGTTACCCAAAGTTCCTCACTGTGATGTCACCTGTTTGTATCTGTCTCTGTTTCTTTTAGCAAAGAGGAGAGCGAGATAGCCAAAATCAAGCGGTCCTCACCAAATTAAAGTGTGCTGCAGGTAAGACAGCATTGTACAATCTTAGTAAGTAGTTGTTTCAGAGGATATAGAGGGGTCGAGTGATGTCATATTTTTCTAGGACAACCCAAGAGTTAGTATCACAAGGGCTCCCTGAAATAGAATCAATGAGATGTTTCCATTAGATTTCAGAATATTGCAGAAAATACTAATTTGGGCAAAACCATGTTTATGATACTTACACATTTGATTCAGAAAGGCAAGTTTATTTATACTGCACCTTTCAACACAAGGCAATTCAAAGTGCTTTACAAAAATGAAATAGATTAAGAGCATTTAGAAATAGTGCAGCGGAAACACAACACAATTGGCATTTAAAAACAGTCATTAAAAAGCAAACATAATCAAATATACATAAAACAAGCTAGTATAGAATGATACAGCTAAAATACATGAATAAAAGTTGCAGTGTAATATATGAGTAGTCCAATAAATGTCTTCAGCCTGGATTTAAAAGTAGTAAGAGTTGCAGCAGACCTGCATGATTCTGGTAGTTTGTTCCAGATGTTTGGAGCATAATAACTGAACGCTGCTTCTCCATGTTTAGTTCTGACTCAGTGGCAGAAAGCAGAGCCGTGCTTCCTAAAAATAAAAGCGCAAATGAATCGCCAGAAATAAAATGCTAACATTAGTATGTAAAGGAACTACATACTGTAACTACATCATGTAGTCACTTGTTTGCCACCACTGTTTTTATGACATGTAGAATTTTCAGACATTCACCAGAGATATTTACTGATGTATTTTATGTTGTAAAACAACTTCAAAATCTCTTCAGCTTGCGGCATCTAACAAAAACAGGTTCAACAGGCTGTTGTCTTCAGGACAAGGGAACAGGGAGGTCCTGCACCGCTCTACAGTAGTTATCTAACCTTGTTTATTGTTTCAAGGACTGGCAGAGTTGGCCTCTCGAAAATATAAACCAGCTGCCAAGTGCTTCCTGCAGGCTTCCTTTGACCACTGTGACTGTCCTGAGGTGAGTGATGTAAGCCAATGAACTCTCCACTAGATCCACTAAAGCAACTTCATCCATTGGATCCAAAATATCCAGTGTTCTCTGCAATAACACCTTCCGAAGGCCAACAGAAGCTGATGTCATGCTTCAGCAATCTCTCAAGTCCAAATGATGGATATGATCCACTAACATGCATGTGCAGAAGGGTTCCTTCATCCATCATCTGCGTAAGCAGACATTACTCAGATATTTCTTAACTGGCATATAGTTGCTATGTTAATGATCCTAATACCAAATTTAGAACTTTTTTGACAAAAGCTTTGCAGAAAGAAAAAAGGAGAACTTTTGATGATTGAATAGTGAATGGAGATCTACCCTGCTTTACAGGAACGCTGTTGCTGCTAATATCATTTCACAGTGATCTGTAGACTTCAGCTCCCGTCTTGTTATTTAACCTGGTTTTGCTAATAACTCAGTTCGACATTCTGGATACTTCCTTTTACTTCATATTAAAGACACTTCTGTCTTCTTCTCTTTGAAGTTGCTTGTTTGTTTCTTCCAGTAAGTAGCTCTGGGCTCCATGCTAGCTCCAACAGCTTGACTGAGTCACAGCAGGGTAGAACATAGCTTAGGGTCAATCGTGTTATGAATAGAATACTTGGGAAATAGTATTTAGATTCTTCTTACTTGGACTGCTGCCTCACACCATCCACGGCTGTAGGTTAAAATCACTATTACGATATCTACATCAAAACCCTAAACTGTAAATGGTGTGTGTGTTCCTGCAGCTCCTGTCCCCCAGTAATGTAGCTGTGTACGGAGGCATGTGTGCTTTGGCCACATTTGACAGACAGGAGCTCCAGCGTAACGTCATCTCCAGCAGGTAGGTGGTGTTTTATTAACCATAACTGAAAATGTCTTGGTACATTTTATTAAATTAAATCTAATCTAATATTTTGTTCGTCCTCAGCTCCTTTAAGTTATTTCTAGAGTTGGAACCTCAGATCCGGGACATCATCTTCAAGTTCTATGAGTCCAAGTACGCATCCTGTCTCAAGCTGCTGGACGAAATGAAGGTGAGCAGGAAACTAAGCTGAGGCGTCACACAGTGAAGCGGTGATGATGTAATAATTGTGATGATTTTTTAGTTGATGTGTTGGGTTGAGTGACTTTGGTGTGTGTGTGTGTGTGTGTGTCCCCCCCCAGGATAACCTCCTTTTGGACATGTACCTGGCCCCACATGTCAAGACACTGTACAGCCAGATCAGGAACAGGGCCCTTATTCAGGTGAGACATCAACATCAGGAAAAAATAAATTTGTATCACTTTGCTGAGAAGAAAAGTATTTATAAAAATAAATACTAGATCTGTGTGGAGTGATGAGTATACTGTGACCTTCCTCACAATATATACACCAAACAAAAAGGAAAGTCACAATGTCATAATGTTCCAAATTTGAATGTCACATCATTGTGTCCCCTGGACTGCACTGTTAGTTCAGTGTCTGGAGCTCTCCAGGGTGCTGAAACACTCAACTACGTTGCAGGGGGGTGTATGATCTGGGAACTGCTCAGAAACCTCCTTTATTGTCAATATATGCTTTTTCCCTGTGTACGTTTTTCAATAATCTTAGATTTTGGCCAACTTTGACCCACAGCAAGCAAAGAATAGATCAAAACGAAACAAACCAATAAAAGTACTTAACAAACCCAAAATAAATTGTATATAAAACATACTGTATACATATAATAAAGGCTAGATGCAAATGAAACCAGGGTGCAATAAAAGTTTGTTTTAAGCTTACACAGAAAACAAGACACTGACAGCTTCAAAAGCTCTGTTCAGCTAAATCAAATAAAAATAAGAACAAGTACCATCTAATAGTATAATGACAGACATGTGACAGTTATGTTTGTTCAGTATTTCAGCCCCTACGTGTCAGCTGACATGACTAAGATGGCGCAGGCCTTCAACACCACAGTAGCCGCTCTGGAGGACGAGCTCACTCAGCTCATACTGGAGGGGCTCATCAACGCACGCATCGACTCCCACAGCAAGGTGACACACTTGTACAATTATATGTTGACCAGTTAGTCATTTTCCATATGAAACATCACTGACTGGTACTGTCTGATAGATCCTGTATGCGAGGGATGTGGACCAGAGGAGCACCACCTTTGAGAAGTCGATCCACATGGGCAAAGAGTTCCAGAGACGAGCCAAAGCCATGATCCTCCGAGCGGCCGTGCTCCGCAACCAGATCCACGTCAAGGTACAAACATCTCTACATCACATAACGTCTACGTTAATGTTAACACACTATGACATGCAAAAAGCTTAATGTGATTATTGTAGCTAAGGTTAGTTGGCTAACAACATTAGCATAGCTAGCTAACTTAAGCAAACTCATGTAGGCAAATGATTGGCTGCTTGATGTTTTGCAACTTCATTTTATAAGTTACAGTTGTATCACAATATGTAGGTTGCATTGTTGACTGATGTAATGGATGGAAGTGGCTTATCCTAAAAAATGAATGCATGCTGTTGTATCCTGATGTTCAGCTCTGGCGTAGGAGTGCGGGGGGTTGGGTTATCTTCCCATCAAGTTCCTCCTTACACAGCTACATCAGTGTACTGCTGTAATTCAGTATTGCACTCTCATGAGAGACAGATGAAGAAAGACAGGCAGCTGATCCTCACCGTAATATTTATTGATTATTTTAGATGAAACTCTGGGACATTAAACGGAGAGCATGTTAACTTAACTGGTGTTGTGTCTCCTCCTCAGTCCCCCCCCAGAGAAGGCAGCCAGGGAGAATTGACACCTGCCAACAGCCAGACCAGGATGAGCACCAACATGTGAGGAGGGGAGGCTCACCCACCCATTCATCCACACCAACCCCCAGCCCCGCCCACTTCCTGTTTCTCTGCTGAAGACACAATATAAAGACTTGAATGTTCTGAAAGGATCTCTGATATCCTGTCAGCTGATCAATCCTCTGTCCGGCTGCTCATCTGGAGGTCTGGACAAGAGGAAAGTGTGTTTTGATGAAAGCTCAGCACGTACGCTGTGTGTGACTGTAGGAGATGCTCTGCTTACACATAAACAGGAACATGGTTTTCAAATAAAAACACTTCCCAAACCATACACTCACTGTTTTTATTATAATAAGCTCTGTTGTCACGTGAAACTTTATCTGTATAACACATTTAAACATTGACCAAGGTGCTGAGAATACAAAGCAAACTATAAAGAAAATAATAAACTAATATATAACATGATTAACATTATAGTAAAATAATTACAGCACAACATATAATTAAGACCAGGAAGGTTTCCCATTTCTCTAATTCCCCTCCTCGACTCCTATCCTCATGTCTTAGGCCCCGCTCAGACGGGACCGTTTGCGTTTATGCACAGTATGCGTATTCAAAAAAGTCTTCCGTTCACATGCATTTGTTTCATTTAACGTGTCTGTTCAAACGAGGCCGCTGGAAACGCTGTAGTACATATGCCGGGACTGTAAGTGGCGCTGTAACTTACGCCAAAATACACCAAAAGCAGCGAAGAAGAGCAGCCCCAGCAGCCCCCGCCGCAATGTTGCCATGGCTACCCTTCTGTTCATGCCCCGCCGTGTATTTAGCAACATGTAGTTCATGTAATTCTCCATGTCCACTTGTTGCTGATGGTTGTGGTAGAGGAGCTGTAGATTTTTGCACTAATATCTGTAGCATGGTCAGTAGCAGTAGCACTAGCAGTAGCTACTGACAGGTGTGTGTGGCGATTGCTGGTATTCAGCGGGATATAGTCATTTCCTCAGCATATGGATAAATGCTACGGGGAAGTTAACTGAAAGAAACCGAATCTGTGGATATTGCATCGACCGACCAAGAAGCACGTCTCCGTGGAGAGGACTCGCTCAGAGAGATATTCTCTACAAACACCGGGTGAGATCCTCCTTTGTCAATATAATGGATCAATGCATGAAATCTGACTGTTTATTTTGTTTAAGGAGTATATTGGGCGTTAACTATTCTGGTTTGCCTTTTATAATATTATTTCATTCAAGAACCCCTTGTGCGTTTAATTAACACAGCTATTTTTGATAGTTGCTACAGCAGTGAGCAGGAGAGGTGCTATTTTTTTTTTTTTTTCGCTATTTTTTTCAGGAAATATTCGTATAGAGGTGATTACACGGACTCGGTTGACCCCCCAGAGCGTTTCGTTTGCAAATCTATCCACCTTGGGACCCGTTATCGTTTGTGGGGTCAGTTTCTATCGGCCTCGTGTAAATAATAGGGCTATACGCACGAGAAACTATGCAGATACAAGCAGTTTTCTCCTCGTGTAAACGGCGCCTTAGTCCCGCCCACAGGAGATGCGAGCGGAGGAGCCGAGGAGGGGAACCGAGGAGAGAGGAGGGGAAGCAGCAGGCGGTTAGAGAAATGAGAACTCCTCTCCTCTGAGCGGTCATTTTAAAGAGACGTCCATTAATGATGACAGGAGGCACAGCAGCCCTCTGTCTGATGGACAGATGTGTTCATGACCACTTATATATTTACTTTTAATTCATTCACAGTGCGGTATAATGAGACAATAACAGGCTACAGATGCGGACATACACACACACACATATTTATATATATTTATATAAATATAAATACAATTTCAGAATCAAACGAGTATGAGAGCAGCACGTAACACGGTGGAGATGAGGTGTCGGCGTTCTGGCGATTTACTCGGAAGGCTTCAGTAGAAGCTGCTGGGAGTCCCAGCAGCTTCTACTGAAGCCAGTCCCCAACTCCGGAGACTTCCGGCCGGGGACTCCGGGTGGCAGTATACACCGTGAAGTTGTTTGAGGCCTGCCAGTAAACCCAAAGCAGAAGAAGAAGAAGTGACGTCAGCGGCTCATTTGCCTAATCCTCCCCAGGGACTTATTCCGGTGTGAACGCGATCTGTACTTAGTTCATGAGAACTAAAGAGTTCTCATGAACTAAGTTCTGATGAACCTTTGTGGGAAAAGTACTGCGGTGTGAATGCGCCTATAGATTTATTGTTTACAAACAAAGCTGACAGAATAGTTAAAACCTACAACTTCCTGACTGGTCTTTCTGACCATAATCTTGTTCTTTTTGCCAGGAAACTCACCAAAAAAAGGTTCATGGCCACAGCTAAAACCCCTGCCTTGGGTTCTCGCTTCATCCCCAAAAACCTGCAACAACGTTTTATGGATGCAGTGAAAATGAATGATTGGGGGGACATTCTGTCCTCTGAAGATATTGGTGAAAACAGTGATCTGTTTATATCTAAAATTAATGATACAATGTCTTCCTTCTCAAGGAGAGGGTGCCTTAGGGACAGGAAGGAACAGCATCTTCCCTGGCTGAATCTACAGTGCAGGAATCTCATGAAATCTAGAGACCAACTATTAAAGCAGAGCTTGAAATCCGGACTATCCACTGATAGACAGAAATTCACTCATGCTGGTAACAAGGTAACACAAACAATAAGACAGGCCAAAGCTAACTTTTTCATCAATATAATTGAAGGTGCGAAAGGTAATGGTAAGAAAGTTTGGCAAATCCTAAATAAACTATTAGGTAAACATACCAAACAGGAAAATAATGTACTATAATAAAAAATCAATGACACCCTGATAAAAGACCCTGCAGTGTTGGCCAGCTCTCTCAATGAGTATTTCTTAAATAGTGCTCTGGACATCACAAAGCTCTTCCCGCCATCTGAGGTCTCACCTAGCCCGACTGTGGATACACATCTAGTTTTTGACCTGGAGGAAGTCACAGAGGTGGAGGTAAAAAATATAATCTTAGGGTTAAAAGGTTCTAAGGCTAGGGATGCAGATGATTTAGACACCAACTTCATAAAGACAAATATTGACAGTCTAATAAAACCAATTAGTATGCTAGTAAATCAATCTATCAGCACGAGGGAAGTTCCATCATCCTGGAAGGTGGCCACAGTGACACCGATCTTTAAATCTGGGGATAAGGCAATGATGTCCAACTACAGACCAATCAGCATCCTCCCCTGTGTCTCTAAGATAGCTGAGAAATGGGTGTCAAAACTAATCACCAACCATTTAGATAAAGGTTTTGCTCCACTCCACCCAATGCAGTTTGGTTTCCGTGCTCACCACTCCACTGAGACAGCTAACTGTGTCTTTGTGGAAAAGGTTAAATGTATGTTGGACACGAGCCCATATGTAGGTGCTGTCTTCCTTGATCTCAGGAAGGCTTTTGACACTGTTGACCACCAAGTGCTCCTTACAAAGCTGACGTATTTCAATTTTTCAGCAGATTCAATACAGTGGGTTGAGTCTTACTTATCGAACAGAAAACAGTGTGTTTTGGTCAACGGTACCAAATCCCCCTACCTTGTGAACCCTGTTGGGGTTCCATTCTTGGACCATTACTGTTTTCTCTGTACATTAATGACTTGCCTAATGTATGTCCTGATTTGAATGTACAAATGTATTCCAATGATGCGGTCATCTTTGTACACGGGAAGAACACTGAAATGATCTCATGTTGTCTCTCAAATGCAGTGGCGAGCCGTCAGGGCCCTCTAGGCCCTCTAGGCCCTCTGTGAGGGCCTAAGATATTCCAAAAAATAATATTTAAAAACATTAAAAAAATATATATATTTTTTAAATATATATTTTTTTAATATTATTTTTGTTATATTTTTCATTAGTTTTACCGAAAAAAAACTTGATTTAATAAAATAACATTTCCAAATAAATAAATCCTTCGAATCTGCCTGTTCAGTCTCTGTTTGAATGTGGGTTACATGAAAGAAGCTCACCTGGCCCTCTCTGCGATTCACAGAGGGCCCGCTATAGGAACTGAACGAGAGAGTAATGTCAAATGACAGTACAATTGACCAATCATATCTTCCCTCTAAATGGGTGGGTTTTATTATCACGGACTTTATGACAAGTTCCGCCCGCTGTGAAACTTTTCTTGTTTCCATAGCAACAACAACTTCCTGTCAACAGCGTGAACTCGCCTTCAAAATAAAAGCATGCCAAATTACACTTAAGACATTCAACTGCAACGAAAGTAACAAACACAATGCAATATCATTTTCAATGTCAAAGAACACAAATGGGGTTCACAGGTGTTGTTTTGTGTGGTAGAGGGTCGCTGTCATTGATGCGTTTTGCACCCTGGGCCGTTGTTTTGATATTCCGCTGAAGTATACGCTGTGACGTAATGACTCTTTTTTTTTCTTTTTTTCGAGGGAAGGGGTGGGGGTCAGAGGGCCTAGGTATAAAGCTCACGGCTCGCCACTGCTCAAATGCATTAGACAAGGTTCAACACTGGCTGAACAACATTTTCTTACAGTTAAATGCAAAAAAAAACAGTTTGCATGATGTTCAGTAAACGACCAGTCAAAATCGAAGGATCCAACGTGTTTTTAAACGGAGCAGAATTAGAACTAGTGCCCCACTTCAAGTATCTTGGAGTCATAATGGACTCGAACTTGACTTTTAAGAAACATATTAAGAAAGTATCCAATACTATTAAATTCAACTTGCAACATTTTAAACAAATTAGACCTTTCTTAACTGTGAATGCTGCAAAGTCATACCTCCACTGCATGATTCTATCCCATATTGAATACTGTTTGACAAACTGGTCGTTTGCTTGTGCCACAAACCTGAAACCTATAGAACAGCTGTACAAGAGAGCTATCAAGGTGTTTGACAGAAAGTCTAATTCATACCACCACTGTACCATCCTTGAGAAACACCATTTCTTGAGTTTTGACAATTTTAAGTCTTTTAAAAGTATGTGCTTTATTTATAAATGTTTACATGGACTGGCCCCCCTCCCTCCCTTAGGGGAATTCATCCACAAAAAACACACTGGACGCTGCACTAGGTCAGAAACCAGAGGAGACTGTGAAGACGGACCACTTTCGGACAAAATGTCCTCTCCATTACAGGCAGCTCTTTGTGGAATAGCCTCCCAACTGAGATACGGGATTGTCCCACTCTCAATAGTTTTAAAGGTCAACTAAAAGAATGATTGAGAAACAAACAGACGTGTAATCACCGCTAAATGCATTTTAACACAGGGGAATCTCCTCTTGCACTTTATGTAGCTCTTGTATCCTCTCTTGCACTTTATATGTCGTAGCTGCTATATTGTATTACCATGTCATAAATACTTGTGTATGCTGCTCTTGCTCTTTTGCACTTTTTGCATATCATGTATTTTGTTTTTACAATGTTTGTAAAATGTAAATTTCTTAAATGTTTTTATGGAAATTAGCTGAAAGCCAAATCTGGCACTATTACGCTTGACACATTTTAATGTTTTAAGTGTTCATTACAGTGCATTGTCCCTGCCAAATAAACAATTAAATAAATAAATATGTTTTTTTAAATACTCGCGTTACAATCATGTCAGGTTTTTGGTGGATTTAATTAAGTCTTGGATTGCAGAGTATGAATGTCCTCTTGCTATTTTCAGACGATATATACGTGTGTAAAGTTTGTGAAGGCAGGAGGAAAAAAGCTTCCGCGATCACCGTCTCCTCTCCGTTCCTCCAAACCCCGCCCCCTCCCTGACAATAATGAGTGACAGGCTGATAGTGACCCGATAGAAACTTTATTATTCACTTAATCACTGATTGAGATATAATGAAGCTAACTTAATCTCATACATTCATGGGATTTATGTAACAGTAAGACAGAGAATGTAAGTGTGCACCCACATGCACTATTATTTTGTTTTTATATGCGGTTGTAAATACTCCTGTTGTCTGCTGTGTTCAGACTCAGGTCCTGTGTGTGATGCCACATTCAGGACATTCAGTGTCCTTTTTTAACAGAAGAAAAGAAGCTGCAGCTAGACTGTAGAAGTATTAGTTTTTAGTTTTTGAGGATGGAACAACTTCACACACAGATACTGTATAGCAGGGGTATTCAACTAAAATTCAACGAGGTCCAGTTAGAGAAAATGTCCCCATGCAAAGGTCCGGAACTTCAAAATGTCTAACTTGCTTTATGAATTAGTGTGATATATATTGAAGTAGCCTGCAGCTTTATCAACGTCTGCATGTAATCAACAACTGACTGCCAATCAAATAAAGAAAGTACAATTCATAAACAACAATATTTATTGTGAATGAACATTGAACTATACAGATATACAGTAAATACTGTGGATATGTGTAATGTTCCTCTCTGGCTGCATTTAAAAATAAAATAGAGAAAATAAATAAAATAGCTTTGTTAACCGTTTCACATCATGACTTAACAGTTTCATCCGATATAGAACAATATCAGTCTTTACACATCATAACAATTGAACAGTTTTAAAGTTTCTCTTTCTTTCCCTCTTATATTGCAGTCCCTCATTCACTCTTTTTTAATTCAGTGCGAGAATTGAGCTTGAGCTTGTCCTGCCAGGAGTTTAGATCTGGGCTGAAATGGTGTCAGGGCCATTCTCATACACACATGCAGGTGCTCATTGGTTAGCCTCGGTTAGCCTGCGCTGGAACGATATTTATTTTTTGTGACCTCAGTTCTGACTTGAGAGGGAATGTTTGGTCAAACACTTTGTGTTTAGTCTCATAGTGGCGTTTTGGCACTTTTAATGAGCGCCACGGTCTCTGAACAAATGAGACACACTGGCTCTGTGCTCCCAGTGGGCAGGATGAACATGAATGAGTCCGTCCACTCAGGGTTAAAAGCTCTGTTCTCACTGTCCACTTTCCTCTTCTTGGAGAGCGCTATGTGTAATTATTTGTCTCTCCCTGTCTGCCGCTAACACGCCTGTTCACTCTCCTCTCCGCTTCTCTCCCTGTATCGCTAATTATTCTCTTCACTCACTTTCCTCTCCGCTTCTCTCGTCTCTTCTTCTGTGTTTCTCTCCCTGTATCGCTCACTCGTCTCTTTCGCCCCCTGTCGGCAGCGGTTAAAATAGAATTGCCCCGTCAAAATTGAAATTTGAGGATGTAACGCATTGGTATGAATCGTGATGCATCGTGATATCAAATCAAATCGTTGACAGGATAATCGTAATCGACTCGTGAGACCAGTGAAGATGCACAGCCCTACTCGTATAAGAGGCAGTACAAATAATGGACGTCCACTCCGCGGAGTTTTACATTAGTGGTGCGGTCACCCAAAGTGACAGACCTAATTTGACCCTTATCTCTGCCCCAGAGTGCACCTAAAATAAGCTGGGGGCTTCCACCTGGAAAATAAATTGGGGTCAGGCGAGCTTTCCTCTCTGAGATAGAAAATATTAAATGTTTTGGGATTGTTCATGTAATTCATTAAATGTCCACCAGATGGCGGAATAGTGTCCTATTGATGGAATTCACTATACACATGCAATTCTCCGTGTGTTGGACATGATTTGTACAATTCTGGGACAGTTCAATACAAAAAAATGTCTTACAATTGGACAGTCTAAAATCTGGTTTAAATAGGCAGGAAAATTGTTTCAAACGTCAGAATAGGGTCAGTGTATGTTTTGGTCATTGGATTTTCTTTTCACAAATGGATATTCAAAAACAAAAAACGATTGGATATTTGATTTTCGTTTTAAAATTGAAAAACCAAAATTGAAATACAAGGCGTTTTTCTTTATCATGGTCAAAAAGGGATTTAATAAACTTAAAAAACGGGATGATTTTCATTTTCTACTTATAAAAATAAAAAATAAAATCACTAGAAAACAGAAACAAAAAAACTACAATTCTTTCATATTCTGCTACCGGAAGTTACCTTACAAAATAAGAGCGCAGATGAGGACGGTCAATCCGTGTATCTACGGTCCATTTGTTTTCACAACGAAAACAGCCAAGACACATATTGAGCCCAGAAAATGAATGTTATAAAGGGCTGTAAATATAATAGACCTATGTCTAAAATGGACAACATTGTTAGGAGATTTCAACTATACAGCGATTCTGCACTGCGGTCAACTCAGCCGTCTGGGTGACCAGATGTCCCGCTTTGTGCGGTACTGCACAGCATTTTCACGACTTTTGGTGCATCCCGTAAATTGAGACGATGTCCTACATATTTAATTTAGATTAGCTAAAACGCTTTTCTAAAATCAGATTTATGACATGAATCAGATGCAGAGAAAGGCCGGCTCGGTTTGCTGACGGCCGGCACCGCCCTTTATTATTATATGTTTTAAACGGCATCATGTAAGTTGCGCTGACAGTCCACAGAGGTCCACAGTTTTTTCAAATCAGCTGCTCTTCATTTTATTCCCTGCTATATTCAATGAGTGAGTGCATATTTTTTACCACAAGTTCTTAATAAAACTGACACTTTTGGACTCGGTACTATATTGACTGCTACCAGAAATGAAATTAAGTAGGCTACTTTTACTGTGTACTTTGTGAGTAATCCTCTGTCAGAGTCCCCTCCATAGTACATAATGCATGTTTATCTGCTATCTTTGATGAATGATAAAAATACAATTTTACCATTAGTTGTTAATGAAATTGATACTGTTTGACTTTGTATTAGTTAGCCTACTACTAACAATACATTGAAGTAATTTTACTGTGTATTTTGTGAGAAATCCTCTGTCAAAGTCCCCTGCTGATAACAAAATCAAGTCACTTCTGCTAAGTTTGATGAGGGAATTATATTTTGTTGCCATTAGTTCTTCGTGATATTGATCCTGTTGGACTCAGTACTACTGAAACTACCCCCACAAGTACTATGAAGTACTTAATGTGTACTTTTCCAGTAATCCTCTGTCAATGTCCCCTCCTGAGTACAAGAATGCATGTTTTTCTTTTAATAAGCGTTAAAAAACATTTCTTCCTGAGACTGATATTGTTGGACAGAGTATTTTAAGAGGATGGTAGACATGATATCAGCAATACTTCCAGTCAGTACTCCGGCAGCAGCATTTTACACCTTGGAAAGTCTTTAGAGTCTGGCCTGGATAGCTGGTCACAAATATCCTTCAGCAAAGTGACACACTCTGTCACTCTGGTTGCACTCTTATGATGCTGCTGTCTTTTAGATAAAGGGAGTTTTATGGTTGCTTGTATCCTCAGATAGTGGTTTGTTTAAATAACTAGTGACATTTGAATAAATATTGCAAAAAAGGGCTCCAAAAAAGGCATATATATATAACCTGGCCGGCTTAACCAGTCTGTATTTCTTCAAGCACCACAATATTCATAGTTTATAAAGTACAATTCTGGGCCATTGATTGTGTCATTTCTCCAAACACATACAGTAAAAATGCCTGTTTTGAAGCCTTAAAATGGTGCAGGAAAAGGACTGAAAACAGTTATAATGGGTGATGTAACATTAATGACAGACATAATATGAGGTCCTTGGCACTCAGACTCTAGAGGGGTCATTTTGTGATCATGGGGCATCACCCTTACAGCATCAGGACAATATCATATGGAGTCAGACACTGGAAGTGTGCTGGAGGCGTTGACTGGGACTGATGGAAGGATGAGGCTGATGAGACTGAAGAATCTGCGAGGAATGAACTAGCGGCTGAGAAATAATCATGAGAGCCATTGAAGCCCATGAAGAATTTATCCTTCCACAAATCTTTTCATCTGCTGTATTAATAAAGTTGCCACGTGTTTTCAAATTCAAGTTAAGGCACTATCTGTGCAGAACATTACAAATATTCTTCATTTGCAGTATTTTATTTTAAAAGTGTTCAGAAAGACTGCATCAATGATATGCTATATATCTATATCTATATATCTATATAATATCAATATTGTTATTAACTTCAACCAAAGTCAATTTAAATAGCGGGCAAAAATTGGTTAATTGCCATGGATGTGGTGTTTGATATAGTTTACGTTCAATTTCAACTATTTTAGGCAGAAAAACGTATATTGACTAAAACTTTTTAAATCATTTACTATAATTTAGAAAGGTTTTTGTGAGAAATCATTTCAAAAGTAAACTTTTTTTCATTTTATATTTTAATTTGAAATGTTTGCACACAACATTATTAATGTATACATTTTTATACATTTTTTAAATTATGAATCCATTTATTTTATTGTGTTTCCTTGAGGCTGGGGAAGATATGCAGCATATAGTTCAACATGCAAATGTTCTAATGCAAGTAAGTATAAGTATAACATGGAAAAGTAAATAAAATACGTTTCATAGGAGGATGTGGATTTATTTTCTCTCACCTTGTAATTACACAATCAAACATGTCAAACAGATGTGTGTAAATCCTTTAAAAGGGTTAACCCACACAAGGCTCCTGGACCTGATGGTATCCCTGGCCGTGTTCTCAGGGTGTGTGCAGTTCAGCTGGCAGAGGTGTTCACAGACATCTTCAACAGGTCCCTGCTGCAGTCTGTAGTCCCCACATGTCTTAAACACTCCACCATCATTCCTGTCCCCAAAAAGACAATCATCACCTGCCCCAACGACTACCGCCCAGTAGCACTCACCTCCATCATAATGAAGTGCTTTGAGCGGTTAGTCAAATTATTCATCACCTCCTCCCTCCCTGAATCTCTGGACCCCCTGCAGTTTGCCTACAGAGCAAACAGGTCCACAGACGACGCCATAGCCCTCACCCTCCACACTGCCCTCTCACACCTGGACCCGAAGAACAGGAACACATATGTGAGAATGCTGTTCATTGACTACAGTTCAGCATTCAACACCATTGTGCCCTCCAAGCTGGCCATCAAGCTCAGAGACCTCGGGCTCAACAGCGCCCTCTGTGACTGGATCCTGAACTTCCTGACGGGCAGACCCCAGGCAGTGCGGGTGGGAAATATCACATCCTCCACCCTGATTCTCAACACCGGTGCCCCTCAAGGCTGCGTGCTCAGCCCTCTCCTCTACTCCCTGTTCACCCACGACTGCGTGGCCACACACAGCTCCAACACCATCGTGAAGTTTGCTGATGACACGACCGTCATCGGCCAGATCACAGACGATGACGAGACGGCGTACAGAGAGGAGGTCGAAAACCTGACATCTTGGTGCCAGGAGAACAACCTCCATCTCAACATCAGCAAAACAAAGGAGCTGATTGTGGACTACAGGAAGCAGCAGGGAGAGGGACACGCCCCCATCGCCATCAATGGGACTACGGTGGAGAGAGTCAAAAGCTTCAGGTTCCTTGGGGTCCACATCACTGAGGACCTGACATGGTCTCTTCACACCACCACCATCACCAAGAAAGCTCGACAGCGGCTCTTCTTCCTCCGCAGGTTGAGGAGGTTCAAAATGGATTCCAGGATACTCTGCAACTTCTACAGGTGCACGATAGAGAGTATCCTCACTGGCAGCATGACGGCCTGGTACGGCAGCTGCACCGACCTCGATCGTAAGGCTTTACAGAGGGTGGTGAAAACTGCACAGCACATCACCAGGACGGAGCTGCCATCCATGGAGGACCTTTACTCCCAGCGGCTCAGGAAGAAATCACTACGGATTATCAAAGACCCCCATCACCCCAGCCACAAACTGTTCTTTCTGTTGCCGTCTGGCAGACGTTACCGCAGCATCCTGGCAAGGACAAGAAGATTCGGAGACAGTTTCTTCCCGCGGGCAGTGAGACTGTTAAAAAATTGAACTGTTGAAACAACTTCAAACATTCAACTGCTACTCAGTAATATATATCTAATACCTAATATATATATATCATTCCAATAACTTGTATATAGACTCATACTGCACTATTCCACATCATAACTTTATTTCATTTTTATAACTATTATTATTTTTGTATTGCTCATGCTCTTATTGTTATTATGTTATGTTATTATGTTGCATTGTTGGAGAAGCCTGTGACATAAGATTTTCAACTGCATAATTACTCTGTAGCTATGTCAGATTGACAATAAAGAACCTTGAACCTTGAAACAATCTATAATTTAGCTCTGGCCTTCACTCACAAAAAAACATTTTGTTGAATTGCACACATTTTTCGAAGCTCTATTGACTGACATGCAATGACTGGGACTGATGGAAGAATCTGCGAGGAATGAACTAGGAGCAGAGAAATAGTCCTATTTAAAAGACAGCAGCTTCATAAGAGGCCAACAAGAGTGACAGGGTGTGTCACTTTGCTGAAGGAGTTGGGACCAGCTATCCAGGCCAGTCTCTAAAGACTTTCCAAGGTGTAAAATGCTGCTGCCGGAGTACTGACTGGAAGTATTGCTGATATCATGTCTACCATCCTCTTAAAGTACTCTGTCCAACAATATCAGTCTCATGAAAATAGCAGAGAAACATGCATTCTTGTTCTCAGGAGGGGACATTGACAGAGCATTACTCAAAAAGTACACAGTAAGTACTTCATAGTACTTGTGGGAGTAGTTTCACTACTAGCCTAGTCCAACAGTGTCAATCTCACGAATAACTAATGGCAGAACAAATAATAAGAAACTCGAGAGTTGACCGCAGTGCAGAATCGCTGTATAGATTAAATCTCCTAACAATGTTGTCCATTTTAGACATAGGCTTATTATATTTACAGCCCTTAATAACGTTCGTTTTCTGGGCTCAAAGTGAGTCTTGGCTGTTTTCATTGTGATCGCTAAATTCTCCTTGTTAATAATAATCACAGTTCCTTCAACAGGATACTGTAGTGATTCAAAGTGTGATTTTAGCATAGCCTACGAGTGCTTTTGTTTTGAAATCAGTTCCGTGAGTTTTGTCTGCGCTCTTATTTTGTAAGGTAACTTCCGGTAGCAGAATATGAAAAAACGGTAGTTTTTTTGTTTCTGTTTTCTAGTGATTTTATTTTTTGTTTTGAGAAGTAGAAAATGAAAATCATCCCGTTTTTTAAGTTTAGTAAATCCCTTTTTGACCATGATAAAGAAAAACGCCTTGTATTTCAATTTTGGTTTTTCAATTTTAAAATGAAAATCAAATATCCAGTCATTTTTTGTTTTTGAATATCCATTTGTGAAAAGAAAATCCAATGACCAAAACATACACTGACCGAATAGGTGTATTAAATACTCTGATAATTCCAGGGTGCATCAGACAGCACTTGACAAGCCAGGAAAGGTGCTTGAATACTGGGTAAACATTGTTTAACCTGTTAAGCCCGAAAGACCCCGGTACCGGGGCCCTCCCGCAACATCTTGCAGGAAACAGTGTCTGAGGGCATGTTCATTTAATAAACTATGAATGTTTTATATCCATGTAACGGGAAGAAACTCATCTAACTGATCTTTTTTTTTTTTTTTTTTTTTAAAAACCCACAATGCTAACGCTCAGCCTCTGAATTAGCAACGAGCGAAAAATGCTAACAGATTACTGCACCGAAATTCACTTATAAAACCTTATTATTTATTTTTTCTGCACATCCATGACATCGTTTCACATCGAATCAATGGGTGCATACATTATCACTCTATGATACAAACTCGCGACTTTATAAACAAAAACAGACATCAAAACATGTGGCGCTAGGTAGCTAAAAACGCTAACATGGTTTACCTGTGTCGTAGTCTGGTCAAAAGTGGTCTTCAATGGCATTAAAACGATAAAAACGCTGCTGAAGTTAATCCATAGGTTAATCCAATGTGTCTGTGTCCCTTTGAAATGATTTCTAATAATCCATAAGCAATACAACTGCTTTTCCGTTTCCAGATGTCAAAGCTAGAGATAGGTTCACTCTGATGCAAAACTGCATGCGCGAAGCCCCCACCTTTTTTTCTTTACCATGTGTGTGAGTGGGGAGATTCCCCTTCGATTCTATTGGCTCTAACGGTCAGAAAGAGATGTCAATCGCCAAAATCGACCAATGGGTTCCAGAGAAACGGTAAAACCCCCATTTCTACACTCAAAAAAATAATTAAGCCAAAAGCGTTGACTTTAAGTGTTTTTATTACATGTGAATTTTCCATTCAATTTGATCATGTATGTTTAATGTAAATACTCACATTCAATGCTATGTTTTTCCATTACGTTGACTTAGTGTGAAATAATTAAGTAACTTTTAGATCGGATCAATAGAATTAATGCCAACTTTTACATAAAATGTATGTATTGATTCACTTATTGCACATAAAGGTTAAGGGACGTTTTAAATAAACCTAATGTGTTGATTCACTTATTGCACATAAAGGTTAAGGGACGTTTTAAATAAACCTAATGTGTTGATTCACTTACTGCACATAAAGGTTAAGGGATGTTTTAAATGCTTTTCATATGCGTCATTGTGCAACTAAATCATATACATACAACAATAGTTTTCCAAGGTTTAATTCACAATGGAATTGCTCACATCCTTTCATCATCAAATCTGTCAATTTGTCACATTCAACATTACTTTGAGCTCAAACTATGATGGTATTTTCTTCAACCTAGTGCTGTTCACTAAACCTTAAACCACAAATATTTCACAATGTTTTCACAACCACATTGCAAACACTGAACAGTCAGCTTTGTTTTCACAGCAAGAGTAATTTTTTCACAGTTAAGAAAATATAATGGTCTGGAATAAACAGGAGGCAACTGCAGTCCCCTGGATCAAGTTTGTAACCCATTAAGCTACCTTGAGCTGCTCCATTCCTGACACTTTCAGAAAGCGTTGGAATCAAATTCAAGGGCAACATTTTTAAATATGGAGTGGCGCAGTGATGACGTATTTTTTTAGGCCGACCCTGAAGTAAGCTGCGCAAGGGTTCCCTCGACAAAAAAGCAATGGGATTTCTCTGTGGGTCTGTGGAAAACGACTTTCACAGACTTTTCAGGACAGAGTCTCTTTTGAGCTCAATGTCCTCACTCTATAAAAACAAGGCATATTAAATATTTCAAAAGGACATTACATTTTTACCAAGACTTTGCACAAAAAATGTATACACAAGTATATTACTTATTGTTAATGCAAAAAACATGCGAGAACAAGGTTGACACATGTAAGTCTGATCAAAATGCATGTGCTTTAAACTCAAATGTAGTTTTTAATATCAGAATGTTGTTACATTTATTCATATCATATACAAACCGCTTGGTATGTGTGAACTGTGTTTGTGTGTGGGTGTTTGAGAGTCACAAAAGCATTAATGTCAATTCTAATGTAAAGATTAGTAAAAGCACAGCACACCATTTAAAGAGTATTGAAAAGATCAAGCCTTTGGATAAATAACATTTCAGTTTAATTTGCTAAACAGACCACGCATGTACAGCATTGAATGTGTATAGCTATGTGATCACATTCAAATTGACCATTGCGTGCTGAAATAAATAAATTTGTGAAAAATTAATTTAGCCTTTACAAAGGATCCTATAACCACCCACATACGATAGCAATTGAGTTTAGATACGACAAACAATTTATTTATGTAGATTGAACATACTGAATACTTTTAAACAACATCCAAATAGTTTTAAGAAAACTGACATGATTGGGATTTATTATTAATGTGAAATCAATATTTTGCGTGCATTAGAAATATTTTCTATCTGAAAATACTTGGGACACCTTTCTCTCTACATTGAGCTTCCCTTTAATAGGACATACAAATATTACTTGATTGTGTTCATCTATTTTTAAAATTATCATCTCAAGAAACCTTCATGCTGTGGTAAAAATAAGGAGAACTTTTAAAATGAGCTGCACTTCAGATTGGTCTTCATTGGTGGTGTGGCAGTGCTAACCTGTTTACATGAACTGTACAAAATAAATCTATATATTTTCAAGGATTTTTTTAAACCTGTTAAAACCAGTGTTGGATGGCAAAAAGATGCTCATATGGCTAAATAATGTAATGTAATGCACAATGCACTTACCCTAGCTGTCGGCGCCATGAGAAGCCGGATCTTCCTTCCAGCATCTCCTCCTCTATTGTGGAAGACCTTCAGTAGGTTAGGCGAGTATCTGTCAAGCTCTGCCAGGAACTTGGCTTGGAGTGGCAAAGTTGTGATTCGCATGAATTCTGCATTTATCTGAGACAAACAATGAAATAAACGTCATGTTCTTCAAGTATACTTGCACAAAACAGTGTGAGCAAGCTCTACATCAGCAGAGCAATATTAATATCAAAATATCATTATTAACAATACTCACTTCACTCACTGTAAACAAGGCAGGCCACTTGTTTACAAGTTCAGCCACCACAGGAGCATCCTGGACAACCTCTTGGCGTCTGTAGGCGAAGGTCTTCTGCATCTTCTTTTTGACTACAGCGTTGTTGTTTCTCTTTTTCACCTCGGTCAGGAGCACTACCCTTTCTTTCTCAAGACTGTCTCTTGTTCACCACTAGGGAGCGGTGGGAGGAAGTTAACTTCTGCCTTTCTTGGCTTTTTGATATTTGCAGCTGCTTGTTCTTGTCCTTTGCGCTTGTTCTTGAGAGAGTTTACACTGACCTCAGGGTGTCCAATCTTGTTTAGTTTTGTGCGGAAATTGGCAACCTTTGTTTTTAGATACTGCTTCCATCCCTCATGGCCAGCACGAGTTCCTCTCTCCTTCAAGCATGGATGGGTATGCACCAGGACTGTAGCAGCCTCTTCGATTTGGGAATCACTGGGATATGCTGTGTATTTGAATATTTCTTCAGCCATGCCTTCAAGGATATCCATTCGCAGTTTAGGTGAAGGGGTAAGAAGAGTGCCATTTGCTCTGAAATCAGCAGTTGCTCTTTGGAGCTGAAATTCAGCAAAATAAGAAAAGCGGGGAACAAAGAAGATTGGTGGCCAGGAGGAGGTTCTTGTCTCTGGAGCTGGATCTAGAATGACAGCGTCTCCACTGTCAAATAAGTGCTGAGAAGACAAGCCGTCTTCATCAGGGGATGTAGTACAAAGGGCATTTACAGAGGTCAGCTCTAGGATCACAGAGCTGTTGCATGTCATGGGTGAAGTTATTGGTGTGCTGGTGCTGCAAGGTAGTGATGTCTCTGTTATGCTGGAGCTAGTTTCTTCACATGAAACAAATACCACTTTTACAGTAGCCTTGTCTTCAATGTCACTGATTGACTCAAGATTAAAATACTCATTTCCAAAGTCGAGATCCTTGTATTGGAGCCTGAACTCTTGTTCAAGTCCAAAATAAGTCTTTATCTCAAGGACAAGTTGATCCACAGATGATGGCATTCCTGACTTGAGGGTAAGTTTTCTCGCGTCATCTACACCAAGAACAACTCGCAGGTGGACAGGACATGACATCTTTCCCCTCAATGTACTCTAGGAAACAAATACAGGGAAACAAAGTTAGGACAAGTACTAAACCATCACTAAATATTAACTTGTAACATTTACGTAATTAATTGTTATTTTATGCTTGTGTTGTGCTTACACAGGGATAGCTGTAATGGCATGGAATAGTGGTTGTTACTTCTTTATATGCGCATGTGCTCATGTTTTACGCTTACATGTCGTGTTTTTGTATGCTTTCTAATGTTTTCTCAAATGCAATCATCCTGCTAGAGACTGCAGGTGAAATTTGGCACATATGGCTAAATCTGGCACCTTTACATGATGGACGTTGTTCATGTTAATGTGCATTGTCCCTTTTAAATAAAGACATATCAACAGAGTATTTAGCTTTCATTCACAGCTGTTTAAGTCACATTCAGACCAACCTTAAACAATGATATGCCTTTTCAGGGTAACCATTCGCCTTACACCGACAGTGTAGTCACAGAGTGGATAAGCATCGAGCAGGTGTTCAGCATCAACGACGGCAACCTCTCTATTCGGAGATATGGTCAACTCATACGCTCTGAAGTGCTCGTGATACCATGCACACAATACCCTTACAACAAAGCTCACACTGTTTTCAACAATGCATATTTGAATTATTTCAGCAAAATCAGGCAGACCACCAGTTGAGCCATAAGGAATGAGCATGCCAACTCTGTAGTACCCCTTTCACACCAACGCAACTCCGGTTCAAGCTCCGTGCTAGAGCTTTTCAGGTTCGGAACCGGTACTTCGGTTTAGCTCCGGCTCTTTTCACACCGCTCAGAGACCGACTGGTGCTGCCGCTGCTGCGTCATGACGTCACAGTTTACGTCGCTGATTTTCTCCCCAACGGAGCTCACCTCACAACAACAACTGCGTTGCTTTTAATCATACGAAGCCAGATTAAATTAAATAACGACTTCTCCAACCTTATACTTTTCTCCAGAGTGCCGTGGTTCATTGTTTATTAATGTGTTTCAGCGGCATTTACCGACCGCTGCAGTGCTGACTGCTCTTCAACGGGAGTGTATTCTCCCGTTAGCTCCGGGTTAGCTCACACGGCTCTAAAGTATTCACTGTCTGACTGTCACACAAGCAGCTGTTACATATCCCCAGTTCCCCTTAAGTGAATGTGTGTCAGTCTGAATTGACGCTGTTTGGTGTCAGTCTGAATTGACGCTGTTTGGCATCACAACGCTGTTATGAAAGTTTCTCTGGTATAACATGGGTGATGTTAGCATAGCAACCGAAGCTAAACTGACTACTTGCTAAGCCGTTTTCTACAGGCACTTTTTACCGGCGTATTTTTCATTATGATTCTACTTGTGATAGTCGGACATGACAACCTGTGCAGCCCATGTATTGATTCCATCCGATAGCTGCTATAATAATAAACAAAACGTCTGCCTGCTCTCCACAATGATCAATAACAGCGAACGGATGGTCAAAGTAAGGTACAAATAAACAGAATCACACGAAGCCTGGTTAGTGTTGCCTGACTTTATAAAGCGTGTTTTTTTTTTACAAGTGTGTGGTGTGTGGCTAAAATGTGTTCATATCCGTACTCTTTCACATCAATAGTCTTGCATAATACAGCTAAGTAGATGGAAGAAAGAGCTGAGTGAGATCCAGGTGGTAAATTATTCAAAATCCAATACACACCACAAAGTTTATGAGTTTTTCTGGACGTACCTATGGGGTTGCACACCTCAAAGTCATCAACATATAGTGATAATGATAATTTCAAATCCTCCCCAGTAAAAAGGCCATTTTCTTTTGAGTAACTTCCATCCCTTATCGACTTATACTGCCCTAAACACTGTGTACTTTTCTGTGTCTCGTGTGTGTGAATTACACTTTTTAGTATGTCACTGTTACTTAACAGATGCTGCAAAGAACGCAATATAGGAATATACTGATATGTTCTTTTACTCTTAGGATCAAGGATGTACTCAACTGGATTTACCACACTGAAATATTCTTTGTAATACTTTTTTCTTTTGAAAGATGTAGCGAGGGGGCCGTCTTTTGCAAAGGCTTTGGTCAAGGGATTAGATTTACACACTTCTTGAGCAAGCTCTTTGACAATGGACTCATCAATTTCAACACAGTGGTTTTTAAAAATGTCCGATAGGCCGTTAAAGGTTATCGGAACAGATGAGAAGCTTAACAAAAAGTGTAATTCCTGCAGTAATTCGTCAATTGCTGTTGCCGGTACAAACAAAATGTGTTCTAATTTCAGTAAAACAGAGGCAATTTTCTGCTCAATAACCTTGGGTAGATCTTCAGTATCAAAACAACCATGTGCATCTATACAAGTATCAGATTCTACATCTGCATCACCATCAATAACAGAATTGTCAGATTCAATTAATCCAACAACTACAGTAACAACCTCAGCTTTGAAATCACTTAAAATATGGGGATTATGTTTCCTGTATTTATGAGTATGAAATGTATTGTAGATGTTAGTTTTAAAAACACAATCTTTAAACATGCATGTTACAGTTTCATTTCTCCGTAGATGTTCATTTACATGACTGAAATAAGCTTGTTCATTTGAAAGCTCAGGACAAGCACACAACTGACATGAAAATGTAGACAACTCAGATGGCTTTGGGGATGTTTGGGTTTTATGACTACGGTATATATGACTCAGAAGACTGTTCCACAATCTAAATGTGCAGGGGCAATTAGTGTATGGGCAAGGATGCCGGAACCTGTTCCCATGATGTTTTAATTTGCCATGTTTAAGCAGCTCGTATCTACTTGCTACAGACTTTCCACACACCTTACATTGCCACACGCCCATTCACATATTACACCTAAAAATAAATTAAAAAAGACAAGTTTCAAAAACTTCTCAACGCTATAAAGTATAAGAAATGAAATGATTGCATCACGTTCAAATTACTTACCTATATAGAGAGGTTGCCCATCCACAATGTTGATTTAGCTCCTAGATCTATAACAAAAATAGCACAAGGTTAGTTTCCAAAGGTGAGGAATAAGCTATTCCTTGGCATTGTAGAACAATGCAGCAAACTAGCCAGATATTGAAATATTATGTAAATAAATAAGGCCTCTGCTGGATTTCTGTGATGCAGAGCAGCAGCTTGATTTAAAAATGATGCTACTTGGTAGAAAATGTCGGTTTTTAATCACTAATTAGTATTATGTCTTATTACATGGCTTAGTTGAATACTCGATTCTGATTGGTCAATTCAGAACACGTGACACGTTGTTAATCCAGAACAGACTGTCAAGGATTTATTGACCGTTGTTAAGGACGCTCACATCTGCACAAAGAAGTCCGGTCGATTTCTCTGTATACCGTTTGGCTGAAAAGCAAACTGCAGTTTGCTTTTAAGCTCTTGTCTTGTCAGTTCGAAAAGCATGCTTTTCGAACTGTCGATTGACAAGAGCGACAAGAAAACAGCGGAGGAGTAACGGGCAGAAAACCTCTTTTTTACGCAGCGGTCCAGACATAGACATCAAACGGCAAAACATATTCAGTGTGCAGTTCCTTTGGCATTAGGGCAGGGATATCTAGATACTTTCCAAGGTTTGACCTAATGAATTGTGCTACTTTTAAATCAAGCAACGATGTTTTCAAATCTGTAATCAAAAAGCTCCGCCTTCCTGCCGTTGCTACGTTTTTCAAACGGTAACAACGGACTATTTTCCTTAGCGGATGGATGTCAATTTAAATCAATACATACAACTATTTTTTAAATCAATAAAATCATTTTCTAAATCCATAAAAGCATTTCAATTAATATTGGGAGTCATATCGTTACTTTGTTGAGAATGTGGCCATGTAATAAGCGGGATAATGTGCAGCGACTTGGTCATTATGGGGAAAAGAACACCTTCATGCCGATATTAGATAGTGTTAGCTAAAAATACGGCACGAAAGGAACTCCAATGTAACTTGAATTACTAACTCTCACGAGGGCAACAAAGCACAAAAGGTGCTGCTGCCGGCTCTGGATCATGCTTAGTACAAGCAGCACCCAACTAGCTAGGCCTCGTTTCGCTAGCTGGCCTCGTTTCGCTAGCTAGCCAGCCAGCATTGTGAAGCGCGTACCTAACTGCATGAAGAATATACACATGCAGACAATTATATTCGTCTATGTATAGCATAAACACGTTAAAATAACTTTTCATCTTCAATAACGTATGGTTAAGCAGCGGAATATTAAACAATTAGACTTACCTAAAGTCCGTCGATCTACGGTGTAGGTTGAAACGCCAAGTCTACGTCCAGTGTGAACACTAGTCAACGTCAGTAACGTCATGCTTTGCGCATGCGCGTTACCTCCTTTCAGGGTCTGCCTTCCCTTTATGGGATTTAATAGAATAAACTGTACTAATTGTCTTACATTCAGTTTATATTCAACATATTCACGTTGTGTTCAATTGCTTGAACAAATCCACTTTATATTTGACAGATTTCAGTTATATTATATCTGAAAATATTGCTTCATATTTATGTGGACCAAGAATCAGTTTTTTGAGTATACCCAAATCACCTCAGAGGTGGATTTTTTTTGCTAAACCTCTCTAAAAAGGTCAAATGTCACTTGTTTTGCATCAATCTTGATACAGGGTACTTATTATATGTTGTATTTGGATTCCTAAAGCTTTTAGTCTACCTTACCATCATCCAAGGGTAGTTTTCACTATAAGTAAAAAAGAATTGTTGGACGGACACTATCATTTACAGTTTTTTACTATGTTCAATCTGAATTTTCTTTAAAATAAAAAACATCTATATTGATTTTGACTTTTCTACATCCAACTCACAGGTTTATCATTACTTTGAGAAAAAAGATTATTAATTTAACACTTTTCGATGGGAAGATATGGTCATTTGTTCTGGGAATGTCATTTTCGAGCCTGAGACCTGAAAAACAGGCTCAGGGCTAAACAGGTTAAATACTCTGGTACTTCCAGGGCGCATTACAGCACTTGACAAGGAAGAAATAGTGTTTCACGTGTCGGAATAGGTGTATTAAATAGTCTGATACTTCCAGGGCGCATCACAGCACTTCACAAGCCAGGAAAAGTGATTGAATCCTGGGTTAACATTGTTTAAATACTCGGATACTTCCAGGGCGCATTACAGTACTTGACAAGGAAGAAATAGTGTTTCACATGTCGGAATAGGTGTATTAAATAGTCTGATACTTCCAGGGCACATCACAGCACTTTTCAACCCAGGAATAAGTGTTTGAAAGGCGGGGAACAGTGGTGTAAATAGAGACAGAGTGTACCCAGAGAGCAGGATGCAGCACCTGACTTTTCAACCCAGGAATAAGAGTTTGAAACGTCGGGAAAAGTGGTGTAAATAGAGACAGAGTGTACCCAGAGAGCAGGATGCAGCACCTGACTTTTCAACCCAGGAAAAGGGTTTGAAAGGCGGGGAAAAGTTGTTTAAAATAGTCTGATACTACCAGGGCTCATCGCAGCACTTTACAAGGCAGAAATAATGTTTAAAAGGTCGGGAAAAGTGTTTTTAAACGTCTGGAAGAGTGTTTTAGCCCGTCCTTTGGAGTCTTTTTAACATTGAATTGTACAGATTCTGTACATTTTCAGGAGAGGTTCAATGTTAATCACATCACTTGACAATGAAGAAATAGTGTTTAAAATGCGGGGAATAGTGCATCAAAGGACGGACTAAAGACCTCCAGCATGTCTCCCTAACATGGGCACTTAGGTTATTTCCATCCTCCAGGAAAGAGACCGGGAAATACACCTCTCTTTGGCTGCTCCAAGACCCCCAAAGGACGGACTAAAGACCTCCAGCATGTCTCCCTAACATGGGCACTTAGGTTATTTCCATCCTCCAGGAAAGAGACCGGGAAATGCACCTCTCTTTGGCGGCTCCAAGACCCCTAAAGGACGGACTAAAGACCTCCAGCATGTGTCCCTAACCCTAACCCTGACCTCCAGCATGTGACCCTAGGGTTAACCTTGCACACCGTGAGTGCCCGGGTACCCGCACTTAAGCACTCCCCACTGACTAAACCCAGATATTCACACCCGCCAGAACCTCGTGCCCCTGGTAAGCCTAAAAGGGGGGTGGATTTTGTGGTGCTTTACTGGCTGCCCCTCAGCATCCAAATTCGGCCTTCTTATTGGCACCACCACCACCACAAATCCATAACCATGCGCACCATGAGTGCCCGGGGACCCGCACTTAAGCACTCCTCCACGGACTAAACCCAGATATTCACACCCGCTAGAACCTCGTGCCCCTGGTACCCTAAAAGGGGGGTGGATTTTGTGGTGCTTTACTGTCCGCCAATCAGCATCCATATTCGTCCTTCTTCAAGGGACCACCACCCCTTCTGTGGAGGATGTTCTCATGCCCCTGGTAACCTTAATGCTGCCCGCCCCTCAGCATCTAAATTCGGCCTTCTTATTGGCACCACCACCCCCCTTCTGGGCTGGAGGTTCAAACACTTTAACTTTTTTTCACCCTCCTCTGGCTTACACCTCCTCCGCGAACACTTGAGCGCTCCTCATAGGGTTCAGCACCAAGGAGAGTGCCTCCCCGGTGCTGATGGAAAGTGGCACTTTATCTGCCCCTGGGAACCTTCAAGGGGGGGGAAAACAGAGTGTTTTCCCAGAGTCTCCACTCTCATAATCCGGTACCACCTGAAATGTAATGCAAGTGTTGGTGTTTTTTTTTTACAAGAAGGACCAAGTATTTAATTATAACAATATATTTATTTGAACAAAAATGGTATACATGGTATACATACTCCCAATGTTTAAGGGGGGCCCGGGGACTTACTTAGGGGACACATTTTTGCCGTGCACTTGGCCAAACAGGTTGAGTCCGTGGCCCCTGCCCCCTCCTCAGAACTGTCACTGTCAGGCTCACTGTCTTCAGTCCCCTCCTCTGAATCAGAGCCGTCAACCGGTCCCGACTACCGTGGCCTCTTTACCTCCCGCTTCCGCTCCTGCTCCCGCTCCAACGACCCATCAGGTTGCTCATCCTCTGAAGAAGAGGTATCGCTGGGGTCGTAGGGGATGGGTGCACGGCTGCTGCTGATGCTGCTGCTCTCAGCCCCTGAGCCCTCTTCGGAGGTATCCCCATCTGACGGCGGTAGACCTGTGGCTTCCGCTCCTTCTGCTGCTTCTTCCTGTAATTCCACCTTGTGTGCCGCAACCACTGACGCCCTGAACATTGAGCGGATGCACAATGCCTCCTTTATTCCAGGCGCATTCGCGTAGAACCGGTCAGCCGTGGTAATGTCGTGGCACATAAACCTGGCGAGAATCGACCGGCTTTCTGGATCTTGGTGATGCTTGATCTGTAAAGAACAAGCCCAATTAGTTACAGATAAATGTTCACATGCAACCCCCCCCCACAACAGACAATAGTGTGTATTCAACTCACATTGTCAGCCAGGGCAGTGCGCAGGATTGTGCCCTCTTCAAGTGAGCGTTCAGGTTCCTGGAGGCACCCATCCCTGTTGTGAAAAGGAAGAATTCGTTCTGAGGACCCAGCAATCCCTCTTTTATCTCCATCCACTGCATGACCCAGCCAAACTCCTTTACTGTAAGCGCCAGCTGTGCTTCGCCAAATGTCTTGGCCATCTTGTGATCCTGCACGTGGATGATGTAGCCCTCAGCAGTTCCCTTTTTATCCGCCTCTCTGATCTCAGTGTTGGTCATGTTGGCATACACGCCCGGACGGTGGCCATACAGGAGGCCATCAGGTCGAGGAGCTCGGGGATGCGCTTCTCAGCGGCCGCCATGGCGGCGAGAAGTTCCGCCTGGCTCGGCAGACGATCCAGTTTGTCCCTCTTCACATTACACTGGTGGACAGTGACTGCCTTCTTCATGTTTTTCATGTTGGCTTTCACCTCTCTGATTATGTTGGTCATATCAGACTGGGTGAGCCTGCACCCCCGGGGCTTTGACTCAGACATGTACCTCATGAAATGGCTCACATTCTTCAGGAAGAACCGGGGTAAAGCAAAGAAAGTGTCTGACAATAGTGACTTGTGAGGCGGCCAGAGAGTCTGTCATCTCTTGGTCCTATCCTCCAGGCAACGCGGTGGCCAGAACTGGGTCAAATAGAACAAAAAGTAAAATGAATAAGTTAAAATTCATCCATGAAAAAGGCATGAAAATGAAAAAATGTATCCGAAAATAGTGTCTTGTGAGGCCGCAAGAGACCCCTGTCATCTCTCGGTCCTATCCTCCAGGTGTACATATAGTCCATATACATTCACTCTGTGGCTCATAATTGGCAAAATCACTTTTATTGGAACCAGGGTGGGGGGTCTCAAGCCATCAACTTCAGTCCGTGTTAGGTGCATGATTTTGCAGAGTTCCGTGTACACTTCCCTTACATTCGTCCAGAGGCACATTAGTCAGTCAGCTTTATTTGAGCTCTTAACCCTTTGGAGTCGACCGTCACGCCGGCGTGATCAGATCACATGACCTGTTCAAGCTGGTGCCGCATAAAAACAGTCCGGACAACATTGCCGTGTGTTTCCGTCGAAAGTACTGGCTTGAAACTATATGCCAGTCTTTGTTTCATGCATAAAGACTCAGTAAACACGGAGATACGATGATATAAAGTTAATACAAATATATTTCAAAAGAATGAATAATGGAAGCACATATTTTAATATCTTCGCCGTATTTGATCATTTTACGAAACGGAAAATACTGGAAACTGTAGATCCTGCTCAACAGGATGTATTTACCAGGGAGGGGGTGAGGTGATCAGGTAAACGGAGTGATACGAAGCGAGACGAAAAGAGACGAAGAGGGACGGCGGGAACTGAAGAGAGACGGCGGGAAATGGAGAGAGACGAAGATATCTGAAGACAGGCGGCGGGAGACGAAGAGAGACGGCGGGAGACGAAGCGAGACGGCGATTGAAGTAAAGTAACAGACAAACATTGAGAATTTAGATATAGTTAGATAGATTTAGAGTTTTGAAGATTCAACTATGATGAAGAGAACTCTGAACGTGAGTCAAGCTATAAGCTTGTTTTTTGACATGGAGGAGGAGGAGGAGCCTGTGATGTTGCCCTCTGTGTCGTAGTTGACAGAAACTGCTTTGAAGCGTGGCACAGATAAAGACAGAAAAAAATTATTTTTGTACATAATAAAATATATCTGTATATCAGGGTAGGATTTTCACCGACGGCCATGCCGTCATTGCCCCTTGGTCTGGCCGTGAAGCCCCGAAAATAATTGTATGTCCTACGGCCACCATGGCCTGTGTGCCCCTGATACTGTTACAATCTCGAAGTTGCTTTAAAAGCGTCAGAACAGTGGTTTCTGAACGGCATTATGCTGCGTTCACAACGGACGCGATGCGAATATTCTCATCGCTCCGCTGGAGTTTCACCGCGGCTTTCAGCTGTGTTTACTCCTGTCATTCAAACAGGACGTGCTGGAGAGGGGGTGGGGCTTATATCCATGTAAATCCTATGGGAGATACTAACTACGACAAAATGAACCTATTTTACCATGATTTAATTGTAATACACGTTTCAAAATGATGCCGAAGTAACTAAATACTGATAACGGTTAGTAAAAACCATGCTTTGACAAGTGTGCAGACAAGACGGCAGGCGAAAAACTTTTAAAATGCGTGTTCTCTGAATGGAGCGATCTCCATTCGATCAGATCAGGCTAAACTAACCTGTATCTGAAGACAGAATTAAAGCAGCGACTGTATTCGCCATGACACAGACAGTCTGTGGTTTGTACATGTTTAACTTTTGTCTAGTTTCTGAACAGATATGAGGAGCTGTGAGGAGTTGATTAAAGAGACTCTCTCACACACACACACACACACACACACACACACACACACACACACACACACACACACACACACACACACACACACACACACACACACACACACACACACACACACACACACACACACACTTTTGCATTTCAAAGTATTGCTTGTTCATACAGTTGAATGTTTGGGCTTCACTGTGCACTGCTGAATGATGTATGTGCAGAGTTTGACCCTGTTTCTTCTGCTCTGAAATGGAATATATTTGTTACATATTAATAGAATTTTAGATTTTTTGATTTGATTTTGGATTTGTGAATGGGAGATGGAAAAAATACCAAACTCAAAGTAAAGTATTTCATTTTATATACGGTAATACTAAGGAGGCATAGGCCATGATTTGTTTTCCATGTCATTCGTGTGTTTTTCTTATCAGAAAGTGAAATTATTTATTTGTAAGCTCCAAATCCAAATGTTTCCCTCAATGGCCTTTGTGCCCTGGCATGTGGCCTTTGCGCCCTGAAAAGATTTGTGACGCCAAAGGCCAAATGGCCTTGCCCCTAAAATGACGAAAATCCAAGCCTGGTGTATATATATATATATATATTTGTATTATATTTATAATAACACTTTTGCCTTATCAGAATGAAATCCCATGTATATTATTTAAGCTTTTAAATGTTTTGTTGTGCCTACTGTGTCACTGTTGACAGAACTTGAGAAATGAGGAAAAGATGCCTATGGATACACCTGTTATTTGTTCATAACATTTGTATATAGGTTCATGCTACCTCAATCAAACTTTGACATTATCATAGTGACATCCCATGTATATATTTCCAGCTTTCAAATTGTTTCGTTGTGCATGTTTGTGTTACCTATATAAAAAATAATATAATTTAAAAAATCCGTTTTTACATTTCTTTGTGATTTTGGGTCCAAAATGTTCATATAGTATCTCAAAATGAAAAGAATAACTGTCAGGTTATATAGGTGAGGTTGTCCTTAAAAAAAAGATACCAAACACTGACATGCCAAACATTTCTTAATGGGGTTTAGTAAGACAAATCAAAAGTATGCGAAAACGGCCAAATTAGCCCAGGACTCCAAAGGGTTAAGGCATCAAATCTATCCGAGCCAGAGTGCACATGGAGCGGATACATTCCTCCACGATTTCAGACAGCCGTTTTTTTTCTGAGTGCCCCCAAAAACCGGGTTTCCGATTTCGTGCAGACGGTAGTCTAAAGTGAATTTTTAGAAATATTTGACGGAGAAGGGGAAATTAAGCCCCGGAACCTTTTCCCCTTCTCCCTCTTAGGTGCCTTACAAACAATGGACGTCCGCTCTCGGGAGTGTCGGAGTGGTGCGGTCACCCTAAGTGACAGACCTAAAGTATCCGGGATTCAGGCATCTTCCCTGGCTTGTACATTTTTGGTGATGCGCCCTGGAGATATCAGCCTATTTTAAACAACTTTTCCCCGCCTTTCAAACACTTATTCCGGGGTTTTAGTCAGTCATTTTGCAAGATATCATTTAACATTGACGCTCTCCTGAAAAAGCACATATTCTGTGCATTTTCAGGAGAGCGTCAATGTTAAATGATTTCGTGCAAAATGACTGGCTAAAACTCTCTTCCAGACATTTAAAAATACTTTCCCCGACCATTTAAACATTATTTCTGGCTTGTAAAGTGCAGTTATGCGGCCTGGAGGTATTATACTATTTCAAACAACTTTTCCCCGCCTTTCAAACACTTATTCCTGGGTACAAGTGTTATCTTTCCCCCCCTGGGTGTGTGTGAGACAAGTGAACTGAGTCAGCCTGCCAACAAGCAGCAGTGTCCTGTCATTTGAAACATGTTACCCCACAGTTTAACACAACTTTACCCACGTTTTGAGGACTTACTGCTGGGTCAATGTGTGCACCAATGTGTCCTCTTTCTTCCCCCTGGGTGTGTGTGAGACAAGTGAAGTGAGTCAGCCTGCCAACAAGCAGCAGTGTGCTGTCATTTGAAACATGTTACCCCACAGTTTAACACACCTTTACCCACGTTTCAAGCACTTACTGCTGGGTCAATGTGTGCTCCAATGTGTCCTCTTTCTTCCCCCTGGGTGTGTGTGAGACAAGTGAACTGAGCCAGCCTGCTAACAACCACCAGTCTGCTGTCATTTGAAACATGTTCCCCGACCTTTTAACACACTTTTTACCCATGTTATGCGTCCTGGAGGTATCAGCCTATTTTAAACAACTTTTCCCCTGCCTTTCAAACACTTATTCCGGGGTTTTAGTCAGTCATTTTGCAAGATATCATTTAACATTGACGCTCTCCTGAAAAAGCACATATTCTGTGCATTTTCAGGAGAGCGTCAATGTTAAATGATTTCGTGCAAAATGACTGGCTAAAACTCTCTTCCAGACATTTAAAAATACTTTCCCCGACCATTTAAACATTATTTCTGGCTTGTAAAGTGCAGTTATGCGGCCTGGAGGTATTATACTATTTCAAACAACTTTTCCCCGCCTTTCAAACACTTATTCCTGGGTACAAGTGTTATCTTTCCCCCCCTGGGTGTGTGTGAGACAAGTGAACTGAGTCAGCCTGCCAACAAGCAGCACCGTGCTGTCATTTGAAACATGTTCCCCGACCTTTTAACACACTTTTTACCCATGTTATGCGTCCTGGAGGTATCAGCCTATTTTAAACAACTTTTCCCCGCCTTTCAAACACTTATTCCGGGGTTTTAGTCAGTCATTTTGCAAGATATCATTTAACATTGACGCTCTCCTGAAAAAGCACATATTCTGTGCATTTTCAGGAGAGCGTCAATGTTAAATGATTTCGTGCAAAATGACTGGCTAAAACTCTCTTCCAGACATTTAAAAATAATTTCCCCGACCATTTAAACATTATTTCTGGCTTGTAAAGTGCAGTTATGCGGCCTGGAGGTATTATACTATTTCAAACAACTTTTCCCCGCCTTTCAAACACTTATTCCTGGGTACAAGTGTTATCTTTCCCCCCCTGGGTGTGTGTGAGACAAGTGAACTGAGTCAGCCTGCCAACAAGCAGCACCGTGCTGTCATTTGAAACATGTTACCCCACAGTTTAACACACCTTTACCCACGTTTCAAGCACTTACTGCTGGGTCAATGTGTGCTCCAATGTGTCCTCTTTCACCCCCCTGGGTGTGTGTGAGACAAGTGAAGTGAGTGCAAGGTTATGGAGGTGCCACTGTTATGGGGACATGCTGGTGGTCATGAGTCCGTCCTTCGGGGCTCTGTGTGCGGGCAGAGAGAGGTGATTTCCCCCTGGTCTCTCCTGGAGGTGCAGAGTCCCACTGTTGGGGACTGCTGCTGGAGGTCCCTAGTCCGTCCTTGGGGGCTCTGTGAGCGGGCAGAGAGAGGTGATTTCCCCCTGGTCTCTCCTGGAGGTGCAGAGTCCCACTGTTGGGGACTGCTGCTGGAGGTCTCTAGTCCGTCCTTGGGGGCTCTGTGAGCGGGCAGAGGGAGGTGATTTTCACGGTCTCCGCCCTGGAGGTCTGAAATACACAGAGTCCCACTGTTAGGGGAACATGCTGGAGGTAATTAGTCCGTACTTTGGGGGTCTGTGAGCGGGCAGAGGGAGGTGATTTCCCCCTGGTCTCTCCTGGAGGTCTGAAATACACAGAGTCCCACTGTTAGGGGAACATGCTGGAGGTAATTAGTCCGTACTTTGGGGGTCTGTGAGCGGGCAGAGAGAGGTGATTTCCCCCTGGTCTCTCCTGGAGGTGCAGAGTCCCACTGTTGGGGACTGCTGCTGGAGGTCTCTAGTCCGTCCTTGGGGGCTCTGTGAGCGGGCAGAGGGAGGTGATTTTCACGGTCTCCGCCCTGGAGGTCTGAAATACACAGAGTCCCACTGTTAGGGGAACATGCTGGAGGTAATTAGTCCGTACTTTGGGGGTCTGTGAGCGGGCAGAGGGAGGTGATTTCCCCCTGGTCTCTCCTGGAGGTCTGAAATACACAGAGTCCCACTGTTAGGGGAACATGCTGGAGGTAATTAGTCCGTACTTTGGGGGTCTGTGAGCGGGCAGAGGGAGGTGATTTCCCCCTGGTCTCTCCTGGAGGTCTGAAATACACAGAGTCCCACTGTTAGGGGAACATGCTGGAGGTAATTAGTCCGTACTTTGGGGGTCTGTGAGCGGGCAGAGAGAGGTGATTTCCCCCTGGTCTCTCCTGGAGGTGCAGAGTCCCACTGTTGGGGACTGCTGCTGGAGGTCTCTAGTCCGTCCTTGGGGGCTCTGTGAGCGGGCAGAGGGAGGTGATTTTCACGGTCTCCGCCCTGGAGGTCTGAAATACACAGAGTCCCACTGTTAGGGGAACATGCTGGAGGTAATTAGTCCGTCCTTGGGGGGTCTGTGAGCGGGCAGAGGGAGGTGATTTCCCCCTGGTCTCTCCTGGAGGTCTGAAATACACAGAGTCCCACTGTTAGGGGAACATGCTGGAGGTAATTAGTCCGTACTTTGGGGGTCTGTGAGAGGGCAGAGAGAGGTGATTTCCCCCTGGTCTCTCCTGGAGGTGCAGAGTCCCACTGTTGGGGACTGCTGCTGGAGGTCTCTAGTCCGTCCTTGGGGGCTCTGTGAGCGGGCAGAGGGAGGTGATTTTCACGGTCTCCGCCCTGGAGGTCTGAAATACACAGAGTCCCACTGTTAGGGGAACATGCTGGAGGTAATTAGTCCGTACTTTGGGGGTCTGTGAGCGGGCAGAGGGAGGTGATTTCCCCCTGGTCTCTCCTGGAGGTCTGAAATACACAGAGTCCCACTGTTAGGGGAACATGCTGGAGGTAATTAGTCCGTACTTTGGGGGTCTGTGAGCGGGCAGAGGGAGGTGATTTCCCCCTGGTCTCTCCTGGAGGTCTGAAATACACAGAGTCCCACTGTTAGGGGAACATGCTGGAGGTAATTAGTCCGTACTTTGGGGGTCTGTGAGCGGGCAGAGGGAGGTGATTTCCCCCTGGTCTCTCCTGGAGGTCTGAAATACACAGAGTCCCACTGTTAGGGGAACATGCTGGAGGTAATTAGTCCGTACTTTGGGGGTCTGTGAGCGGGCAGAGAGAGGTGATTTCCCCCTGGTCTCTCCTGGAGGTGCAGAGTCCCACTGTTGGGGACTGCTGCTGGAGGTCTCTAGTCCGTCCTTGGGGGCTCTGTGAGCGGGCAGAGGGAGGTGATTTTCACGGTCTCCGCCCTGGAGGTCTGAAATACACAGAGTCCCACTGTTAGGGGAACATGCTGGAGGTAATTAGTCCGTACTTTGGGGGTCTGTGAGCGGGCAGAGGGAGGTGATTTCCCCCTGGTCTCTCCTGGAGGTCTGAAATACACAGAGTCCCACTGTTAGGGGAACATGCTGGAGGTAATTAGTCCGTACTTTGGGGGTCTGTGAGAGGGCAGAGAGAGGTGATTTCCCCCTGGTCTCTCCTGGAGGTGCAGAGTCCCACTGTTGGGGACTGCTGCTGGAGGTCTCTAGTCCGTCCTTGGGGGCTCTGTGAGCGGGCAGAGGGAGGTGATTTTCACGGTCTCCGCCCTGGAGGTCTGAAATACACAGAGTCCCACTGTTAGGGGAACATGCTGGAGGTAATTAGTCCGTACTTTGGGGGTCTGTGAGCGGGCAGAGGGAGGTGATTTCCCCCTGGTCTCTCCTGGAGGTCTGAAATACACAGAGTCCCACTGTTAGGGGAACATGCTGGAGGTAATTAGTCCGTACTTTGGGGGTCTGTGAGCGGGCAGAGGGAGGTGATTTCCCCCTGGTCTCTCCTGGAGGTCTGAAATACACAGAGTCCCACTGTTAGGGGAACATGCTGGAGGTAATTAGTCCGTACTTTGGGGGTCTGTGAGCGGGCAGAGGGAGGTGATTTCCCCCTGGTCTCTCCTGGAGGTCTGAAACACACATGTTAACACACCTTTACCCACGTTTTGAGCACTCTTTCCTGGGTTGAAAAGACATGTGCTGTAGCCTGGTTCTCTCCCAGTACTGGGTACTAGTTAATGCCACTATCACCACCACATTTAAACCAGATGAAGTGGTAGTTATCCGGGGTGCTGCAGAGTCATTTTCAGGCTCCTCTCCACAATTGTGCATTTAAATGCATTTATTCTATCATTTATATGGTTCCCCAACACAATGCACATAGTCTGGAGCTCACTGGGGTCCTGCATATAATTTAATCAAGCGTTTTAACACTTTTTCCCATGAAAATGATTTTTAATCACTATCATGGGGCTATGAAAATAAAATTCCGGGTAATGCAGAGCACAAGTGCACCTTTTACTATTTAAATGTATTTGTATTATATATATTTGGGCTAGAAAGGTGACCTCTCTGGGTGATTTAGTCAGTTTATGGAGCTTAGCCCACAAATCCTGGATGATCCAGGCCGAATTTGGGTGCTCATAGGCGGACATAGAAGCACCATAAAAACCACCCCCCTTGTAGAGTCACCAGGGGCACGAGAATACCCTCCACAGAAGGGGTGGTGGTGCCGTGAAGAAGGCCGAATATGGATGCTGATGGGCGGACATAGAAGCACCATAAAAACCACCCCCCTTGTAGAGTCACCAGGGGCACGAGAATACCCTCCACAGAAGGGGTGGTGGTGCCGTGAAGAAGGCCGAATATGGATGCTGATGGGCGGACATAGAAGCACCATAAAAACCACCCCCCTTGTAGAGTCACCAGGGGCACGAGAATACCCTCCACAGAAGGGGTGGTGGTGCCGTGAAGAAGGCCGAATTTGGGTGCTCATAGGCGGCCTGCCAGGCGCCCCCACCCGTGGAAAGCAAAAAAAACGCTTAATTATATCTTAAATTAATCAAAAAAGTTTTGAAAAATTGTCAAAAAAATGACAGAGTGCCCACGGGAGAAGGGGCCAGGTGTTTGGCGCTTCGGGCCGATTTTTCCCCTTCTCCGATGGTTGGTGCAACGGATAAGGGAATGCTCTGGTTTTTGGACAAAATTAACATGGGATCACTCCTGTCACCGGACGTACTTCGTCTCACTGGAATAGTAACGGTCATAGTGAATATAAAATCGTCCCCATGTATCCGGCCAATGACGGGAGAGTTTTGAAAGAGACAAAACACTGTTCCATACATTTAAAAACACTTAAACAATTAAACAATGTTTACCTGCCAACAAGCAGCAGTGTGCTGTCATTTCAAACATGTTACCCCACTGTTTAACACAGTTTTACCTGTGTTTTGAAGACTCTTTCCTGGGTCAATGTGTCCTCTTTCTCCCCCCCCTGGGTGTGTGTGAGACAAGTCAAGTGAGTCAGCCTGCCAACCAGCAGCAGTGTGCTGTCATTTCAAACATGTTACCCCCACTGTTTAACACAGTTTTACCTGTGTTTTGAAGACTCTTTCCTGGGTCAATGTGTCCTCTTTCTCCCCCCCTGGGTGTGTGTGAGACAAGTCAAGTGAGTCAGGCTGCCAACAAGCAGCAGTGTGCTGTCATTTCAAACATGTTACCCCACTGTTTAACACAGTTTTACCTGTGTTTTGAAGACTCTTTCCTGGGTCAATGTGTCCTCTTTCTCCCCCCCTGGGTGTGTGTGAGACAAGTCAAGTGAGTCAGGCTGCCAACAAGCAGCAGTGTGCTGTCATTTCAAACATGTTACCCCACTGTTTAACACAGTTTTACCTGTGTTTTGAAGACTCTTTCCTGGGTCAATGTGTCCTCTTTCTCCCCCCCTGGGTGTGTGTGAGACAAGTCAAGTGAGTCAGGCTGCCAACAAGCAGCAGTGTGCTGTCATTTCAAACATGTTACCCCACTGTTTAACACAGTTTTACCTGTGTTTTGAAGACTCTTTCCTGGGTCATTGTGTGCTCACCAGGGGCACGAGAATACCCTCCACAGAAGGGGTCGTGGTTCCGTGAAGAAGGCCGAATTTGGGTGCTCATAGGCAGCCTGCTGCAGAGTCATTTTCAGGCTCCTCTCCACAATTGTCCCCCTAAAATGATTTAAAATCATTATTTTTGCATTTAAATGCATTTATTCTATCATTTATATGGTTCCCACAACACAATGCACATAGTCTGGAGCTCACTGGGGTCCTGCAATATAATTTAATCAGGCGTTTGTAAACACTTTTTCCCATGAAAATGATTTTTAAATCATTTTCATGGGGCTATGAAAATAAAATTCCGGGTAATGCAGAGCACAAGTGCACCTTTTACTATTTAAATGTATTTGTATTATATATATTTGGGCTAGAAAGGTGACCTCTCTGGGTGATTTAGTCAGTTTATGGAGCTTAGCCCACAAATCCTGGATGATCCAGGCCGAATTTGGGTGCTCATAGGCGGCCTGCCAGGCGCCCCCACCCGTGGGAAAGCAAAAAGAATTGAAGAAAACGCTTAATTATAACTTAAAATAATCAAAAATGAAGTTTTGAAAAATTGTCAAAAAAATGACAGAGTGCCAACGGGAGAAGGGGCCAGACTATTGGCGCTTCAGGCCGATTTTTCCCCTTCTCCGATGGTTGGTACAACGGAGAAGGGGAAAAAAGTCCCTTCCACTTCTCTGTCAAAAAGATTCATCCATACTTTTCAGACTACCGTCCGCACGAAATCGGAAACCCAGTTTTTGGGTGCACTCAGAAAAAAAACGGCTGTTGGAAATCATGGAAGAATGTATCCGCTCACCAAGCACTCTGAGTGGGCCTAATTTTGTGCCTCAAGACCCCCCAGCCTGGTTCTCCGAATACTTTAAGTTCGACATGGAGGAATATAGGTCACTTGGCAGGTGACTCTACCCGATTTGGAGGCACTATTTTGGGACATAATTTTTACATTTTCCTGGTTCTCCAAATAGTTTAAGTTCGTCATTTTGAGCCCTGGAGGAATGTAGGTCACTTGGCAGGTGACTCTACCTGATTTGGAGGCACTATTTTGGGACATAAATTTTACATTTTCCTGGTTCTCCAAATAGTTTAAGTTCGTCATTTTGAGCCCTGGAGGAATGTAGGTCACTTGGCAGGTGACTCTACCCGATTTTGAGGCACTATTTTGGGGTATAATTTTTACATTTTGACCCCTTTTGGCCGGCTCTCACAAAAGTTGAGTTTGGTGATTTTGCCCATGTCAGAATGTCAGGGGAGTCCGCGGGGGACTCTTGCGGGGTCATGAGGCACTATTTTGGGGTACAATTTTTCCATTTTGACCCCTTTTGGCCGGCTCTCACAAAAGTTGAGTTTGTTGATTTTGCCCATGTCAGAATGTCAGGGGAGTCCGCGGGGGACTCCTACTGGGTCATGAGGCACTATTTCCGGGTACTTTTTTTTCATTTTCACCCAAATTTCCCTGGATGAAATATCTTTTTGTTTTTTTTGTTTTTAGCCCAGTTTTGGCCACAGCGTTGCCTGGAGGATAGGACCGAGATATGACAGACTCTCTGGCCGCCTCACAAGTCACTATTGTCGGACACTTTCTTTGCTTTACCCCGGTTCTATCACTCTTTCCTCCTTTGACCATACAACCCGTTTCCTGCTGGGGTGGTGCCTGGTTCCGGGGTACCCCAAACCCTCTCATGGTCGGGGCACCATGTATTGATGCATCGGACCCAATGTTGCCATCACCAGCCCCGCGTTGGTGCGGAGGTGGGACCATCTGACCCGGTGGTAACCCAATACCTCCCTTGGTCCATGCACCATTAATTGATGCATCGGACCCAGTGTCGCAACCACCGATCACGCTAACGCATATAAACGGGGCACCATGTATTGATGCATCGGACTCAATGTTGCCATCACCAGCCCCGCGTTGGTGCGGAGGTGGGACCATCTGACCCGGTGGTAACCCAATACCTCCCTTGGTCCATGCACCATGAATTGATGCATCGGACCCAGTGTCGCAACCACCGATCACGCTAACGCATATAAACGGAGAACTATAACATAATTTTGATCAAATTCATTATGTGTGTTTCAGTAAGGATGTCATCTGAATGCCCGGTGTGCAGACTCTTCTATCTGGCATTGAACAAACACCTTAAGCACAAGCATGCAGTGCGGAACTTGGAGGAGAGGGGAATCCTCCTGAAAATAGCCAGTGGAAGGATAAATGTTCGGACCAAACCCTGTCCCATCGCTGGGTGTTCGTACGCTGGGAAGAGACTGGACCGTCATGTAAAACATGACCACCCTGAGTTGTCCCGACATGAGGCACAGCAGGTCATGGCAAGGCTGAAGCATAGTGTGGCACTGCAGTTGCTCCATGACCTCCGTGAGACTAACCCCATCATTGGAATGGCTACATCATTGGATATAGACAATGAGGAGGAATACCCCGGGCACCCTCCACCCTTCTCCCCACATACCGAGTGTGACAACGAGGACTGCAGGCAGGTGATGCTGGAAAATGTGGCATTGAGGGCTCAGAAGGATGCCCTCAATGATGAGGTGAAGACCCTGCGCTCCAGGCTGAAAAAGGAGCTAAAACCCAGGAAGCAGAGTGCTGCTGTGCTTGAGGAAGAGGACGAATGTATACGATTTAAGGGCCTGGCAATCCCAAGTACCTCTGGCATAAACACAGTAGCCTCAGGCAGCAATACCCCTGTGAAGAGCCCGGTGAAGACTGTCATGCAGTCCCCAGTAACCTCCGGTAGCGGGACCCATGTGAAGAGCCCGGTGAAGACTGTCATGCAGTCCCCAGTAACCTCCGGTAGCGAGACCCCTGTGAAGAGCCCGGTGAAGACTGTCATGCTTGCAGTAGCCTCCGGTGGGAAGAGACCGGTAAATAACCCTGTGAAGAGCCCAGTGAAGACTGTCATGCTTGCAGTAGCCTCCGGTGGGAAGAGACCGGTAAAGAACCCTGTGAAGAGCCCAGTGAAGACTGTCATGCTTGCAGTAGCCTCTGGTGGGAAGAGACCGGTAAAGAACCCTGTGAAGAGCCCAGTGAAGACTGTCATGCTTGCAGTAGCCTCCGGTGGGAAGAGACCGGTAAAGAACCCTGTGAAGAGCCCAGTGAAGACTGTCATATTACCAGTTTCCTCCGGTAGCGAGACCCCTGTGAAGAGCCCGGTGAAGACTGTCATGTTTGCAGTAGCCTCCGGTAGCGAGACCCCTGTGAAGAGCCCGGTGGAAACTGTCATGTTTGCAGTAGCCTCCGGTAGCGAGACCCCTGTGAAGAGCCCGGTGGAAACTGTCATGTTTGCAGTAGCCTCCGGTAGCGAGACCCCTGTGAAGAGCCCGGTGGAAACTGTCATGTTTGCAGTAGCCTCCGGTAGCGAGACCCCTGTGAAGAGCCCGGTGGAAACTGTCATGTTTGCAGTAGCCTCCGGTAGCGAGAACCCTGTATGCCGGACGACCCGTGCGTCTAAGCTGGCTAAGGACTTGCCCTCTCCCTCAAATTACTGGTCCACTGGGTATGGACGGGGGAATACCATGCGTGAAATCACGTTGCCTAGAAGCATGGAGGCGTACCTTCAGACATACTGGGATCATTGTTTGGGTGTCGCTCCGACAGTAAAACAGAAAGACAATGTTCTGTCGAAGATCAGCCGGATAAAGAACTTCATAGTATACATGGCCCATGGTGTTAACCGCCTGTCAGACTGGCTGTTCCTAAGAAACATGAAGATGATCCGTGGCTGGAGCAAGTATATTGTAAAGCCGGGCCGGGCAGTCACAACATCAGAGTTCTTCTGAAGAATGTGAACCAGTTCATGGGGTACATGTCGGAGTCAAAGCCCCGGGGGTGCAGGCTCACCCAGTCTGATATGACCCACATAATGAGAGAGGTGAAAGCCAACATGAAACACTTGAATAAGGCAGTCACTCTACACCAGTTTAAGGTGAAGAGGAACAAACTGGATCGTCTGCCGAGCCAGGCGGAGCTTCTCGCCGCCATGGCGGCCGCTGAGAAGCGCATCCCGGAGCTCCTCGACCTGATGGCCGGCACGCCGACCTCAACCACCCAGAAGCTTCTCTATGGCTATCTCACCCTCCATTGGAGCCTCCTGTATGGCCACCGTACGGGCGTGTACGCAAACATCAAAAACAGTGAGGTCTTAGAGGCAGCCATAAGGGGAACTGCTGAGGGCTACATCATCCATGTGCAGGATCACAAGACGGCCAAGACATATGGCGAAGCACAGCTGGCGCTTACAGTAGAGGAATTTCGCTGGGTCATGCGGTGGATGTCGATTAAAGAGGCATTGCTGGGTCCTCAGAATGAATTCTTCCTTTTCACAAGGGGGAATCGGGCCTCCAAGAACCTGAACGCTCACTTGAAGAGGGCATGGGCTGATGCTGGGCTAGAAACAGCCGTCACCTTCACAATCCTGCGCACTGCCCTGGCTGACAATATCAAGCATCACCAAGATCCAGAAAGCCGGTCGATTCTCGCCAGGTTTATGTGTCACGACGTAACCACGGCGGACCGGTTCTACGTGAATGCGCCAGGAATAAAGGAGGCATTGAGAATCCGCTCCATGTTCAGGGCGTCATCAGATGCGGCAGCAGCTGCATCATCATCAGAAGGATGTCTACCGCTGTCAGATGGGGAGACCTCCGAAGAGGGCTGCTATAACAGTACTGCTTCTTCTTCTTCACCTGATGGGTCATTGGAGCGGCAGCAGCAGCGGAAGCGGAAGCGGGAGGGAGAGGCCAATGAAGTCGGGACCGGGGCTGGTTGACACTCCTGATGATGGGGCAGGGGCCGTGGACTCAACCTGTTTGCCCTGGTGCACCGTACGAATTAGACGCCTAATTTGGTCCCCAGAACCCCGCTAAACATTGTGAATATGTATACCGTGTATATAATTATTATTATTATTATAGTCCCACTGTTAGGGACTGGTGCTGGAGGTCTCTAGTCCGTCCTTCGGGGCTCTGTGAGCGGGCAAAGAGAGGTGATTTTCCCGGACTCTCTCCTGGAGGTGTGAAATAAACAGAGTCCCACTGTTAGGGGGCCATGCTGGAAGTCATTAGTCCGTACTTTGGGGGTCTGTGAGCGGGCAAAGAGAGGTGCCCTGAAAATGCCCTGTTCTCAAATCGTATTTTCAGAATCTGACCCTCTGCCGTAACTCCGCTCCCCAAGGTCCTAGAGATTCGGCGATGGTACCGTTGGATGCGGGGTACGTGTAAATTGGGGGGGTAGAGAAAAAGCCTGAACCGAACAGAGCTTGTTATCAAAAGTTATGGATTAGTAGCAATATTTCACAATGGAGCTCTCCGGGTTGCTGAAGGTCATTAGTCCGTCGTTTGGGGGTCTGTGAGCGGGCAAAGAGAGGTGATTTTCCCCTGGTCTCTCCTGGAGCTGTGAAATAACCAGAGTCCCACTGTTAGGGACTGCTGCTGGAGGTCTCTAGTCCGTCCTTCGGGGCTCTGTGAGCGGGCAGAGAGAGGTGATTTCCCCCTGGTCTCTCCTGGAGGTGTGAAATAACCAGAGTCCCACTGTTAGGGACTGCTGCTGGAGGTCTCTAGTCCGTCCTTCGGGGCTCTGTGAGCGGGCAGAGAGAGGTGATTTCCCCCTGGTCTCTCCTGGAGGTGTGAAATAAACTGAGTCCCACTGTTAGGGACTGCTGCTGGAGGTCTCTAGTCCGTCCTTCGGGGCTCTGTGAGCGGGCAAAGAGAGGTACATTTCCCGGTCTCCGCCCTGGAGGTGTGAAATAACCAGAGTCCCACTGTTAGGGACTGCTGCTGGAGGTCTCCTGCATTTAAACAGATTCACCAGTTTATAACATTACTTTAGCCCTGATCAGAGCCCTGTTTTATGGGTAAGACAGCGATGTGCTGTACCCTGGCTCTCTGGCTCTCTGAGACCCTGCTAAAAGCAGTGAGTCTGCTGCCTGCATTTAAACAGATTCACCAGTTTATAATGTTACTTTAGCCCTGATCAGAGCCCTGTTTTATGGGTAAGACAGCGATGTGCTGTACCCTGGCTCTCTGGCTCTCTGAGACCCTGCTAAAAGCAGTGAGTCTGCTGCCTGCATTTAAACAGATTCACCAGTTTATAACGTTACTTTAGCCCTGATCAGAGCCCTGTTTTATGGGTAAGACAGCGATGTGCTGTACCCTGGCTCTCTGGCTCTCTGACACCCTGCTAAAAGCAGTGAGTCTGCTGCCTGCATTTAAACAGATTCACCAGTTTATAATGTTACTTTAGCCCTGATCAGAGCCCTGTTTTATGGGTAAGACAGCGATGTGCTGTACCCTGGCTCTCTGGCTCTCTGAGACCCTGCTAAAAGCAGTGAGTCTGCTGCCTGCATTTAAACAGATTCACCAGTTTATAACATTACTTTAGCCCTGATCAGAGCCCTGTTTTATGGGTAAGACAGCGATGTGCTGTACCCTGGCTCTCTGAGACCCTGCTAAAAGCAGTGAGTCTGCTGCCTGAATTTAAACAGATTCACCAGTTTATAATGTTACTTTAGCCCTGATCAGAGGCCTGTTTTATGGGTAAGACAGCGATGTGCTGTACCCTGGCTCTCTGAGACCCTGCTAAAAGCAGTGAGTCTGCTGCCTGCATTTAAACAGATTCACCAGTTTATAATGTTACTTTAGCCCTGATCAGAGCCCTGTTCTCAAATCGTATTTTCAGAATCTGACCCTCTGCCGTAACTCCGCTCCCCAAGGTCCTAGAGATTCGGCGATGGTACCGTTGGATGCGGGGTATGTGTAAATTGGGGGGGTAGAGAAAAAGCCTGAACCGAACAGAGCTTGTTATCAAAAGTTATGGATTAGTAGCAATATTTCACAATGGAGCTCTCCGGGTTGCTGAAGGTCATTAGTCCGTCGTTTGGGGGTCTGTGAGCGGGCAAAGAGAGGTGATTTTCCCCTGGTCTCTCCTGGAGCTGTGAAATAACCAGAGTCCCACTGTTAGGGGGCCATGCTGGAGGTCTCTAGTCCGTACTTTGGGGGTCTGTGAGCGGGCAGAGAGAGGTGATTTTCCCCTGGTCTCTCCTGGAGCTGTGAAATAACCAGAGTCCCACTGTTAGGGGGCCATGCTGGAGGTCTCTAGTCCGTACTTTGGGGGTCTGTGAGCGGGCAGAGAGAGGTGATTTCCCCCTGGTCTCTCCTGGAGGTGTGAAATAACCAGAGTCCCACTGTTAGGGACTGCTGCTGGAGGTCTCTAGTCCGTCCTTCGGGGCTCTGTGAGCGGGCAGAGAGAGGTGATTTCCCCCTGGTCTCTCCTGGAGGTGTGAAATAACCAGAGTCCCACTGTTAGGGACTGCTGCTGGAGGTCTCTAGTCCGTCCTTCGGGGCTCTGTGAGCGGGCAGAGAGAGGTGATTTCCCCCTGGTCTCTCCTGGAGGTGTGAAATAACCAGAGTCCCACTGTTAGGGACTGCTGCTGGAGGTCTCTAGTCCGTCCTTCGGGGCTCTGTGAGCGGGCAGAGAGAGGTGATTTCCCCCTGGTCTCTCCTGGAGGTGTGAAATAACCAGAGTCCCACTGTTAGGGACTGCTGCTGGAGGTCTCTAGTCCGTCCTTCGGGGCTCTGTGAGCGGGCAAAGAGAGGTGATTTTCCTGGTCTCCGCCCTGGAGGTGTGAAATAAACAGAGTGCTACATTTTGTAAATAGCAGAATACCTCCATGGCGCATAACTGCACTTTACAAGCCAGGGAAGGTGCTTCAATCCTGGGTATACATTTTGTAAATAGTGCAATACCTCCAGGGCGCATAACTGCACTTTACAAGCCAGGGAAGGTGCCTCAATCCTGGGTATACATTTTGTAAATAGTGCAATACCTCCAGGGCGCATAACCGCACTTTACAAGCCAGGGAAGGTGCCTGAATCCTGGGGTAAACATTGTTTAATTGTTTAAGTGTTTTTAAATGTATGGAACAGTGTTTTGTCTCTTTCAAAACTCTCCCGCCATTGGCCGGATACATGGGGACGATTTTATATTCACTATGGCCGTTAATATTCCAGTGAGACGAAGTACGTCCGGTGACGGGAGTGATCCCATGTTAATTTTGTCCAAAAACCAGAGCATTCCCTCATCCGTTGTTTGGTGCAACGGGGAAGGGGAAAAGGTCCCAGGGCATCATTTTCCCTTCCCTGTCAAAAAGATTCATCCATACTTTTCAGACTACCATCTGCACGAAATCGGAAACCCAGTTTTTGGGTGCACTCAGAAAAAAAACGGCTGTTTCCAACAACGAGCAAGGTTGGCCAGAGATATGGAAAATCCACCCAAATGACCCCAGAAGTGGTTTCTTTTTGCTAAATCTCTCTAAAAAGGTCAAATGTCACTTGATTTGCATCAATCTTGATACAGGGTACTTATATGTTGTACTTTGGATTCCTAAAGCTTTTAGTCTACCTACTTTGAGAAAAAAGATTATTAATTTAACCCTTTTAGAAGGGAAGATATGGTCATTTGTTCTGGGAATGTCATTTTCGAGCCTGAGACCTGAAAAACAGGCTCAGGGCTTAACAGGTTAAATGGAAGATCCCCATAGCCCCCACCCACCCTATGATCGGATCGGCGATCGGTATGGCCGATACTGATTGCGGTGATCGGCCCCAAAAACCCTGATCGGAGCATCCCTATTAATAATGCACAATCCTACACCTACAGAGAAGCACCATCGAAGAGGTGGCAAGAAGCCTGGTTTCTCTGCTGGGCAGCCAGCTACAAGATGGCAGTCAACAGCAGTCAGCACCGCAACAGCAGTCAGCGCAGCAACAGTAGTCAGCACCGCCACAGTCTAGAATTCAACATTAAATGGCCAGGTTCTGTACATGTAGCATGCACCTACTCGGTGCATTATATGGTTAAGACAACCAATATGTATCTTTGAATAAATCATGTCTTAAAATTAAGATTGGGCCCAATGAATATAACTATGTAAATCCACAGGTCATTTCCAGGCTACTTCTCAAAAGCGCCTGCAAGGGGAAGAAAAAGATTCCGGTCTCCCTGCAGGGTGGTCGCTAGCAGTGGGAAGACTGTAACCCTGCAGTTCTATATGTTGAAAGGAAACACAGACAGGACACCAACAGCAAGCAGCGAATTAACACTCCTCCTTGCTGGGATGGGGAGTCGCACCATCACACTACCCGAGTCTGCTGACCACTTTGAGGTAAATTAAGCCAACCTGGATTCATTAACTAGTGTGTTTTTGTACAAAACAAACTTTAAGAATCGAAAATGTACAATGTATCCTTAATATTTGAACATGTCTACCTAAAATGTGGTGTATACCCTCATGCACCTTATTGCTCCACCTCTCACTACTCTTTTTAACCTCTCCCTCAGCACAAACACAATTCCAAAACTGTGGAAGTCAGCGTATGTCCTGCCTTTGCTGAAAGGAGGGGAGGCAACTGTTTTAAATAATTATAGGCCCATCTCTAAATTGTCAGTTCTGGCTAAGGTTCTTGAACGCCTAGTGAGTGAACAGGTAAAGGTGTTTTTATGTACAAATGACATCCTGTCTAAACATCAGTCAGGCTTCAGAAAACAACATAGCACCATCACTGCCACAATGAAAGTGGTGAATGATGTGGCGAGTTTTTTAGATAATAAGCAGAGCTGTGCAGCTCTATTTATTGACCTTTCCAAAGCATTTGATACCGTCGATCATCGCATCTTAAAGCAGAGGCTACTCAGTATTGGCTTATCCAGCCATGCAGTGGGGTGGTTTGTGAACTACCTCTCTGAAAGGTCCCAATGTGTTCATTTTGATGGGCTGTCTTCTGAGTGGTTAAACATTACTAATGGTGTTCCTCAAGGTTCTGTTTTAGGTCCACTTTTATTCTCCATCTACATCAATAGTTTAGGTGAAAATATCGATGGAGCAACCTTACATTTTTATGCGGACGATACCGTTATGTACTGTGCATGTCCCTCCATTAAGGAGGATGTTGTTGAATTGCAAACTGCTTTTAACATTATTCAGACTCAGCTCTCTGAACTAAAGCTTATTTTAAATGTGGATAAAACCAAGGTAATGCTCTTTTCAAAAGCCAAAAAGACACCAGAGCCTGTTTTAGATATTTTAACTACGCAAGGAATAAAACTTGAAGTGGTTGCCTGTTACAAATACCTTGGTATCTGGCTTGATGATTGTCTCACTTTTAAACGTCATGTCAATAACCTGCTTAAAAAACTGAGGGTTAGACTAGGTTTCTTCTACAGGAACAAGTCCTGTTTCTCGCTCGAGGCCAGAAAAAGGCTAGTCACTGTGACCTTTTTACCTGTGCTGGACTATGGTGATCTGATTTATATGAATGCACCTGCCAATTGCCTGGTCAAGTTAGATGCTGCGTATCACATTGCACTGAGATTTGTGACAAACTGTAAAGCATTAACTCATCACTGTACCCTGTATGCAAGGGCTGGTCTGCCTTCACTAACTGTACGGAGGCTCAGTCACTGGTACATTTTTATATATAAAGCCATGTTAGGGAAACTTCCATCCTACATCTGCTCCCTGATCTCACGGCGAATTGTAAGTGGCTACTGCCTGAGATCGCATGCTGTGGTTTTATTAAATGTGCCAACTGCTAGGACTGTCTTAGGGAAAATAGCATTTAGATGCGCAGCTCCACTGTCCTGGAATAGTCTGCAATTAAAATGGAAACTGAGCAATCTGTTGCCACTAAATGTTTTTAAAGCTCGGTTGGATGCTACTGAATCGGAAGCTGTTGGTACCTGTGCATGTGGATAGTATGTCATTTGTAATCCCTGTAATGCTACTGTATGATGTCCTTTTGTTGTTCTGTTTATGTTTTTAATGTTTCATGTGGTCAATGATCTCAATGGGATACAACCTGAATAAATAAAGGTTTGAAATGAAATGAAATGAAATGCAAAGCTTTCAAACATAGAATATGGATGAAAAGTGTACTTCTTTCATATGATGGGTTTATTGTGTTTTGTACAGATTTCAAGACTCCTGACCAGTCAGTACCCGAAACTTGAGACTATATCAGGAGGCTGGCTGCTGTATAAAGCCCTCGGTATTGTAGATCTACAAAAGCGTTGTACTGAATCATTTATTTATGTTTTTAGTCTTCATTTATTCAGTTATTGCTCGTTTCAGGTGGATCGGGACAACGCAAACTCTCAGTTATCCCCCCAGAAACTGAAGGTTATAATGGCCACTTTCTCAAAACTGTGACCGGAGGAGGAAAGAACACAATCTACATTCTTCCACTCCAGAATTAATTGGATACATCCCCTCTTCCTCCAGATGCAAATGAGTTTCAAAAGATGCCTAAGTCGTCTTGTAGAGTCTGTGGATCTTGCATGCCATTACAAGTATTGGCTGCGCATGTGAAATCCTGTGTGGAACAGCCATCATCAGGAGATGACTTTGATCTTCATGGAGGGGTAATTCAAAATTTGAACAGCTTTTGATTGTTCTCATAATTTATATATAATATATAAGTGTAAAATACCTTTGTTTAGTCTTCCCCTGAAGTGACAATTGTTGCCGAGTCCATTCCACCAGAATCTACACCAGGGACCAGTAATACCATGAGACCAAATTTGGAAATACAAAAACATTTAATACCAGCCTATAAAGATAAAATTGTCATGCAACCAATAGTAATTATTTAATTAATGTAAGTGGTTTTCTTGTCTTTCCACATTACTGCGTTTGCATTTAGGCTGCCTGTCCAGTATGTCTGATTGAATACCCACTGGATTATTTACAAGTCCATGCCAGCTCATGTGGAGACAGGTGAAAATAAATACATCATTTTTTCTCTGTAAGAGATAAACAGAAAATGTCTATTTGGAATGTGTACAATTTGGAATAAAGGACAGGATCATTACAAGTTAAAGTACTCAATGGAGAAAATTGTGTGCAATTAGTATATATAACATAACTTAAGCACTGTTCTGACTGGTTATTTTGATCTCATTAGAATCTGAATAAAAAGTACAAATTCTGGGATGCATTTAGAAATTCAACAATACAGAGACTCCCCGGTAATGTTCATTGTGTTCCCTTCTACTGTATACTTCTACAGCAACATAAAGGCTTTAATGGAAACTCTTTGCAATTTTAAATGTACATAATGGTCATTTGTAATCCTTGTGTAATCATGTTTTACTTGACAGTGTGGAGGAAACGCCCTCCAGGATGCAAGATGCCTTTAAATCAACTGAAGATGAAATTGAAAAGTATGTTTTCACTCTACATTACATTTTGAATAACTTAACATTTTCTGATTCAATGAAAAAAAAATCACTGCTACTCCAGGCATCATCAAAAACAAATACATAGCTTGTATCTACCTATATTCATGTATTTTAAGTTGTTATTACACTTTTACTGTTAAAGGTGGGGTAGGTAAGTTTGAGAAACCGGCTCGAGATACACTTTTTGTTATATTCCATGGAATGCTCTTAACATCCCGATAGCAATGAATATCTTAACCTGTTAAGCCCCAAGCCTGTTTTTCCGGTCTCAGGCTCGAAAATGACATTTCCAGAACAAATGACCATAACTACACTTCTAAAAGGGGTACATGTACATGTACAATATTGATGTCATTTATGAATTGGACTGAAATATTTTAGAAATGCATGCAGTATATTTGGAAAAATAAGATGCACTGAACAGTTTTTAACTATTTCTATAATGTACTGTATATAATTACCAATATATCTAGATGTGGTTGTATCACTAGCCACCTCAATTATATCACATTAAATCAAAAATGAGTTAATTTTGGCCCTAAAAGTGATATCCTGCACCGTACCCAGCCTTACTGTTTGTACCCAAGTGTGGGTCAGAGCATCTTTAACTCATCATTGACTTGAGCATTGAATGAGAGATATGACTAACACTTAAAAAGTATTTTCCTTTCCTTTTCCCGCTCTTTAGTCTTGATAATGTTATCCAGGCAATTGCTGATGCAGTAACAACAGATGGCAAAACCTTTATTAACCAAATACATTTTAACCTCTTAAGGACGACGGTCCCCCCAGTGAACCCCCCCCCCCCCACCGTTTTTTTTCGAGACTGTGTCTCAGGGCTTCTTAACATTTATGAAACTATTAATGTGTAGCACCAGATTAACGGGAAGAATCTCAGCTAACTGAAGATATGAACCATTTTTACCAAAACAAAACACAAGGGTAATAGCAAGCCTCTGAATTAGCACTAAGCGAAAAGATGCTAACGCACTTTAGCACACAACTCAAGATAAAGATACCCTTATACTTATCGTAGCTGCACATACAATATATCCGATTAAAGCTGAGACTCCACAGATTATATAGGTATAGTATCATCACTGAGCGATCCGAACTTGCGACAGGGGAAGCAAACACAGACATCACAACACGTACCTTTACGGAGCTTTTACGGGAGATCGTCTCACCGTAGCTGTCAATCTGATCAAAAGACGTGTTCAATGGCATTAAAACAAAAAAAGACGCGGCTACAACTGTTGATCCATAGGTTAATAATGTATCTGTGCCTTTGAAAAAAATATTTATAATCCATAATTCCATTTTTATGTAAAAATCGGAGAGAAAAAGTTAGCTGCTAATGGTAGCCACCATGCAGCTTCCGGTTTTGGTCACGCGTCACTCTCACTCCTTATTTGTTAACGTGTTGGTGTGTATAGAACTTTCCCTCGATTCCATTGGCTCTAGCGGTTATAAAGAGATTTCATTCATCAAAATCGACCAAGGGGGGCAGAGATTGGTCAAATCCACCCAAATGACCCCAGAAGTGTGTTTTTTTTGGCTAAATCTCTCTAAAAAGGTCAAATTTCACTTGTTTTGCATCAATCTTGATACAGGGTACTAATTATATGTTGTACTTTGGATTCCTAAAGCTTTTAGTCTACTAACCCATCATCCAAGGGTAGTTTTGGACGGACACTATAATTTACAGTTTTTTACTATGTAAAATCTGAATTTTCTTTAAAAAAAAAAAAAAAAAATATTGATTCTGACTTTTCTACATCCAACTCACAGGTTTATCATTACTTTGAGAATACAGATTATTAATTTAACCCTTTTAGAAGGGAAGATATGGTCATTTGTTCTGGGAATGCCTGAAAAACAGGCTCAGTGCTTAACAGGTTAAGATTGACAAACATCATATGTGTATGGAAGGGGAGGGACTTCGCATCTCTATAGAGGCGAAGTCCCTCCCCTTCCGGTGGGACTCATGGGACCTTATTTCGGAAAAAGTTTGTATTGAAGTCAATGGAGAGAGAAAGATTATCTTTCGATCCCGTTTGAATTGTGCCACGAATTACACATATGATGTTTGTCAATCTTAAATAATAATTTCCATGTCAAAAAAGTCACAGTTTGAAATATAAGACTATGAAAAATAGGCAACTAGAAAGACTACAAATCCCAGAATTCCGGTCCTGCATGCTGGCTCTTACGGAACCGACTAACTCCCCTTTTGTGTCTGTACAGCTCTCAACATGCCCAGACTTGTAGTGATTTTCACCTCTTTTAATACTTTTCGCCTCATTCTGAAAGAAAGAAGTGAAATGTGCCAACGTGACGGCCGTCTTGGTGTGTGGTGCGAGACGGGAGATGTAGTTCATTGAGCGGTTTCACACAAAAAAAGTGACACATTTAAAACATTTTGACTTGTAAAATTATCTTTTAAATTGACAAACATCATATGTGTAATTCGTGGCACAATTCAAACGGGATCGAAAGATAATCTTTCTCTCTCCATTGACTTCAATGCATAACTTTTCCGAAATAAGGTCCCATGGAGGAACCCGGAAGGGGAGGGACTTCGCCTCTCTATAAGCGCAGAGCCGGGAAGCCCAGAAGGAAGTGCCACAAACTGCAGTTCCTCTAGTGGCCAACAGGGATGCAGAAAGGAGCAATTTCCATAGACCCCCAACTTTACAGCAGAAATAAACATGTTTCTAGCCTGGATTATTCAATCAAACTTATTCTGGATATAGTTACATTCCACCTTCATGACAGGGAGTGCATTTTTTTTTAACGTGAGTAAATTAGTAAGTAAAGTAAGTTTTGCCGTGAGTGAATGAAAGTCTTATTTCTTCTTGAGGTCTGCAGTGAAGCATGTACACATGTGCTGAATATGAAAAGACTCTCAGTGTGTGCTCACTGTGCGACTGTCAAGGATAAACAACCTGTGGCCGCCGAGCCAGTCATGTGGAGGGATGGGTACCGAGCCCCGGTATTAAACGGGCCCCAGGGCTGAATTATTAAAGACAATTACCATTAAGCTCCAACGTTATCGGTCGGTACTGGAGAGAGACATGTAAAAAATATATCTCATATGTATTATTGCTACACAAACATTATATTGCAGTTTTAGTGTCACCAACTCCGTTTCTAATATGCAATAAGACTGCAAAATGCGTCTATGATTATTTTTAGTATTTTCGATCTTTCCAATCCAGACGAGAGATCTCTCTCCCACGTCTGTGTGCGAGGGGGCGGGGCAGTTTACACACATGCGGCTGCTACATGCAGCAACACACACACACACACACACACACGGAGGAGATGGCGGAGAGAACTCGCTCCGAGGTGTGGTTAAACTTTACCCGTCTCGATGTGGACAATGCTCGTTGCCAAAAGTGCAATAAGAGTTTAGCGGTAAGGGCGGTAACACGAGCAATTTGTCTAAACATTTAGCAAAAGTGCACCACATTCAGATGGAGAAATGCACCGTTTTCGACTGTCTTTCTAGTAGCTAGCCACATCCACGAGTAACGTTTCCACGTCAGGTATTATGTATGCTAGCAGCAACACACGGAGTTAACTCAATTATAAAAACATGGGCTAATGATTAGAGGTAACTGAGTTATTTATTTTGTTAAAGTTTCAGCTATTCTGTTTACAGTTCTGTCATCACATTATTTAATACGATGTGTTAAAACATTGTTGTTTCTTTTGATGTGAAATATTATGTATTTAATTAAAATAAAAAGCAATGTTAGTTTTGTTCTCAATTTGTTTAGTTAGTTTACTGTACCTTCTTTTTTTCTCAAAAAAAAACGATAAAAGTACCGTTAAAGCACCGGATCGATAAGTGGTATCGATAAAAGTAGTAGTAGGCCTACCGTTAAAACCTTAACGATACCCATCCCTAGTCAAGTGGATGTCAGTTTTACACACATTCTGAGGCCACCGGGCCTATGTTTTTGTTTTCACTGCTAGTTTATGCTTATGTTCAATTAGTGCATTAAAAAATCATTAAAATCATTAATGAAGTTTCAGCTCAGACCCCACGCTTAATAAGTCTCCCCCTGGCCCACCTACATTTCTCCAGGCCCACCCACACAATAATTCCTGGCTACGCCACTGGTACACATTGGGTGTTTCTCAATCGCGAGTAAAGCTGCTCCAGAGCCACTATTTCAAGCATACTACGTCATCGAGTGCCGCCGAAGTACTGTTCCAATCTCCAGCATACTTGGAAATCTACCGAGCCCGGCGTACTCCGTTTGGAGAAATATCGAGGCTGCACATGAGTAGACTCCGCGGTCTTAAAATCCCCACAATGCTTTGCGCACGGACCAATTTCCCCAAATCTGTGGCGGAAGATGTAAGGCGGGGCCTCTCATATGACGCACACTTGCTAGCCTGTTCCACTCTTTGTTTTCCGAATGGCAGGAAGTATTCTTGCCTCGCTTCTGAAGCAAGATGCTCGGCAGACATGTGCTACCAAGCAAGCGTACTCGCGATTGAGAAACACCCATTAACTTTTCTGTCATTAGTTGCAGACTGAAATAAAAGTCCATTAATTAAGAGTTTATTTGCAAAAACAAATGAAAAATATTCTTAACATGTGTAAGCCACCACAAGTTTGATTAATATTCCCTGGATATTACCATATCAAACTTTATTTTTGTGGGTGAACAATAAGGAGGTATGTTATGTAAATGAGATGACAACCTGTAATTCGCAAAGGTCCTTAACCTGTTCCACTCTGAGCCTGTTTTTCAGGTCTCAGGCTCGAAAATGACATTCCCAGAACAAATGACCATATCTTCCCTTCTAAAAGGGTTAAATTAATAATCTTTTCTCAAAGTAATGATAAACCTGTGAGTTGGATGTAGAAGTGTCAGAATCAATATAAATGTTTTTTATTTTAAAGAAAATTCAGATTTTACATATAATATAGATACCCTGTATCAAGATTGATGCAAAACAAGTGAAATTTGACCTTTTTAGAGAGATTTAGCCAAAAACTGGGCCATCTGGGGTCATTTGGGTGGATTTGACCTATCTCTGGCCCCCCTTGCTCGATCTGGTTGGTTGACATACCCTTGTGACCGTTAGAGCCAATAGAATCGAAGGAGGCGACTCACATAGACACACATTGTAAAGAAAAAATGTTGCCGCTTCGCGTGTGGAAAGCGAAACTAAACTGGAGGAATGTCTCCTTCTGGAGTTTGGAAACTAAAACGCAGTTGTATTGCTTATGGATTATCAGAAATAATTTCAAAGAAGGCACAGACACATAGGATGAACCTATGGATTAACTGCAGCATCGTTTTTTTATCGTTTTAATGCCATTGAAGACCACTTTTGACCAAGGTAAGCCATATTTACATGTTTAGCTTCTTGGCTCCACATGTGATGATGTACGCTTTCGTTGATAGCGTCGCGAATGTTTATCACTGAGTGTTGAGGTGGGCACCGTTAGATTCAGTGTCTCCAGGACACCAAAAAATAGTGTTTGGTTGTGCATCTAGGATAAGTAATAAGGGAGTTCTGAGTGAGTTTATGTGCCTTTGTCGGTCCCGTTTTTTCGATCGAGGCTAATTCAGAGGCTGAGTGCTAGCATTGTGGGTTTTTTTTGAAAAAAAAAATTAAAAAGATCAGTTAGCTGAGTTTCTTCCCGTTACATGGATATAACACATTCATAGTTTTATTCAATATTAAGATTCCTTAGACGTTGTTTCCTGCAAATGACGCGTTTATCCGCCCGGTACCGGGGGGAAGGCGTGAAACAGGTTAAGCTGTTAAACCCTGAGCCTGTTTTTCAGGTCTCAGGCTCGAAAATGACATTCCCAGAACAAATGACTATATCTTCACTTCTAAAAGGGTTAAATTAATAATCTTTTTTCTCAAAGCATTGATAAACCTGTGAGTTGGATGTAGAAAAATCAGAATCAATATAGATTGAACATAGTAAAAAAAAAACATTACTTATAGTGAAAACCACCCTTGAATGAAGGGATAGTAGATTAAAAGCTTTAGGAATCAAAACTATAACATATAATAAGTACCCTGTATCAAGATTGATGCAAAACAATGACCTTTTTAGAGAGATTTAAAAAAAACAAAACACTTCTGGGGTCATTTGGGTGGATTTTCCATATCTCTGGAACCCATCGGTCGATTTTGATGATTGACACCTCTTTTTAACCGTTAGAGCCAATAGAATCGAGGGGAGTTCCTAAAATCCATCTAAACATTACCCATTGGTGAATGAGTGATGCGTAGCCAGAATGCCCAAAACCGGAAGCTGTCATACACTCTCGTAGCAGCTAATATGAAATCTCCGTTATTGACATAAATATGATGATAGATTATCAGTAATCATTTCAAAGCAGTGTTAATTTTGGCAGCTATTTTTGAGTTAGTCTTAGTCTTTAGACGAAAATGGTTATTAGTTTTAGTCACATTTTAGTCATTTCTATCCTTCATAGTTTTAGTCTAGTTTTAGTCGATGAAAACTCAAAACGTTTTAGTCTACTTTTAGTCCAGTTTTAGTCGATGAAAAATTACATTTTAGTCAACTTTTAGTCAAAATGTTTTCTCTCTTTAAACCAATTCAGTTAGGCAAATACAGGTATCTGAAATTGGAATCAAGGTGACAGCATCAAGTGTTGAAATTTGTAAAGCAACATTTCACTCTCATAACACTTTACTTAGTTAGTTAGTTGGATATCTCTAGCCTAGACTCTCACATTGATGCAATACTGCTGTGTTGGCCTTGCTGATCCTCTAAGGTAAGGATAGTGCATACACATAGATACAAGTGGTACTGGTAACATAGTGGAATGTTCTTTACTCCAAGTCAAGAACCAAAACATTTTTTTTTTTAGCCTTCTTATATTTATTTTCCGAAACCTCAAATAAAAGTGAAGACACGTATGCCCAAAACAGAGCAATAAATGATGAACAATGACATGACACCTGAAGTTTTGGATCACGGAAATTACAGACTTGAGTTAGCTCAGTGACTCAAACCTTAGTCCATTGTAGACTCTCTACATTTATCAATAGTGTGTCAGTAACTTGTCAACAGAGGGTCATCACTCACAAGATGCAGTGCAAAGCAGTAACTTGTATAAATTGTTGTATAAAACTATCCCTCACCTTAACATTATATGTTTCTGTACCTACAAATAAAATAAAAATGTTGAAAGTGCATACATGCGTATAGAATAAGATAAACCTTGAATAAACGTGGCCTTATAAACAATCAGAGGGAACCACCTCTGTAGTGCACTCTCATATCAAGTAACAGACAAAGTACAGACATCCGTAGTAGCATTAACAACCTTTTAGCTTACTGATCTCTATTAAGTTTGAGGAAAGCACTTCTCTCTAAAATGACTCTTGCTCTATTTCGACGGCCACGAGTGAGGTCACCTGTGATACTAAAAACTCGCTCAGCAAATGCTTGAGATGCTGGCATTGCCAGAAGATCTAAGGCAAGAGGTTTTAGGCTCTGATAAACAGAACCCTGTGCAGGCCAAAACTCAAGAGCAGTCTCTTTGTTCATGGGCTGTGACAGCTGCTCCTTGAATTTCAGCATTTGCCTGACACAGGGCTTTGAGAGGCTAGATCTAGATGGCCGGCTTGCACTTGCTTTTGACAGGAATCTAAATCTCGGCCGCTTTGTCTCTGGTACCTCTCTCCTTTCTTCTTCATCCTCATTGTCATCAGTCTCCTCCTCCCGTATTACTGGTGACACCATCTGAGCAATGTAATCTTCTGCTTTTCTCAGAAGCTCCTGAATTTGTACGTCGTCATGCTAATTTTCAATGAGTGCTTCGGGTGAGACTGTTGGGTCGAGGAAGCATGCTGCAGCAATGAGGGGTGAGAATTTTGTATCACTGGGATCAAGAAAGCAGCTGAAGCGTTGGCCCATGTTTTCCTTCATCCTCTGTGACAGGGAAGCTAGGTCCCTGTAGCAAGAACCCTGGGCCTCGGGGAACTCAGAGAGGTGAGCATTCAGGTCCAGGAGGGCGGGCAACACCAGGGATAAGGACATTGTGTCACTCTGGAGCATCTGGGTGTGCTCAGCAAAGGGGAGGAGCAGATCTCTGAGAGCAGTGAGCTTCTGCTACTCACTTGGCAGTAGACAGTCCCAGCCCATTCCATCAGCTACCTGAACAAGGGAGTCCTTCACTTGGAGAAGGCGTGATATCATCAGGCAGTGGCGAGCCGTCCGGGCCCTCTAGGCCCTCTGTGAGGGCCTAAGATATTCTAAAAAATAATATTTAAAAACATTTAAAAAATATATTTTTTTTTAAAATATATATTTTTTTAATATTATTTTTGTTATATTTTTCATTAGTTTTACCGAAAAAAAACTTGATTTAATTGTATTTAAAATAACATTTCCAAAGAAATAAATCCTTCGAATCTGCCTGTTCAGTCTCTGTTTGAATGTGGGTTACATGAAAGAAGCTCACCTGGCCCTCTCTGCGATTCACAGTGGGCCCGCTATAGTAACTGAACGAGAGAGTAATGTCAAATGACAGTACAATTGACCAATCATATCTTCCCTCTAAATGGGTGGGTTTTATTATCGCGGACTTTATGACAAGTTCCGCCCGAAACTTTTCTTGTTTCCATAGCAACAACAACTTCCTGTCAACAGCGTGAACTCGCCTTCAAAATAAAAGCATGCCAAATTACACTTAAGACATACAACTGCAACGAAAGTAACAAACACAATGCAATATCATTTTCAATGTCAAAGAACACAAATGGGGTTCACAGGTGTTGTTTTGTGTGGTAGAGGGTCGCTGTCATTGATGCGTTTTGCACCCTGGGCCGTTGTTTTGATATTCCGCTGAAGTATACGCTGTGACGTAATAACTCTTTTTTTTTCTTTTTTTCGAGGGAATTGGTGGGGGTCAGAGGGCCTAGGTATAAAGCTCACGGCTCGCCACTGTCATCAGGTATGTGCTGGACCATCTAGTAGGGCAGTCTTTGACCAGAGTGAGTCCACACAGCTTTAGCAGTCGCTGAATTGCCACAGACGACTTGCGGAAGAGCCGGACAAGTACTCGTATTCTGTCTGTTTGACACTTACATCTTTCTGGATCATGTTCACCACGAGTTGCAGTGTATGTACAATGCAGGGGGTCCTCTCTATGGCTCCGTACCTAGATAGACAAACACAGAGAAAAAGACAAATACTTTATTAATCCTCTAGGAAATATAATTGCCATGAGCAACACAATGCAATAAAATATACAACGTATTAACACACATCTTTACATCTATACTTATTATGATCCATACCGTTAACCTGTCACATTTATGGCTGTACATTTGGTTTTGTACCAAGTTACTGTTGATCTTTTATACTTTAATATTTAGTTTATACTTGAAGTCTATATATTTGCACTATCTTACTTTTTACCACAACTGCTGCAAAATAAATATCTTATCTTAAATGCTAAAAGAGAATATAACCAAGCACAGCTCAATGACGTGATCTATGTAATTGAGCCTGCTACTGAAAACACTGAAAATATTAACAGCTACAAACTAAAAGAATGTACCTTCGGTCTTCGACAACCTCAGAGTCTTCCTCATCACTCTCCTGGGATTCTTCCTCAGAGCTGCTGGGCTCATCATGTACATTTTTTTTTAATGCTGCAACCATGTTGCTTCCGTTATCAGTTATGACTGTCAGAATTGTGTGTTTTGGTATTCCCCAGTCCTCTGTGCATCGTTCCACACAAGTCTTTATAGACTCTGCAGTGTGTGGGTGGGAGATCTGGTCAAGTCTCTTCCCTTTATTCTCCTGAGTGCAAAAGTAACATGCACTAATTGCCAGGAATGATGCTGTAAATCCTTTTTTTGTCCATATGTCCAGCCCAATTGTTATTTTGCGTGCTGTGGCGAGTCTTTCTTTGAATTTTAGTTTTTCGTCAATGTAAAGCTTATCAACTAAGTTGTTTATTTTGTTTTTTTTGGGGTATGTTCAGCCTCTTATCGAGGGTCTCCATCATAAGGATGAAATCCTCATCCTCAACTGTACGGGCAGGTAGACCGGTGCGTCCAATCCACTGGGCAATGACCTTTTCTTTAGTGCCTTGTTCCAGCGAGTCTGCTTTGTATTTTGGTCCTGAGGAGGAGAACGCTGCTGGGATAGTTGACTGTTTCCTCTGATTCTTTGCACCAGGTTGCTGTTTTTGAGTATTCGTCTCTGGGATCTAGGTGAGGAAAAATAAGATTGCATAATTACTCCCTATACAGACCTACAAGGCCTACAGATTAATTCAAATTAATTAAATGTAGGCTAATCCCTTTAAAATATGCCTTTGGTAATAGTATTATCATTAAAATATAGTATATCAATAATATCAAGTTTAGATTTTGAAGATTCTAATTATGTGATAATACAACTATTACAACTAGCCTATTATATATGCCGACCTGGCCTTAGAGATAAGAAACCATACACAAATATTTTCCAAATAAATTGCTGTGTAATCTTAAAAAAAAACACAATGCAGTGACTAGATAGTTATTGCAATGCAAGCTCAGCCAACATTAGCCAGTAACATAGACTTAACGTTAGCAAATTGATATGCTTAGTTAGCGTTACCACTTACGAGTTAGTTACGACTTATCATGTTGTTGTCATGTACAGTTAGCTAACTTACCGTGGCATAAATAGCAGGATGGTGCGCCTTCAAGTGCCTCTTCAGGTTGGTCGTATTCTTCCCAACTAATTTGAAGCCACATGGCGTCTCTCCTTCTCCCGCAGTAACAGTGCAGTGTGTTTTACTTTCTACCGAATTATAAATGAAGTGTGTCCATATATCTAGTCTTTTTTTCCGATCAAAAACTAAAAGCGCTGTCGCTGAATCAGTCATCTTGTTATTTTCTCACTGTTTGGACATCATCACCACCTGCTGCAGCTGGGGTGGGGGTGAGTGACGTGTGCAGATTCCCAGAATCCCAAATAATTCAACCAATGACAGGGATGCATTTTGAAAGACAAGACGGACAATTAGGGGGAAATAATATCCTGCATTTTTAATGTCCGATAGTCCACCCTTAACACCTTCGTCTCGTCTCGTCTCGTCAACGAAAACTAAATGTACATTTCGTCATAGTTTTCGTTATCAAGAATCTATTTTTAGCTCGTCATCGTCTCGTCTTAGTCATGTAAAAAAGGTCGTTGACGAACATTTTTCGTCATAGTTTTTTCGTTGACGAAATTAACACTGTTTCAAAGTGACACAGACACATTGGATTAACCTTCAGCAGCGTTTTTCTCGTTTTAATGCCATTGAACACAACTTTTGATCAGAAACAGCAAAAGGTAAGACATATTTCCCGATTTTGCTCCATAAAGCTACGTTGTGTGATGTCTGGGTTTGCTTCCTAGACCCTAGAATCTGTGGAATCTCAGCTTGCTAGCTAATATCTTGTTTGTGCAGATCCGATAAGTATAAGTATTTCTACCGTGAGTTCTGTGCTAAGTGCGTTAGAATTTCTTCGCTCAGGGCTCATTTAGACGCTTCTTGTGAGACTTGTGTTTTGTTTCGGTAAAAATGGTTCATATCGTCATTTGGCTGAGTTTCTTCCCCTTAAGTGGGTATGACACATGAATAGGTTTTTAAATGTTAAGAAGCCCTGAGACACAGTTTCGTGAAAAGAAACCCAGCAACTAATACCTGTCAATTATTTGGTGTGTTAGAGACAGTTCTTGCCAATTGTTGGAGGTAATTTCAAGTGGGTTTTAAACTATGTATATGTACAGTCTATGCTAATAATATGTGTTTGTTAAGGTTCACACATCTTCAAAATGTGTAGTTGAGAATGCCAGCAAGGATGATGAAGGAGCCGAGGGCCCCCCCATGTTTGCCCTGTCTGATTTGCTCTCATAAATGGGGCGAAACCTGCGAGCTAGTTCAGGCAGTGAACTCGAGCACCAATGATACATTTACACGTGACGTACCTCGCCCCTCTTACAACCAACCAAACACATTCTCCTCAACCTGCCGTTCTATTTAAGCTGCCAGATCTGCCTGAGCCTAGACGCCAAACTCAAACTATAAGCTGCTTCTAATAAACATATCGAGAAACACGTGAGTTTTCTGACTGAACTGTACATTCGTGGAAATGATATCCAAAACTCTTATTTCTTGAGGGAAAAAATAGAAGCCAAAATAAATGTTCCATTGTAATGTAGATTTTTTTTGTTGTTTAGCACAAATGCATTTCAATTTGCAAAAAGCAAATTGCATCCTGTGCTGAAGAATTACAATAAATTAACATTGAACCTTGTTTAAAAACTTGTACAATGGTGTGAAGCAATAAAGATTATTTTCACTGTGGTACTGTCTCCAGTCCGACTCCACTCATGCAGCAAAGGAGTAAATAACTGTGAGCCTCTGTTTCTGTGTTCATCAAAACAAGCGTATAGTTGCTCTTGTCTGGTTGTCGCTTGCATGGCTTCAGAGGACATTTGCATAAAGTTGGGTTATTCTTTGCTTTTCCACGTTGTGCTGCTCAGTGTCTTATAAATCTCTGCAACACCAGGTTCCATTATCTTGGAAAGGTTAGACTGATAAGCTGTAGCAATTTCCTGGGAGCAGTTTGTACCTCTGTAAATCGAGGGGAAAGAATCGTTTTAACAAAGCTGGCATTTTCAGTGTGGTACATCCTTTTACCCATATAATCCAGGGAGATATATGCTCTTCAATTGAAAGAGATGGCCAGTGAGCAACTAAAATGAAAAGTGTGAGTATGAGCTTGTGTGTGTGTATGTGTGTGATTTCCATTTGTTTGTAGTGAGTTTGCGCTTATTCACGCAGGCAGTATGGCTTTTGTGTGTGTGTGTGTGTGTGTGTGTGTGTGTGTGTGTGTGTGTGTGTGTGTGTGTGTGTGTGTGTGTGTGTGAGATCCTACCCCTGGGCTGTGTGTGTTTGTGATAAAGAGATAGAAAAGCAGAGGAAGAACGAGGGCAGAGAGAGAGCACAGAGAGATGAAAGAGACGACGGGCGAGCAAAGAGCGCAGAGATAATGGATGCAGGAAAATAAAATAAGTAGGACAGACAGAGCCGTGGGGGGGGGGTGATTTGAATTGCAGATACTGACAGATCACATTGACACAGAGATACTTTAAAGGGGACCTCAGTGTTTCCCCTATATACAAATAGTGGCGGTGCAGCGCCGCTGCTGAAATATGCGCGCCGCTGCTAGGGGGCGCCAGCCAGGTAACCACAAAAAAATATATATATATATTTTCTTTTAAATTAAAATAATAAGTGGTGACCCTTTTTCATTTTTGATTGTTTGTTATGTGGATTTGTAGTATTTGTGTTACTGTATTTTTGCTAAATCTTGAGACATTGCCACTGTATGTAGGCAGGGCCGATTTTTGGTATAGGTGACATAGGTGGTCGCCTAGGGCGCCAGATCTGGGGTGGCGCTGCGCTGGTAGCTCTGGGAGGGGAAAAAACCTTTTTGACCGTAGGCGCTCATCCTAATTTTTGGCCTTGATGTAACATTCATAATTAAGTAAATGTAGCACCCTTTTCACCCCGGTTACACTTTTCATTTGCCCTGTACGATGGGCGCTGTAAGTGATGAAAGTGGGGGATGTTGGCTTATCAGAGGCTCAGTGAGGTAAAGGACTCTGAGTGTTTAGATAGTTCACTTTAGTCTAAGTTATCTCAGTGGGTCTCAAACGTTTTGACCACAAATTATGTAAACACATATTTCCAAGGCACTCCTTTATAATTATTAGGATAAATAAAAACAGGTTTGAAATCATTCCAATGTATACTATAGGACAGTAAACCAAAAATATCGTTTAAGGTTGGAGAGATACAAAAATATGCATAAATAAATAAATGTTAACTGGTAAAATAAGATATGAATGAACAACAAAAATAAAATAAGTTACATGTATTTGTTATTGGCTATGGTAGGTTATTGGTCATGTTCACATACTTATTGATTATTAAAATGTAAACCGATTTTTCAGATGGGTGTTTAGAGTTGTACCCCCTAGATCAGAGGCCTGTACTACGAAGCTGGTTCAACCTAACCTGGATATGTTTGAGTTAGCCGGTTGGCCCAATCCAAAACATACGCGCTCTCGCTAAGCTGTACTACGACGCTGGTTATCAAGTGGATCGCTCAAGCCAGCCGTGTCCTATCTAGTTAGGTGCGCGTTCACATGAAAGGGGTGGTATTTGGAGCATTCGACCAATCACAAACATGGACAAGCGTACTGACAGCGCAGCGTCATACTTCCTGAATGAAAAGTGAACTTTAATATTAGTCAAATATGAAGAAGTTAAACTTTAAACATCCATGACTTAAACACTTTATCCAGGATAAAAGCCACATAGCTGCACCTGCAAGGTGAATACAGCTGGTAAAAGAAAAAGCGTTTGAATGCGTACATGAACAGGTTTATGAAATCACTGCCCCGTCCAAGACACGAGTGGATCTGACTTTAATTACATTTGACTCGAATGTTTCGTCAACTTAATTTGTTGCTTAAAATAATACTTCTGCATACAGTATGTGACACTGTGAGTGTTGCACGGCCAGATACGGCTCAAGAAGCTGACTCAAATAAGGAAATATATGATACATTATGATGTGATATGATATGAATGATAATGGGACACATCGACGTCTGCACTCACAGTGCCGCGGACTGTACGTAATGTTACTCTGATCCGGTTACTTATGTTGTGGCAGATATTTAAGTAAGCTTTCTTAACGCTAATGTTATAATAGTCAGATTGCTCTGAAGATGGGAGGGGATATTCTATTAATTTTCACGTTCACACAGTCAGTTGATTTTTGCTGGCCGTCTTTCCTGCAACGGCAGTTTTTCTGTATTTCCTCTATCCTGTAATATGACTTGATCGCTTTAAACTCTGCACACTGAGCTCTGATTGGTCAGCAGGCGGTGCTTTCACTGAGTTGATCTCTTAGCCTGCAACCTAACCTCCTCCCGAGGAGGACCGGAAAGCCCGAGTTTTCCCTGAAGTCAGCCGGCTAAGCGAAAATCCGGCTTCGTAGTATAGGCCCCAGGTCTCTAGTAATTGTGTGCTCAAAGTGCACCAGATTGAAGCATTTTACTTTAAAATGTTCAAAAAAATCTTCCCGGGGGGGCATACCACCGGACCCCCCTAGAGGATGTGACGTCCACCCCCCAATTCAAACATGTTCATACAATACTGAATACATTTGAAGCCATTTTGACGTATATTACCTATGTCAATACGTTTCTGTTTTTGTAGTGTATTTGTCTTTTGTAGAGATTTTTCATTTATTCTTTATATATGAAATCTCGCCTAGGGCAGCAAATTGGCTAGAACCGGCCCTGGTACTAGGCCTCAAGAGCCTTTCTTGTGCTGACACATAGAAACAAATTGGCACTTCGCACGTGCACACACAAAAACAATCCACACGCTCCGCGCTCACATTATGCTGGGCCCACGTGCCTTAGCACCGCTGCTATGACTCCATCCTAGGGGAAACACTGCCTTCAGGGAGCAGCTTGCTGCAGACATGAGGGGTGAAGTCCCTGCAGCACCACCACCACTCCCCCCATCATCACTCGTATGCATTCCCAAGTATTATGGGGAAGATGCCACCGCGCTCAGGCGGTACTGCAGGAGGTGCTCTGATGCTGGCAACAAAACGGTGAAGACACCTATCTACTGCACTAAGTGCCTGGTCCCTCTGTGCCTCAATTCAAAGAAGAACTGTTTCTGCTCCTGTTGGAGACAAATTTATCCTATGTTTCCTAATTTTTATTGTGTAAGTAAACCTTCCTAGAAGTGTTAGTCGGGTGATAAACATGTAAGGACTGTGGCAAAGTCCACACACAGACACACACACACACCATTTACATTAAAAACATTTTTATAAAAACACTTGTATTTGGATGGAATGATTACCTATAGTGATAATAAAATTAATTTTACAGTATGGTACCTGAAAAAGGTCAAATGGCACTGATGGTATCCAAATGTGCCCAAAGCTCTTTTTTGCTAAACCTCTCTAAAAAGGTCAAATTTAACTTGTTTTGCCTCAATCTTGATACAGGGTACTTATTATATGTTATACTTTGGATTCCTAAAGCTTTTAGTCTACCATCTCATCATTCAAGGGTGGTTTTCACTATAAGTAATGGGTTTTTTTTAGGCGGAGGTAAGAATTTACCTTTTTTTACTATGCTCCATCTGAATTTACTCTGACACAGAAACATCTATATTGATTCTGAGACTTCTACATCCAACTCACAGATGTAACCTTGCTTTGATAAAATAAATTATTCATATAACCCTTTTAGAAGTTAAGTTATAGTCATTTGTTTTGGGCATAGCATTTTCGAGCCTGAAACCTGAAAAACAGGCTCAGGGCTTAACAGGTTAACTTGGTGTCTTTTGGCGACATGTTTCTTAAATACTTGGATAAAATTACTAAGTTATCAAAGAAGAATTACTAATCCACTGAATAGTACCTTTTGTATTCTTTATAAAAGTATCCTATGTCGTCTGAACTTAACTTTAAAATCTGGAAATCTGGTAAGTTTTTAAGTTTTTCTTTTTTTTAATACATTTTTGATTTCTTTTTTTTAATGTAAAAAACAGAAATTTGTAAACTAAATTAAAAGTATGCACATTTTAAAATCAGAAATTTAAAAAGTAAAAAATAGAAAATGAACAGTGTATGGTTTTGACTTTGAAAATGAAATAGAAATATGGTGAAAATCCAAATCTGCTGTGTACAGTGTATACTCAAGTGCAGTGGCGTCGCCTGGCCTGGGCATCCGGGGCTTTAGCCCCGAATGTTTTTTCTGTAGCCCCGGACAATTCTCCCTCAATAATATAGTACATTAACCGTGCTTTACGTGAACCTCATCATGACACGAGAGGACGGCAGCACTGTAATTTCCCGTGTTCAGTGAATGCAACAGAGGCATGACACCAGACCAATCAGAGAGTTGCATGGAAATAAACGTGTGCTTGTGTCATTCAAGCTCAGCTCTGTGTGTGTGTGGCAATAGCGCATTTAGTGTGATAGAGAGAGAGAGAGGGAGAGAGGGGGAGGGAGGGACCGGTGCCCGGTGCCCGGTGCCAGCAGGGACCGTGTTGTTAGCATCTGGTTAGCTAGCTGCACTAACGGACATAAGGAGCTGTTTGTTCCACAAGAAGCTGGAGGAGAGTCCTCTCCTCTCAGACTGAGAGACTCAGGTGAGCTAAAGGACTCTCTGAGTGTTTAGATACTTAACTTTAGTCTAAGTTATCTCAGTGGGTCTCAAACGGTTTGGTCACAAATTATTCAAAAGATTGTTTCTGCGGCACACCTTCATATGATCATTATAGTTATAAAAAAAATAAGAGAATAAAGGAAAAACAGTTATGAAATACTATATGGCTGTAAAACAAGAATAGAGTTTAAAAGGGGAGTGATTAGTAAAATATGCATAAAGAAAAAGTAAATCTGTTTACAGTTCTGCTTCATATGGGTGTTGAGAGAGGTATCCATAGATCTCTTCATTTTGCTCTCAAAGTGCACCAGATTGATGCATTTAACTTCAATATTTAAAAACAAATCTTCCCGGGGGAGCATCCCCCCGGACCCCCCTAGAGGAGGTGAGGTCCGCCCCCCACTCATAACAAATACCACTTTACCCCTGCCTATATGCCGTGAGCTGATTATCGAGCCTTCATTGTAACAGTCGCGGGTGTATTGTGTGTGTGCGTGTGGGGAGTGTTGCAGTAAAAAATGCCACTGTAGTGCCGCCGCCACTGTGGGCTAAGCCCCGAATGTTTTCAGGTCCAGGCGACGCCCCTGTTCAAGTGTATGAAATTATGCAAATGTCATAAACTGTGTTAACTTCAATAAAATGGTGTTTGAATATTCTACAGTCTAGGTTGAAAGACTATGTGTGGTTTGTTATTTTAAAATCAGGAATCACCTGTAATTCTATCTGTGTGTGATGAAGTATGTGTTCATCTATAACAATAATTAAACTTCAGCATATAATTGTAATTCTGCCTAAAAAGTGTTTATGTGTGTTGTATTTATAAGTTTCTACTCCTGCAATGTGCAACAATTCTGTACAACCAGCAGAGTGCGCTGTTGTAATTTTCAGCTTCATCCACCAGGGATAGCTGTTGTAAAACTGACCTCTATGTAACAAGAAGAAGCTTATCTTTCTTATGGGAAGAACATTTACAATATGATTAAACAATAGAGCATAAAAACGGCAAAACACATTTGCAAGCACAAATATTTCAACATTCAGTTTTGGAGAGCTTAAAATCCAATATCTGACAACACTGTACAGTAAAGAATACAATAATCCTTCTTAACAAACACAAAACGCCAACAACAATATTTATAGATAAACCTGATTTAAAAAAATTAACTCTTTTCTAATTCCAACTGTGACAAAAGAAGAATGATTTGTCCTTCACAAGATGGCGGTCAGAAAGAATGACTTTTCCCTTGATGGGGTCAAACTAAATGGATGACAAAGAACAAAGGAGTCCTTTGAATTTGCATTTCACAAAATGGCGAATGCCATGTGTTTGTTTGACATGAGGTCAAAACAAGATGGCTACTGATTATTTCAACCTCTGACCCCCAAAACAAAGAGCTTTGTGAGAACACAGTGGACTCTCCCAGATGAGATGAAATCATGAGGTTCTGATCTTAACAAAGAAACCAGATACCAGGCTAAACTTTAGCGTAGTATAACAGCAAAACACACTCCAAAAAATGCTGAACAATTTAAAACAAGTTAACAATAACAATTCAAATAGTTAGAGTCCATCAAAACTATTAGTCTATGGTCGTCCGAGCAACTCTCACGCTATTATGCGACCAAATGGGAAGCCAGTCAAACACAATTAGAAGAATATCGTCTATCTAACGCACGAATGCCGCTTTCTCTCCGTAATGCACACGCAATGATTAAAAAAGTATACTTCGGACTTCCACAGACTCTTATCACCAATTAAACAAGAGACCATCTCACTTATTTGGGAGTAAACCAACGGATGCCATCCGAATCACAACCTTTCCAGAATTAAGTAAGAAACCATCTTTCTTATTCAGGAACATAGAACACTGGACCCCATCAAAAATTGTTCAAACAACACACAAAATATATATAAATACAAACAATAAGTACCGGCTTAAAAACACATTAATATATATCCGGCATAAGAAACACACACATTAATATCAGGCATGCAGAACAAAGAAAGAATAAGAAAGGAAGAAGAAACTCACCTCTGTTTGTCCCAGAACAACGCCACGTTTTATATGTAGCCTATGTTGTAAATTTAGGTTGTTTAACATTAAATGCAGTTCTTCTCAGGATCCGCTGGCCGCCATCAAACACACAAATCTAATGTTTCCTACATAAGCTATTGAAGATTTGATTCAACTGGTTCTTCTTACCACGTGTGTTTGAGGTCTTTGTTGTCTGATGGCGGCAGCGTGTCCGTTGAATAGCTGGCGTGTTTGTCTCCCGGTGCAACAAAATCACGTCTCAGGGTCAGCCATTTGTTAGATGTATTCGTTGTTCTCGCGTCCCAGGAGAGAAGCTTACAATAAGGAGACTAAAGGAGTCTCTGAAAAGGTTCAAATGGGTTACTTTAATTAAGTAGCATGGTAATGGAACAAACAGAAGGAGTGAGGAGAGAGCAGCTGCAGCTGTGTCTCGCAGTGGCGGCTGTCGAGAAGTGCCTGAGATCGCGTTGTCCTCCGTCTGTATCGATCCAGCGCTCCTCCTTCAATGGCGGCTGGTGACGTCGTTCTCCCATCTCTTTCTCCAATGTCCGATATCGCACATAACAGAGGATTTAGACGTTGTGTGGTCATTGTATAACTTCCACACGCCTTTTCTCCTCACACACTCTTTCATGACTTTTTATTTAATGCATTTTAACGGCTGTAATCGATGTTTTCGTAAAACCAGAAGTGGTCATTGTTGTCGTCTCTCAATACAGCTTTTCAAAGTAAACTTTAACCGGAACTGTTTTCAGAATAAAACAGTTTTGAACTTACTGTTTGTTTAAAGCTCCCATGTCATGCTTTTCCGGTTATTACCCGTCCCCTTGTGTGTTATGAAGGTTTTTATGCATGTAAACGGTGTGCAGAGTCAAAACCCTCAAAGTACACCCTGTAGCGAGTAAAACTCTAACACAGAAAATACCTCCCCAAAACGCCTCGTTGGAGATGCGTCACTGCCCATTTGATTCTTCCGGGTACCGCCTGATGTCATGCGGTACCCGGAACGAAATGGACCAATCCCGAAGAGCTATGGCCACACCAGCAGCGGCGTGTTCCTCCTCCAGAGGTTCGAAGAACCGGCATTTCACAGACGAAAGCTTCCAAAACATTGCCCAGTTTGAGGCCGGATATGCACAGCTTGTTTGGACCGTTTGGAGCAGGGGAAGATCTGGGTATACAACCTGTAAGTTTGCATTGTTATTTGTGTATTTATCAAACAAGACTGTTTAAATGTGTAAACTGTGTTGGACTGCTAAGCCATTGACACAGTGCTAACTAAGTTGCTAGAGTTTCCATATATCAACTCTAATATCAGCAGATGGCCTTGCATACATGTATCTCATAGCAGGAGAATGTCTGCATTCACACACAAAATACCTATTGACAGTATACTCCGGGTGATTGACCGCGACTGACCGTGCGGTCAGTTGCGAAACGTAATTACATTATAGCTGGCGTAGCGATCTAACACACGGAGCTAGAGCTAGTTTTGGTCGGAAAAACATTTTTGTGATGCTACGTTGCTAGCGTTTAAATATATCAACTACAATGTCAGCAGATGGCCTTACATGTTTGTCATGGCAGGAGAATGTCTGCAGTCACACACACGGAATACTCATACAGTATACTCCGGTTTACCGTACATTGTGACCGTACATATACTGCATGTAGCTAACGAGGCTAGCTGTATGCTAGCGCAAAACAATGTATTCATGCAAGTTACATTGTATGGTAGCAGAATACCCGTATACGATTGCAATTATAAACACGTTATTGCTAGCCTAATATGAACCACTAGCTTTTGTTCATAGTAGTTTTATTACACTGCATTATAGTTGCCTTTCCTCGAAGCTAACGTTCATATCGTGTTAGCTACCAAGGTAAACAAAGCTAGGTTAGCATATTAGCAGGCAAGCTGTTCATTACACAACTACTACTAACGAATCTAAAACAACTAAGTTTCTCTAATATTTTGTGATTTGCATTTGATTTCATCCAGCCAGATCCTGGCGGACAATCCATGACGGGGAAGGGACTTCTACTACTACTGAGGCCTCGTGCTAAAAGGCACCGCACCGACTGTGCGCAGGCAAGATGCGAGGAGGAGGAATATACCGTGTGTATATATGTATATTTATGTTCATTTTGTACATTACTAAAAATAAAGTTTAATGGAAATACTTAGTAGGCCTATCCTTTCTTCCCTGAATTCATATATAGCAAACCATGATTTGATTTCTCATCAAACAGTAGTAGTTTATAACGGGTAAAAATAACTTACTCTTTGTTATGAGAGTGGCTCGTAGGCCACAACGGAAAGACAAGGAGACATACACGAGTTTACAAAACCACAGCACATTTATTGTGGTAAATGCAGAGATAGGTGGTTGAGAGGATCGCAGAGTTAGTCTTCCTGCAGCCGCTTTGGAGAGAGACTGGGGCCGTCGTGTCCGGAGGTGTCCGTGATCGTGCTGATTAGCCTCTTCAGCTCCACCCCATCGTAAGACAAAGGCCCTGGGGCCGTCACACTCTTCTATAACAACAGTTCCGTACCGACGCCATGATAAGACTGATGTTACGCTGAGAGCAGCCGGGAAAAGCACTGACATGGGCGCAGCCTCTCTGGTGGTTGACTAATCAGAACGAGTGGCCGAGCTGACCAATCGGAGCACACTAGGCTCACAGGGAGGGGGGGGCAAGAGCTCCAACGAGTCGTTTAGTGGAGAAAGTGAATACTGCTGAATACACATGCTTGACAGAGATGCTGTATGCGAAACCAATGTGAGTTTGGAAAATTGCACAGTATAAATCTATTTTAGTATACCTCAACAATGTAATTATGATCAGTGGAAATGGCCATGACATGGGCCCTTTAAACTAAATTACGTCATTCAATATTGATTTTAATTTCTAACATTGTCCACACAATTTTTTTTGCAAGAGCAGATGAAGACAAACTTTTTGCAGGGAACCACACCGATGTAAAGTCTGTCAGAGTTCTGCAGAGAATATCAAGTGAAAGAAATCTTGAGAATCGCTTGGATAGGGATGTGTTTGTGGAGTGAGTGCTTGGAAATTAAAAAAAAGCAGGATGTGGAAAATCCTAGCTCAAAAATCAAGCACAGTACAATGCAGTATGTTGCAATGTGTCTTTTTGTTGTTCACTCCTATTCTGAGACCCAGCTTCATATTTTGCAAGACCTACAAAAGAATAAGCGTTGTTTCTTGTATTTGGATGCCACTGGAAGTGTAGTTGCAAAACCTCAACCATCCAGCCAATCAGTACTTTACTATGCACTTTGTATGTCATGCCAGTCAAACATCTGATCAGAGTACTGCAACAATCCTGCACTGGTTGACTTGCCTGGGTCGCGACTACTACAAGTTGTTTTCGAAACACTTCAAGCCCCAAAAAGTCGAAACTGATTTCAGTTGGGCCATGATCCATGCAGTAGTTCAGGCATTTAACATCACCAGGGTTCAGGAATATCTCAAGCTTTGCTTTCAGGTGTGCCAAGGGCAGCAGTCAGTGCAGCTGACAGTAATACACCTCTGTGCTGCTCACATGCTGAAGTTGATCAGTATGAAGTTGTCCAAGGTTCAGTGCAGAAAGGAGACAAAACAATTTGTTTTGTACTGTTCCTCCTTCAAAATGCTACTGTATTTGGCTAGGTATTGTCAATTTCAAGGTGTATGGTACATGTTTTTTCATCAAAGACTGACACTAATGGGTGTAAGAAATATCTCTCAGCACTGCAGGATGCCATACGGACACAGAAGTCCGAAAATATCAATTTCAAAAATGAAGATGAAGACCACACACCTGCTGATTTTGAAGACATGCACAGATCTCTCACAAAATCATCCCCTTTCTTTGCTCCTATCAAAGAGGTGGTCACACAAGCACAGGAGGAAGCAAGGAAGGAGGATGACGCAAACGGAGCAGGCCAGCCAAATCCTCATTATTGTGAGACACTTTTTAACACATAATTCTCCATTACGGTGGTACTGTGCCTCTTTGGACAGGTCTGATGCTTAAAGATCTTGGCAAAACCCGTGACAGTAATGCTGTTGTAGAGAACTGGTTCAACAACAACAAAAAGTTATCCTTTCATCAAAATTGCACAGAAGAGCAGGAGACTTTCTCCAGCTACAGCAAGAGTTTGTGATTAGAAGACTCAAGGGCGTTGCAATAATGAAAAAACAGGTGCATCCTTCAAAAACATACACTGAAGACAAAAGACAATCTGAGGGACCAGAGACACTTCCTCTGTCACAAGAGGAGACATGGAGGAAGCGAAGTAAAACCCAGAAAAGAAAGTCAAAGTACTTCAGCCCCCCTACTCCAACTGCTCAAAGAAAAAAGTCTAAACTGTCTAAAACATTGTCAGATGCAAGAGAAAAGCAAAAGGGATGCTGTCCACATTGGGGAGGAGAGGGAACAATTGGACAGCAAACTGTGTCAATGACAAACACTTGTACAGTGGACAACCTCCTGTACACTCTGCATCTCGCAATAAAAAGGAGACCAGGCATTAAAAATGATTTGTCAAAAAATGCAAATCTTGACTCATGGATGTCTACCCTGCTGCAAGTCCATATGCTTTTTGAACACAGGGAGTGGTCACAGGGAAAGCTGCTGTGGCTGAACACAATAGCCAGATTCAAAGGGCAATCATGTGATGCATTTGGGACTGAGGAGGTCATGGTTGTTTCTCGACTGGACTACTATAAAAACGGAAATAATACAAAAATGCCAGAATGTGGCTTGCCCTGTCGCCAAAAGGACATGCAATTCAGTTGATATAATGTAAGTATTTCCCTATTTTGTGAAATTAAATTAATTTAATGTATTTAGTAAATCAAATGAATGTACTTGTAAGCAATAGTATAATTTATTGCACCCAAAAAGAAAGTCTCTTGAGTTAAAGATTGCAGAGATTGGTCATATTAAAGTTAATTTACTTTTTCAAATATGTTTTAATCCCTTTCAACATGTGCAGATTTTGGGAACATACAGGCTGATGTCGACAAGTGGGCGAATGAGTCCCTAAAGGTTCTTCCTTGCAAGAGGTAAGTATACCATATGTATATATTTCAGATAATTCATTGTAAAATGTATATGCTAAACAGTTCCATTGATCTACATTGTAAATAAATGATTGAGGTATGAAGACCAACTATATCCCTCGCTGACCTTGATGAATCACTTAGATATGTGACCATTGTCCTGTAACATTCAAATGTTATCAAAAAAATTGAAATATTCTGAACCTAGTCGTAGGAAGTTAGCACTTCCCACTTCCAGACTGCTTCTCCCAGCTTCTTCTCCTCCTGCCATGCTATGGATCACCATCTCATTCTGCCAAACAGTCTTCAATCTCTGTCTATGGCTAACGGCTAGCTCCAGGCGAGAACCTGCGGCCACCGGCATGATGTCAAAGTATTCCATCCCGCAACTGCTGAGTCTCAACAACTACACAACCCCAACGTGCATCTCAGCCATCAAACAACTTGGAATACTACGCCGACCTCGTTACATCCACAGAGGCTCTCGTAGAAAGTTTGTTTACAACCAACCGTGCCCGCCTGTATCATCCATTCCTTCCATCTGGACCACTGTCGCACGTCTGCCACGTCATCACAGCGCTGACGCTCTCGGTGTAATTGGCACGGGAAATACCGCGAGACTGCTACACACTGAGCTGTGCGGAAAACGTGGAGTGGATCATAGTTTACTGCGGACCCTACAGAAACCCAGCATTTCATCTACAGTCAAAATAGAACTATTTAATGCACAATCCCTTACAAACAAATCGGCATTCATACAAGACCACATCATGGACAAGGGAATAGACTTTATGTGCCTCACAGAAACGTGGCAACAGCCAGAGGTTTACTGTGCCCTAAATGAAGCCTGTCCCCCTGGCTACAGCTACCTTGAAAAATCTGGCCGAAAGTCCCCGGAATTGGGGACTGGCTTCAGTAGAAGCTGCTGGGAAACGTCTTTTGTGAATCAAAGAAGAACGCACAACCTCTTTTTTTTGTGAGAGAAGGAATAATGGATTCCAGCAATTTTTACAAGACCCAGAGAAAACGTCTTGCACAGGTGAGCTGACAGATTGTAAATAACCTATACTCTGCCCTTTAGAACTACTGTATGTGTGATTATTTGTTAATTTCACTTGTGCTTGTGTCTAATTGTGTTATATTCTTTATTCCTAATTCCTATAGTCCGCCCCGCAGGGGGCTGCAAAAAAAGTGAAGCCGTCTCCTGCGCCAAAAAAAACAAGCAAAGTCAGACTTGTTAAAAAGAAAGCGGTACGTACTATTGGCCCTCATTGTCAATCATTAATACTTACACCATCTCTCTGCTATAAAATATATTGTTTATTTCCATGTGACCACTGGTATTCATATTTTTTTTCTGTTTCCTATCAGGCCATCACACTTACGCTGCTCCCGGCGTCTGCTTCATGCACGGCTGGATTGGCTGACGCAGAGATCCGGGCACTTAAAGTGGACCTATCATGCTATATTTGAATAATATAGTGTAGGACCATACCTATATAAGGCATATTTATACTTTTTTTTTTTCAAAATACCAAACAGATCATGCATTTTAGCCATGCCTCATTTTGCTCAATTTGAAATTGTTTAGCTCTGGATTTGCAAGGGCAGATTCAGTGAGAACAGCACCATCTACTGGCCTGGCATATGTACTACAGCGTCTCCAGCGCTTTCGAACGGCAATGGCCGTGGCTGTCTCCTCCTGATTGGTGGAGTTGGTCCAATAGCCGTAGCGCCACTGTCCTGACGTCAGGACAGTGTTCAAATCTGGATCAGTTTTTATCAGATCCGTTGCAGCCCCTTTTTTAGAGATTTGGGTATGGAGGAAAATAGAGAGGGTTGTGTTTTCTGACACTTGGTGAGTTCCCTGGAACACCGGGGACACATATTCATGTAGAAAAGACGTACAAAAGTGCATTTTGCATGATAGGTCCCCTTTAAAATCCGGTTGACCGCCACGGAGGCACAAGTGTCCGAGCTGACTCAAGAGCGGGCTGCCATGAGGTTGACACAGCAGACTGCAGAGTCGGAGCGGGCTGCCATGACGTTGGCACAGAAGACTGCAGAGTCGGAGCGGGCTGCTATGACGTTGGCACAGAAGACTGCAGAGTCGGAGCGGGCTGCCATGAGGTTGGAACTGCAGCAGCACCTGGACACACAGCTGGACACGAGCGCCTGCCAATCCAGGCGAAGACTGTTTGGGTTCCATGTGGGAGACGCAGACCCACAGCCTCTGCAGCCAGATGTGCCAATTCCAGCGGTCACTCCGGGGTCGGCAGCAACACCACGACCGTCGGACACACCTGATGCGCCCACCGCCATCAGGGCAGTTTCCTCGGATCGCGAAGACATGTTCTTCGAGGACTGCTATCAAAAGGGACAGCATCGCCCTGAGAAATGTGCGGGTGATATGTTCATGGCCATGTTGCCATTTGACACATATGAGAACATGGTCAAAATAACAAACTGGAGTGGGAGCAAAGGGAAAATGCCTCTTCCCCTCAATGTGAGGCAGACACTTGAGTCCAGTGTCTCCCGTCGGTTCCCAGGCCTGACCACGGACCAGTGGCATAAAATTAGGAACCGGGTAAACGAGAGACTGAGGAGCCCACGAAAAACGGATCCAGAAACACCTCACCCTGGTTTCCGCCGCAGATAGGCATACTGTAGATAGGCCGCAGATAGGCATAGTTTGTTAAATATAGGACCATAATATAAGATTCTGATTTTTTGTAGATTATTTTGTTAAATAAAAACATGGTGATGTTTTGTAAATGTATGATCCTATCTGTGACATATGGATCTTAACAATATTACACTCCTAAAATAAATGGTAGACATATCAAATTGTTTCCTCTTTTTATTTGTTTTATTATTTTCGGGACGGGGAGACGTGTGTGATTAAAAATGAGCGCTTACTCTGTAAATAACAAATATACCTAAAAAACATAGCCAACCAAACATATTCATATATAGGCTACTGGAGCTTAAATTAAGAAATATGTAGCCTATAATGTGATCAATAATGATTTTAAACAAACTACGTATAACTACCACATTATAATTAAGTGAATGTAAAACTTAAGGATACAGTTATGAAGACATATCTGACCGTTAAATACATTATTAAAATATCCATTTCCACTGGGTGACTAATTTCAACACTCCAAAAATAACATGACTTTCTGAAGCACAATTTAAAATGTATGCTGTTTAAAATCTCAAATTAGATCTATTGTCCATCTATATTTTGATTATTGTTTAATGGGAACTGTCCATAATCAAAGAGTCATTCCACTTCAGACTGAGAAAGTCAGTCAGCGAATATCAGGACATTCTGATGTAACATTTCAAAATAAAAGACCTTTGAAATGCCATATATGAGCTATCGTCCCGCTGTTTTTAGATAAGAATGAACTACTGGGTGTTGATTTATTCTATTGGCTTCATATCCAGGATTGGGTTGTAACGGAATACATGTAACGGCGTTACGTAATCAGAATACAAAAATCAAGTAACTGTATTCAGCTCGCGTTACATTTGAAAAACGAGTAATCTGATTACAGTTACTTCTATAAAACAGCTGTGGGCAGCAGATACTGTGAGTGTCACGGACATGAATTCATAGATCAAGGCAGACTGGTGCACAGTGCACACACTCTCCTGTTTTCCCAATCCGGTGCTTAAAGGTCCCATGTCATGCTTTTCCGGTTATTACCCGTTCCCTTGTGTGTTTTGAAGGTTTGTATGCATGTAAACGGTGTGCAGAGTCAAAACCCTCAAAGTACACCCTGTAGCAAGTAAAACTCTAACACAGAAAATACCTCCCCAAAACGCCTCGTTGGAGATACGTCACTGTCCATTTGATTCTTCCGGGTACCGCATGATGTCATGCGGTACCCGGAACAAAATGGACCAATCCGGAAGAGCTATGGTCACACCCAGCGGCGCTGGCCGCACCCTCTGCCAGCCTAACATTTACTGTTGGAAGCTCTGGTTCAGTTCACAATCGATCCAGTCATGCCAATGCCAAGGACCTGTTTCCTGAAATGTGAGGAGAAATCTGAGCTGTTTGTCCTACCGACGGAAGAACCACGACGAAGTCAGAGGTTGAAATTTCTTTTTAACACTGTTCCTTCAGAGGTTCGAAGAACGTTACTGTGTGCGCGGCATTTCACAGACGAAAGCTTCCAAAACATTGCCCAGTTTGAGGCCGGATATGCACAGCATTTGAAACTGAAGGACGATGCTATTCCTAGTTTGTTTGGACCGTTTGGAGCAGGGGAAGATTCGGGTACACAACCTGTAAGTTTGCATTGTTATTTGTGTATTTATCAAACAAGACTGTTTAAATGTGTAAACTGTATCGGACTGCTAAGCCATTGACACAGTGTTAACTGTGCTAACTAAGTTGCTAGCGTTTAAATATATCATCTACAATGTCAGCAGATGGCCTTACATGTTTGTCATGGCAGGAGAATGTCTGCAGTCACACACGGAATACTCATACAGTATACTCCGGGTGATTTACCGTACATTGTGACAGTACATGTACATACTGCATGTATAGCTAACGAGGCTAGCTATACATGCTAGCACAAAACAATGTATTCATGCCAGTTACAATGAATGACCGAACGTAGCAGACTACCCGTATAAGATTGCAATTATAAACACGTTATTGCTAGCCTAATATGAACCACTAGCTTTTGTTCATAGTAGTTTTATTACACTACATTATAGTTGCCGTTCCTCCGAGCTAGCGTTCATATTGTGTTAGCTACCAAAGTAAACAAAGCTAGGTTAGCATATTAGCTGGCAAGCTTACTGTGTTCATTAGATAGATGGATTAGATAGATCCACACTCCTACCACAACTACTACTAACGAATCTAAAACAACTAAGTTTCTCTAATATTTTGTGATTTGCATTTATTTCGTCCAGCCAGATCCTGGCGGACAATACATGACGGGGACGGGACTACCACACTGATGCATCGTCCTAAAAAGCCCCGGCTGCGATAGGCAAGATGCCGACAACGGGGAGGAATTGATGATATACCGTGTATATATATGTATATTTATGTTCATTTTGTACATTTCTAAAAATAAAGTTTAATGGAAATACTTAGTAGTATATCCTTTCTTCCCTGAATTATTTGCTCCTATAACATATCATTCATATATAGCAAACCATGATTTCATTTCTCATCAAACAGTAGTAGTTTATTACAGGTAAAAATAACTTACTCTTTGTTATGACCGGCTCGTAGGCCACAACGGAAAGACAAGGAGACATACACGAGTTTACAAAACCACGGCACATTTATTGTGGTAAATGCAGAGATAGGTGGTCGAGGGGAGAGGATCGCCGAGTTCGTCCTTCTGCAGCCGCTTTGGAGAGAGACAGGGGCCGCCGTGTGACTCCGGGCAGCTGGGCTTAATAGCACCTCGGCTCCGGCCAGGTGTCCGTGATCGCGCTGATTAGCCTCTTCAGCTCCACCCCATCGTAAGACCTGCAACACACCTGCACAAAGGCCCTGGGGCCGTCACACTCTTCTATAACAACAGTTGTAGGTACAGTTCGGTTAGTTAGCGTATAAAATATACGGCTGTACCGACGCCATTATAAGACTGATGTTCCGAGAGCGAGCCGAAAAAAGCACTGTTAGACATGGGCGGAGCCTCTCTGGTGGTTGACTAATCAGAACAGAGTCGCCGAGCTGACCAATCGGAGCACACTAGGCTCACAGGGAGGGGGGGGCAAGAGCTCCAACGTGTCGTTTAGTGGAGAGAGTGAATACTGCTGAATACACATACTTTACAGAGTTGCTGTATGCGAAACCAATGTGAGTTTGGAAAATTGCACAGTATAAATCTATTTTAGTATACCTCAACAATGTAATTATGATCAGTGGAAATGGCCATGACATGGGCCCTTTAAGATGTAATCCCGTACCCGGAACAAAATGGACCAATCCGTGGAGCCGTTACGTTACGTCCGCGGAGCCGTTACGTTAAGCCCCCGCTGATTGGTCCAAATTGACCAATCCACGGACTTCCTCACACACACAGTGCAAGCAGCTCTGCTGATTTCTCCTCCCTGACTGCAGGCTGATAACAGACAGTTGGGATCGTGGCGAAATTCTCTCTGCAGACCCATTCTCACAGCGTTTATCAACCTTTTTCTTACTCAATATCAAGCCACACTTATTGTTTTTACTTCGGCTGTGTGTGCTCAGGATGAGTTTGGCTGTGTTTCGCTGTGTATCGCTAAACAAGGAAACAACACCTCCACGGAGCTCAGCGCGATTCACAACGTCCCGACCAATCAGAGCACACTGTGCTCACAGGGAGGGTGGGGGCTTGAGCTATTGGAGCTACAACGAGCCGTTAAAGGCAGAGAGTGAAATTCAGTGAATACACATACTATACAGAGATGCTGTATGAGAAACCAATGTGAGTTTGGAAAATTGCACAATGTAAATCTATTCTAGTAGACCTCAACAATGGAATTATGATCAGTGGAAATGGCCATGACATGTCTCCTTTAAATTCAATGATTCTCTCTTCTAAACCATCAACGTGTATCTTAGACCCGATTCCAACTAAGGCCCCGGCTCCACGAGGACGAAAACGGGTTGAATCCGCATATTTCTCATGCGTATAGCCCTCTAAGCTCGACGACGCCGTAAGGGAAACGTAGAAACAGACCCCGCAAACGACAACGGGTCCAAAGGTGGATAGATCTGGGAACGGAGCGCTCTGGGGGGTCCAACGGGGCCGTGGAGTCGCCTATAGAGTGGCGAAGTCCCTCCCACTTACTTCCGGGGTATGGGACCTTATTTTGGAAAAATTATGCATTGAAGTCAATGGGGAGAGAAAACTTATCTTTCGATCCCGTTTGAATTGTGCCATGAATTACACATATGATGTTTGTCAAACTTAAAAAATCATTTCCATGTCAAAAAAGTCACAGTTTGTCGTAAAACTGTTGAAATATAAGACTATGAAAAATACGTAACTAGAAAGACTACAAATCCCAGAGTCGCGTAAGTGATGTCACAATTGTTTACCTCCACCATTCAGATACCTAAGATCAGCGCAATATAGATATAATCTATCTATATGGCGCTGGCTAAGATAAGATAACTTTAACAAGATGCCTGTGTGCTTAGTACCAGGTTGTTATTATACCAGCAATGGGTCTTGCTCGTTCTTTTGCTTCCCGTCTGATGAAACGACCAGGAGTGGCTTGATCAAGTTAGCTACCTAGCTAGTAGCTAGCACGTTAGTTAGCATTACAGCCTTGTCATTTTTATTAGCCTTAACATGAAGTAATATTAAGTAACCCAAAATGTTAAACAGTAAGAGTAGTAGTCATATTTCGTGAACCCTTTGAATAGTACTGTCACCGGTGTGATCATTCTATAATACACCATTTAATTCCGGGGGAGAAATGCTAACGCTAACGTTAGCATCGGCGATCTTTTCTACTTCATGCTATCTGCACAAATGGTTGACATTAAACATTAAAACGACCAGGCAGTTCAGAGAGAATCAAAGGAAGGCAGGCAGGCAGCTTTGCATGACATTCTTCAGGACGTGTTTCATTGTGGTGATAGTCAATCGTTTGTTGACAAGACAGTAGTGACGGCCATCTTGGTGACGTGTGTGGTTGACCAGAGATGTAGTTCATTTAGCGTTTCACACAAACAAATGTGTTACTTCACAGTTTTACGGCACATTTTTTTTTTTTTGACTTGCAAAATTATCTTTTAAATTGACAAACATCATATGTGTAATTCGTGGCACAATTCAAACGGGATCGAAAGATAATCTTTCTCTCTCCATTGACTTCAATGCATAACTTTTCCGAAATAAGGTCCCATGGGGCTCAACCGGAAGGGGAGGGACTTCGCCACTCTATACGGTCATTCGTTTTCATAGCCCCGCCTCTCCCCGCCTCTCCCCCGCAGGGTTGCTATCGTGCTCCAGTCGCTACTGACCATGCTACAGTTCTTTGTGCAACATCTACAGGAGCTCCTCCTTGAATTCAGATTATTTATCTTTATCTCGATATGGACATAAACGCGAGTGAAGTCTAATCTGACAGGACGGAGACACGCAGCTCCTGCCGCTGTGATGCAGCGGGAGCAAAACACACACTTCAAGTCAGATCATCACCCTTAGCTATTTTAATTACCTCTCAAACTACCTAAACTAGTTATAAATATGTTCATTTTTACTGTCGGGTCACTCATTACAGGATCAGCTGCTGCATGAGACAGACACTGACGCTGTCAGAAGAGAGGAAAAAGAGACAGGCTCCGTGTATTTGATGATTATATATCATTATATCGTCGTTATTCATTTGTTTTAAAGCTCAATAAATAACAATGAAGATCTTTGACCGGCACTTTTATAATTTTGTCCGGAAGATTTAAACTTTAACACACGCTGACCGGCGAAAAACTCTGCCCGGTTCTGTCGGCCCCCACCGCGGAGAATACACAGAAGTGCAGCCATGACAACCATTCTTCTTCGCTGCTTTTGTGGAGGAAGTTGCTGCTTTTGTGGAGGAAGTTACAGCGCCACGTACAGGTTCGGCATATGTACTGCAGCTTTTCCAGCGTTTGGATGTAAACGGAGCCGTCTCGTGGAGCTTGACACAATCCGGTGTATATTGCGTGGGGACGGAAGGTTTTTTGCGGTTGCATTTGCGTTACTCCGATGCGTTTTGCCGTATTTGTCCTCGTGGAGCCGGGGCCTAAGCTGTTAACCTGTTAAGCCCTGAGCCTGTTTTTCAGGTTTCAGGCTCGATAATGCCACTAACACAACAAAGACTATATCTTCACTTCTAAAAGGGGTAAATTAATAATCTTTTTTCTCAAAGCAAGGTTACATCTGTGAGTTGGATGTAGAAGTGTCAGAATCAATATAGATGTTTTTATTTTAAAATAAATTCATATGGAACATAGTAAAAACATGTAAATTCTATCTCCGCCTAAAAAAAGAACATTACTTATAGTGAAAACCACCCTTGAATGATGGGTTAGTAGACTAAAAGCTTTAGGAATCCAAACTATAACATATAATAAGTACCCTGTATCAAGATTGATGCAAAACAAGTGAAATTTGGGAACCATCAGTTCCATTTGACCTTTTTCACTGTAAAAATCATTTTATTACTTTGAATTATCACTATAGGTATTCATTCCATCCAAATACAACTGTTGTAAAAAAAACAAACATACAAAATGAAGTTTGACTCGAACTGGAGCAGATTTATTTAAAACTGTGAGGGTGAGGCAGGTGTGGGCTGGGTGAAAGTAGGCAATGGTGAAGCCATTTCATCCTCATCTCCATCACTATGAAAACAAATGTGGACAAACAAAGAGATTAGATTAATTCCTGTAATTTCTGTTTCCTAGGCAGTAAACATGCCATTTTGAGTGTGTGAATGCAATACATTTAGTGACTATAGATGAACACTGGCCTATACTTTTAGTAAATGTAACAGACAAGAAACACTATTTGGTATTTTTGTAAATAATCCCTCTAACTCCTGCCAAACATGCCATTTTGAGTGTGTGAATGCAATACATTTAGTGACTATAGATGAACACTGGCCATTTTGAGCGTACATTACATTACATCACATTTATCAGACGCTTTTATTTACTATATGAATAATCGTACACCAAATAAATAAGTAATAGATCAAAACAGAGAGATTACATACCTTTCCCGTGGTGGAATTTCATCATCAGAGTCACAACGCTCCGGGTTCCGTTCTGGCTGCAGGAGATCCTCGTCGTCTGACTCAGAATCAACGGGTAACATATCTGCATCGCTGTCAACATTAGTCACCATTTCCATTGCCTGTAAAGTAGTAAGCATCTCTTTCCTGCAAGCCATTATTTGACAAAAGTCAAAGTATAGAAAAAGTCCTAAACGCCAATCTTGTAATCTGCTCCGTTATCTGCTGTCCGCTCTGTGCGCTCTGGGTCCTGCTGCTGCAATTCCTGTTGTTTACGTAGTAAACACGGCGTAGAGTCTGCTGCGTAATGGGTGTGCCGCTGGCATTCACAATTTATACTTTACGCAGGACCATATCTATGGAACCCATTGGTCGATTTGAGTGATTTACACCTTTTTCTTAACCATTAGATCCAATAGAATCCAATGGGCAGTTCCCAAATCCACGTAAACATTACCATTGCGGACGTAATAGAGAAGCAAACGAAGCATATCTGAAAGTACAAGCCTTGACTGCAAAACTTTATACCCAGTTTATTGCCATAAATATGATGATGGATTATCAGTAAAACATTCTACGTGACACAGACACATTGGATTAACCTTGAGCAGCGTTTTTATTCCGTTGAACACAACTTTTGATCACAAATCAAAAAAGGTAAGATGTAATTATTGTAATATTTTTGAAACCGGATGTTGTTTACTTTCTCTTTTCTGGCTGAAAGCTCCGCAAATTCGGGGTCGTACAGTGATGACACTACATGTATGGAATCTGTGGAGTCTCAGCTTTAATCGGATATCTTGTTTGTGCAGTTACGATAAGTAATAAGGGCATTTTGAGAGTGAGTGCTGTGCAAAACTCTGTTAGCATTAGTTAGCATTTTTTCGCAAAATGCTAATTCAAAGGCTTGGTATTACTCTTGTGTTTCTTTTAGCTAAAGATGGTTCATATCTTCAGTTAGCTGAGATTCTTACCGTTAATCTGGTGCTACACATCAATAGTTTCATAAATGTTAAGAAGCCCTGACTGAGACATTGTCTCAAAAAACAAAAGTGGGAGGGGTCCAATGGGGGGACCGCCGTGCTTAAGAGGTTAATGAAGAGTAGTAAGCTGCTCTCGCTTTACGCATTGCTTTCTTATATTCATTGAGAGTAATATGCCAAATTAAACGAGATTCTTCAAGTTTAGTGGAACGCCATATCCTTTCAAGTTGTCTCGACTTTTGCTTTATTTTGCGGGTTTCGGCATTATGCCATGGAGCTAGTCTACGTTGTTTTATTTTCTTCTTTTTCAAAGGAGCAACAGAGTCTAATTTTATTCGCAGCGCATTATCCAAGCTTCGCAGAGTTTGCCAGTTTCATATCAAAGGAGGCCCGCATAGCATGCAAACCAGTCATCACTATATGCTCTGAAACCCTCAGCAGAAATACCTGTAAGAGAAGCAAAAAGGCCAAAAGCAAACACATTTGTCACCGACGTGGGGGCTTCAGACACACCTTGCATTGTGGCAAAAACCATCGTAGAAGAAACCAAGTCAGAAGATGCAGAGGAAGTAAAGAAAGGGAGCATGCCAACACAAAACACAACTGAGTGTTTTTGCTGTGGAGAAAATCATTCCATATTCAAATGCCAAAAGCTACTGGAATTGACAGTGGAGGAAAAGAGAAAATGCATACAAGAAAATAAGCTGTGTTTTGCATGCCTGAGAAAAGGACATGTCTCCAGAGACTGCAAGAACAGAGCCATGTGTGGCATATGCAAAAGGCATCATCCGACTCCTTTGCATGAAGAGTGTTCCTCAGCGGACAAACCCTACACCAGGGGTGCCCAACCAGTCGATCGCGGGGAGATTCCCAGTCGATCGCGAGATTTCCAGTCGATCGCGAGATGTGTCTAAAAATAGAACAACAATATTCTGTTTTATCGTTAATGTCCTATAACATAATCTTCCTGTGCCAGAATAATGCACTTGAAAGCTTTGTGATTGGCGTGACCCCATGTGTCGGGGCGTGGCTGGTGGGCAGTGGGCCCTAGTTAGCTGACGTTGTCCGTGTCAACAGGAGTGACAGTCCGCACACACACAAGACCGCAATTATGGCAGAAGCAAAAAAGCCCAAAATTATTCCAATTCAAAGTCCATCTGCAATGCGAGCGTGGCTTTACCGAAGAAGGGAAATTTAGAGCATTTTAAAACGGTGCACAAACGCTACGAGACGGAATTCCCTCCTAATTCTGCCTTACGCTCTTCTGTTCGTTGCGTGCATATGTAATAGAGTTAAACATGTGAATACATAATTATAAGTTTGTGAATATTTAATTCATAATAAGTTGTGAATTTTAAGAGATGAGATTGTTTCATTTAATATTTTAAGTTTTGTTTCCCGTGGGAACACCTTCCCGTTGCACATCTTTGTTTACTTCCGGTATGTATTTTCCACCCTCCGCGGACTGGCCATCTGTAGAATCTGGAGAATCACAGAAAGGCCGGTCGTCAAGGGCCGGCTCGATTCGCTGACGGCCGTTTATATTTATAAATGGCATCATTTTTGCTAGCACCCCCCTCTCTATTTGGACTGGTAGATCTCGGCAGACTGGCCACTTTAAAAGTAGCTCTTGGTTCAAAAAAGGTTGGGCACCCCTGCCCTACACACACAGCAGGTTTGAAGGAAATGCATCCTCACTATCATGTTGTGTGAATGAAGGTGAAGGTGGGAGCACATCAATGATCGTGCCAGTGTGGATTTCATCATCGAACACCCCTAATTCTGAAACTCTGGTGTATGCTCTATTGGACACCCAAAGCAGTCACACCTTTGTAGAACAGGAGGTTTGTGAGAAGCTGCAAACAGAGATGGAGCCAGTAAAACTAAAATGATCGACTATGATGGGAAAAGACTCAATTGTAAAGAGTCAGAGAGTTTGTGGACTCAAAGTCAGAGGGTTCACCTCAAATACATCCATTGATCTGCCTCCAGCTTATACAAGGGATTTCATTCCACTTGAACGTGCGCACATTCCTACCTGCAAGACAGCCATCAAATGGAAACACCTTGCAGATATAGCTAATAGATTGCGGTGTTGGATTACTGATTGGCTATGACTGCTCCAGAGCACTAGCCCCAAGGAAAATCATCACTGGTGGCGATTACGAGCCATTTGGTTAGACCGACCTTGGATGGAGCATCGGAGGAAGTGCATCACAGCGTGTGAATTCTCAAGATGTGACTGGACTTTGTCATCGGGTATCTGTCAGGGAGGTGCCACCTGTAACGCCATCAGCCGTTATCAAGGTGCAGGAGTCCGATTTCGCGGACACCAGGCCAGGGGACAAAAGCATATCTCAAGGTGATATTCGCTTTCTGCAGATCTTAAAGGAAGGAATCCAGCAAAACGAGCTGGGTCATCTAGAAATGCCTCTTACATTCAAAGCACAACCTCTTCTCCCAGACAACAAAAGGCCGGCTTTGATTCGACCAAAGCACCTTAACGGCCCGTCCACACGGCGGCGTGCGTTGAAGCTTCAACGCTTCTGCCCATTCACTTTGAATGGGGTGACGTCACGTTTCGCCAAACTGCATTGTGGGAGCGAAGCGTAGCTTCAGAAGCGTTGCTCGCTGCAAAAGTTGAGCAATGTTCAACTTTTGAAGCTTCGGCGGAAGCGTCAGCCAATCGAATCATATGCCAGTACAAGCTCTAGCCAATCAAACCGCGTGCTTGTGTGTTCGGGGCGGGAGATTCATGTGATTGGTTGTTGGTCGAGTTTCAGCCCCCCCCGCCGGCAAGCTTCAAAGCACGCCGCCGTGTGGACGGGCCGTAAAAGGGAACTGGAAAGAGATCCTAAATTCAAGGCTGATTATGTGAAGTTTATGGATGGCGTCTTCAAAGATGGCAACGCAGAGAAAGCAGAAACAGAACCAGGACCGGATCTCGCAAATGGCCTTCTAGCTCCATTCATCCTTGAAGGAAAGAGGGTTCTGCAAGAGATGTGTAAGAAGGGTGAAGCTAAGGTGTAAGCGAGGTGAAGCTAAGGTGGGAGAGTTAGATGAATGATCTGGAAAATCTTGAGAAGATTCAGATCCCAAGATGCTTCACACCTACAAACGGTGGTGAGCTACTGAGTGTCAACTTCATCACTTTTCTGATGCAGCAGTTGGGGGGAAAAGGGTGAACGCCTCAACAAGCCATCCGTTGTTGAAAGACCTATTCAGAAGTTAGTTGTTCTAATGGAGAGCAGTTAGGAAGCAAGCCGTTGCTAGAAACTTATATATTTCCTCGTTAGGCTAAGGGGCTAATAAAGTTGATGGAGCCTTAGTTATGTAAAAGAAAATTAATTGCTCAAATATGTAAATTCTATTGTGAACTTGCACTGTTCAAATATATGTGAGTTAAGGGAAAGACAAACAAGCTAAAAGAGTTGAAAATTACCATTGATTTATTTGATGAAGATCATATTGTATATGTATTGACATCTGCATATGTGTTTGAAGGTAATTTGGTGGGAGTGTAGCTGATGCTCAAGTGCCCTTATTTATTGCTCTGTATTTTTTGAAGAGTGCTTGAACTTTGTTTTATTTTGTTGAAATGGTAAGTGTTAACTTTCCGGAAGTCATGTGACCTCGAGCCGGTTGTTTATATTGTGTTTGTGAGAGAGTAAAAGGGCGCTAAAAGTGTCAACGATGTAATAACATAATTCTACTGCTGGTTTACTTGGCAAACACGTTTTCACGGTGTTTCATAATTGTACAAAGAAGAAAATAAACGTGATTGTGGACATCAGTTTGATGCGTAACGTTCTTTCAAGACCAGAGTAGTTACAGTACAGGCAAGAGATACAAAGACACAACAGTTTGATGAGATGACAATTCCAACTCACAAGATAAATACAAATAATAACAATATTAAATAAAGAACAAATGAAAGGTAATAGGAACATTTCCATATTTCAAATAATCCAATCACATATTTAATGTTCCATATAATAGCCCTCTTCGTTAGAGCTAATATTGTCCAAAATCATGATGTGTTTTATATTGTCACATATTGACCAACATATTGACCAACTATTGGTCCACAAGCTTGCAAAATGCTCTTTGTGAGTCTGTCATTGCTGAGTGAAGAACAGAACGCCTCTCCTCTCGCGGTCAGAGTGAGACCTCTCCTCTTCCTCTCCTCTCTGTGACGCTGGAGCATGCGCCGCGCCGCTGCCGCTCACACTCCGCGCGCTGCCTGCGGTCTGCACACCGTGCTTCACCGGGAAACATAGCGAGACAGGGAGGGCACACCGGAGAGGCTCTACCGCACCTGACCGGCACGGAGTGTGGATTTACGTAGAGGAGAGGCGGACGCTGCTGCTATAGACAGCCGTTCACTGCTGTCCGAGAACAGGGTAAGCACCGCCGGCTGACCGGGGTTTATAGCATGGTGACAGAGAGCCGGGGACTGATGAGGAAACCGGCAAAGTGACCTCCAGCTGCCGGTCCGCACAGCACCATACAGCCACTGTGCTCCTGGAACTTCATCAGTCTGATGCGTCTCAGGGCGAGGGCTGCACATCTGACACACACACACACACACACACACACACACACACACACACACACACACACACACACACACACACACACACACACACTGAGCTGATGTGCTGTCAGCATGAACTCATCCTGATTTGTGGATGCTGGAGATGCCATGGGCGCATTGAAGATGTTTCTAAAATATAAATAATGACATGTTTCAGGGCTTCTCTGCTTCTGCGTATGTGTGTGTCTGTGTGTGTTTGGTGTTTGGGTCCCTCCAGTGTGGCTAACCATGTCGCCTTGTGTCTCAGTGCAGTCTGCCCTGCATGACATCTCTGTCTTTCTCTCTCGTCTGCATATGCACGTGTGTGTGTGTGTGTGTGTGTGTGTGTGTGTGTGTGTGTGTGTGTGTGTGTGTGTGTGTGTGTGTGTGTGTGTGTTGCTGGGCAGGGGAAGCCTCTCATTCTGAACAGATGTTGAGGGTTAAGCTGTGAAATGCATCTGGAAATAGAAATAGCCCTTCAGGATCTATGTTATTGTCACCAGTGGTATTTGTACACACACACACTTTGACACTGTCTCCATGTTTCTGCTTTTGACTTCACATTATTTGGCTGTGACAGGTGGGTGTAGCAGCCAGAGAGCTAGCCAAGTGTGTGAGTGTGAGTGTGAGTGTGAGAGAGAGAGAGAGAGAGAGAGAGAGAGAGAGAGAGAGAGAGAGAGAGAGAGAGAGAGAGAGAGAGAGAGAGAGAGAGCGAGATATATAGATCTCCGAGACTAAGAGAGAGCTCTACATGCATCCGAAGAGACGATCTCTCTGGCGCGCTCTCTCTCTCTCTCTACTACACTCTCGCTCGCTCTCTAATCGCTCGCTATATCTCTCTCGCTCTCTCTGCGTCATCTGCTCCATCTACCTCTCCTCTCGCTCGCTCGCAGAATTGGTGCTTGTCACTGGGTTGGTGCAATCCTTTGCTCTTCTTGCTCAACAATATTTATTTCTGTGTTTTTCTCTATGTGTATTTAAACATATGTATCTTGGCTCCCTGGTGTGTGTGTGTGTGTGTGTGTGTGTGTGTGTGACCAATAGGAGTGATTGACCTCTTCACCTGTAAAGATACCATTAATATGTAAGACCTCTCATATCTATTTTTATTGCTGTTTGATAATTCAAACATCTCAGCAGTGTCACCTGTTTGTCCGACAGCCTCCTCACACCGGTCGTGTGTGTGTGTGTGCGTGCGGATTTATCACTTTTCTAACCGTTTTATCAGGTGAAGCCTGTTTTTCCTCTGGGGGAACTCCAGCCTTCAGCCCTCTGTTTGAAAATGCTGACTTGATAAAGATTCAGTGTTTTCTGGGAAGAACCTGACCTCATAAATTAGCCAACTATTTAAAATGTCATATTTTATCATCTGCTATTATGAACGTGTGAATCAAATGTCCTGATGTGGGAATTAGAGCTGCAAACATTAAATTAATTATTGATTAGTTGTCAACTATTAAATTAAATGCCTACTATATCATTTGGATTAATGAGTTTGTTTATTACAGTGAATATGATGTGGATAATTGAGGACGTCATCTGGGGCTCTGGGATACACTGATCAACATTTTCACTAATTTCTGAAACCATAAAATTGACTAAATATACAACAATGAAAATGAAATGTGTTAGTTGCAAATCTAGTAGTAATTAACATCAGCGTTATCCTTATTTTATGAGCTCCTTTATTAGAATGTAGATGTTTATATTCAGACAGAATGAAGAGTGTCCGACATTCAAAATACTTTTTGTTTTGCCACGAGAGGGCATGAAACCTTACACTTTCAGGAGCTGAAGTAGGTAGTCAGTGTTGTGCAGGTTAAAATGGCTTCCACCTGCTAGTGAGGAATTGGGTTTTTGTTCCAGTGAATCTATATTTCTTCTTCTCCAGTTCATGTAGAGGTTTAAAGAGAGAGGGCAATGTTTCCAGTCTGACCCAACTTTAAGAGGATGAAGAGCGCACTATGATGGAAGGGATATGAGATAAAAACCATAGACTGTATATATAAATGGACGTAGTGTCCGTGACGTCACCCATAGGATTCTGCAGCGTTGCTGAGAAGCCTAAAGTAGGCGGATTCGGTCACTATCGTCTCGACAGTGACGTCAGAGTCTAACTCCCGCCTGCTCCAGCCTGATCCAAATAAGGGCAAAGAGGCGGAGCCGAGGCGGGACCTGCTGCCACCGAGCTGGAAGCTCCAGAGCTAGCTGAGGCTACCGAGCTAAGCTAACATGCTCCCCGTCTGCACACTGCCGTCGCATTTTACGTTTCTAAGGTAAGCGGACATGAGACTATTCAGCAAAACTATAAATAATAATCTAAGTTTTTAGGATAATACTTCAGAACCTTAAAATCCCTTAACGTTTGTATGCAATTGTGCTAAATTCAACACTGGAATCAAGCAAATATTAATATGTTTGCATGACATTAGTTATATATATTTTGCTAACACTTAATTATACGTTTAATACATTTAATTCAAGCTAAGGTACATGTGATGATAGCCAGGTAGTGCTCTTACCTGTGAGGCCTCCTCCAAACAGCATAATAACCAGACTGTATCATTAAAACTATAAGTAGCAGTTCTAGATCCTTGACTTTAGACAAACAATTCAAAAGACAAAATCAACTAAATGGATTTAAAGACCAATCTTTATTTGAATGTGCCTCTTAACCTGAGATATTGGTTATACAGTAATAGTATTGACAATCTAAAAAAACTGAGCAACTCAACAGTCAACTTTATATTTCTTATTGTCTAAAGCATTTATTATTTTCATTTTCCCCCTCTCATATTCAGTGTGGACGGATTGAGACAGCGTGGTGTCCAGAGAGCTGCAGAGACTTCAGAGAGAAACCTCCGTGTGATGGACGTCCTGTCTGTTGGTTTGGCCGGAGAGGACTGAGGGTCTTTCCTCAGCGAGGAGGACCAGGCCTGATGGATGCTGAGCATAGCTGATACCACCTGATCAGGCCTAGTCTGTCACTTTATTTGACTAAACGTGTTTACTTATACATTTAATAGGTTTACACCTTCTGTCTATTATGTGCTTTTTATTTAAAACATTTTTGATGAACTTTTGGTTCACATTTCAATAAATTGTATTTGTATTTGCACTCCTTTTGTCCATTATTCTTACTGAAAATGTTAGATTACACATTCACATCTGACTGAAGATTGGCACCATTTATTTGTGACGTTGCAAACTCTGTGGTACAAGGTACATGTTGTGAAGCTCATAAAGTGAGGCAAAATAATCAGCTGATGGAGTGTAGATGTGGAAATAGGTGCATTCGATCAGCTGACTGCGTTTTTCGCCACAGTTTATAAGCCTGACAATAACCACACCTTCTCTGAGGTGCAGCGTCACAAACAAATGATGGTCCTGATAGACTACAAAAATATTCGGTGTGCAGATCTTTGTTTTCACAATAAAAGTGTAGTTTATTAGTGAATGTCCTGTACTGGGGCCTCATTTATAAAGCCTTGCGTAGGATTGGTGTGGGAAGGTTGCTTACGTAGGACAAAGCAAATAAATACGCACCGACACTTTCCGATTCATAAAAGACTGCGTACCGGCGCAGGACTTGCGTACGGCACGTCCTACGCCGGTTTCCCTTTATAAATCACAATCAACTCGAAATGCGGCGCAGCTTTTGCAGGCTTCACGTAACGCCCATATTTGCCTATAAATAGTCAAAGAAACGCCCATTCATTTTGACTGACTGCAGAATGACGTAAAAAAAAAGACATCTCGCACCGTGTCAGATTTTCATGTCATTTTCGAGCCTGAGACCTGAAAAACAGGGATGGGGTTTAACAGGTTAATGGAATGTATATCAGTGTATTAAAGTCAATGCTTCATTTATTTAAACCAATATCTTTCTTGATTACAGTACAGTATGAAAAAAAAAAAGAGTCTTTGTACCTGTGCTGAAGTTCACTGCTGTGAGGAGTCCAGCCTGTCTGCATCACCTGGAAACTTTAAACAAACAGATATAAAGTACCATGTGTACAAACAATATAACCTATTCTCTTCTGTTGAACATGTTGGATTGTGTATTGTCCGAGTCAGGGTCCTTTTTATTTTACTGTAACTTTGGAAGAACAAATGAAATGCAATGAATAAGCTTAATTTTAACTGAAGCACACATAACGGCTGATCTAATATTTTTAACCAATCATCCCTAAAGCATTGACTAGGCTATTCATCGTCCTTAAATGCAGGCATTAAGTTACATGTTCACGTTCTACAGCCACAATTAGTCTGTTTCACAAGTGTAATGAAAATCAAATAAATAGTAAGTATTGGTATTACCAATGCTTACTATTTATTTGATACCAATTTGGTAATACAATTAATAAAAACAACAAGGTTTGGGTTCGTTCTTCAGATATGACTGTGACGTTAGCGTGTAAGCTCAATAATGAACTCCAGCTCAACAAACCATATTGTAATATAGTAATCATCTTGAAATATGACATTAATAATTGTAATATACACACATCTTATTGTGAGGTTGATTTCACATACACTACGCTGCTCTTCAACACTACTTTGACGTTAGCTTGTCTACATACTCGAGCATAGCCAATTTAAATTAACCTTAGCGATGCATACAGTTACCTAAATAATAAAATGTCTCTCTAAGTTACAAGGCTGACCTTATTTTACCAACCTCAAACAGAAGCCGTTTGTTCTACAGTATTATCCCACTTAACGCTTAACACTTCTCTATTTCGTTTTAACTTGGAGGCTACGATTAGCATCGTTAGCACCGATGTAGCTACCACTCGCTTACACGCAAACCCAAGCCTTAACATTCATTACGTAGCTGATTAAAATCATAAACACATACATAAAGTACTGGAATTTCACTTACCGCAAAAAACGCATTCATGCACCGTCTGTTTTAACCGCAGAGCGAGTCACAATAGTCCGATATATAAGCATGAAGAACAAACAAACACGGCAGGGTTCAAGTTATGTTCCCCGGATGAGCTGAGCAGGCAGAGTCCCTGTAGCTTCACGGAGCTGCTAGCAGAGAGACAAGAAGCTAACAGCAGCAGTCACTGGACAGAGCTGTCACTCAATGTGACCACGCCCTAATTTATGCATAACTTTAAGCCTGAATATGAATTAAACAGATGAGTTGAGAAATAATTCACCCCCCAATCCGAAGTCATGAAGGGGGAATATAAATATACAGAGAATATGGTTTTTTGAACCACGATGTAAACATGTTTATTTCTGCTGTAAAGTTGGGTATTTTAACATGGGGGTCTATGGAAATTGCTCCGTTCTGCAGACTGCTCCTACTGGCCACTAGATGAACTGCAGGTTGAGGCACTTCCTTATTGGCCTCCCGGCTCTGCCCCAGAGTTTGCCGCTTGGATAAAACCAATTGTTGTTATTGCGGCTGCAGGCCCCAAAAGAAGCCGCGAGGGGCTGGGGAAAACACTTTGATTCGCTCCAAAAAATCTGCTCTACTCCTTCAGTTCTTTTTTTACCAATTTTACACAGGCAGTAAATACTTTCCATTACCAGACGGGAAGTCAGATTTTGATGGATAATGCGGTGGAAATTGTTATGGAATGTGCGGTAAAACTGCGATTAAAAGTTGCTGTAGTGGCCAAAATCCCCAAAAGTTTGTCCTGTAACTTGATACCTCAAAAGTTCTTGTTCTTGGCCACATGTAGAGCTTGGGGCTGGGAAGCAGTGTCAGACTCGCAGTAAAAAATCCACTGGACGTTTTCGGTTGCTTTTCAACATTTATTTCCAGCAAAAAATAAAACAAAATAGGAAAACAGTATGTAACGTAAACTTAAACAGCAGATCCTAATAATCCGTCTTCTATAAGCCTAAGGTTGCGTCTGCGTGTCAATGACGGTATTGCTGCTGCCTGCTGCCCTGCCGTCACACACCTGCACCTCCAACTTAAAGCGTTAGCCCCGCCCCCTTCACCTCAGCAAAGCGCACCACTCACTGAAACAGAAAAATGCATTAATAAAGGTTCCAAATAAATCAAAACAAAATAAACTTAAATGCGGCTCCTACAGTTGCGATAACAGAAGAAAAAAAAAAGTCCATGTAAACATTTATAAATAAAACACATACTTTTAAAATTGTCAAAACTCAAGAAATGGTGCTCATGATCATGGCTGCCTCTGAGGTACCTTCGGGTCATTTCACTCCGTTAGGAACCTTCCTAAGCTAAACTGACAATATGAACGCAACCTTACTCATAAATCAAATGACCTTTAACACATGTTGCCTGCTCTTTTTCAGGCACTGTGCTCTATTCAGAACTAATTGACTTCTGGTGACTTATTGGACACTTAGCCTAAAAAAGGACTTGACTTATGCGTCCTCACATACGGTTCTGTAACATATTTGTCCATTAGCTACAGCATGAGGGAAGTAAACTGAATGTTATTTGGACCAAAAAATATTCCTATTAGGTTGTCTAACATAACTCGTATTCATCCAGACAAGCTGTCTAAGAACACTTCCTTATTTATTTATCTCCTGTTTGTAGTAACTGCCGCAGGGAGCGGGTGTTAAGGGACAGGAAGATGGTACAAACACACACAAACACACACAAACACACACACACACACACACACACACACACACACACACACACACACACACACACACACACACACACACACACACACACACACACACACACAGAGAGAGAACAGAGCATTTTCTGCACTGGTGATGCTGCAGCCCTGGGGTTTGCAGTAGTCCTCTCTGAAACATCAGAGGTTATGAAACAGGTTTCTATTTGGTTGCATACAGCATGGATTTTGTTCTCATATTTATGGAAGGTATGAAAAAAAACAATCTTCTGTGTATTTTCATACTTATTTGTAAGGCTTGTGTGTGTGCGTGTGCGTGTGTGTGTCCCAATTGTGTCTGACTTTGAAAAACCCCAAAGTTCTGCTAATAAGGCTAAATTGATGTTAATACAGTGAACAATTATCTCCAGCTGTTTCAGCAGCCGTCCAGACCGAAAATACAGAAACAAACATGTCTTTAGTTGTATTGTTTGCCATAGGTAGTAAGCCATTTAGCTATGAATGCAAGAGTTTGATGGCTTTTTGTCTAATTTTGATTTAGAGAAGGATACATCAAGTTATCGCTAGAACAATATTGAAACGATTCACAAAGGCAACAGAACAACTAGTCAAGAAACCTCTAGGTTTGGACAACCACACCACACGGCTTTGTCTATGTTCTGATGATTCGAGCAGCAACCTAGATGATACCAACATCTCTGTACTTAATTCCAGCAGCAGTTCATGTGGCTGATACTACACCTTCTATCTCCAGCTGAATGAGGGAGCGCTTAAATAAAGATTAGGAGCTTAGCTCACTAGCCACCTCTGCATTTGACTAGTTACATAGTTAGCTGTTGTAGTTCGTGATCGTTGTTCTCGAACCCAGGAGGAAGTTAAAAAGAGACAATGTAGTCCCGGAAAAGTTCAAATGGGTAATTTGAATGAAGTAACGTGGTTTTGAATCAGACAGAGGAAGTCAAACACAGCGCCGTGTCGGGAGGAAGGAAGCAGAGAGCCCGATTCTCCGTGCAGCGTCTGTATATGCGATTCCTGGCACCTCCTCTCATTGGCTGCTTCGACGATGGGCCGGCCTTCCTCCCCTTCGTTCTTCTGTGACTCATATTGCGTAAATAAAAGGATTTAGACGTTGTGTGTTTGTTGTATAACTCCACACGCCTTTTCTCCTCATATTCTCATTCATGACTTTTTATTTAATGCATTTTAACGGCTGTAATCTTAGATAACGTGAACGTGAACACCGGAAGTGACGTCATGTAAACCAGGGGTTCCCAACCTTTATTGTGCCAAGGACCGGTTGATACATTAAAAAAAAAATCGCGGACCGGTTGTCAATTTTAACTGATTTTAATATTTACTCACCACCAGCAGGTAGCAACAGAGGCTAATTGTATGTAACAGCCTGAACAAATACTAGAACAATATGCATCCAAAACATATTAACAAAGTTTAAAAAAGAACCGGTGTTGTTTTTTGGTTTTTCGGAAAATCAAAAAACCGACGTTATTCAGTTTTTAAACCAAAACGGGAATGTGTGTGTGTGTGTGTGTGTGTGTGTGTGTGTGTGTGTGTGTGTGTGTGTGTGTGTGTGTGTGTGTGTGTGTGTGTGTGTGTGTGTGTGTGTGTGTGTGTGTGTGTGTGTGTGTGTGTGTGTGTGTGTGTGTGTGTGTGTGTGTGTGTGTGAATTTATTTTGGGAACAGCCGCATATATGCCGGTGTCGGACAGACACAAACACACCGAACACACTGAGCTGAGCAGAGCACATACACACACACATCATGCGCCTTGGTGACTGACAGGACATCTCCTTCATAAAACTAATAAAAGGGGGAGTAATCGGGCAGTTCGATGTGTGTAGATGTGTGTGTGTGGTTAACACGTTGCAGCCTGCAGTCACTCTTAAGCTGTTCTGATGAAGTTAAACACAGCGAAGGCGGTGCGTAAAAAGGCACAGCTCTTTACCGAGTATACGTCCCGCTGCCTCCTGATGCTGCAGCCATGTCATGAAAGAGGGTTTCCTTCTATAAAGCAGCTGCGGGCAGCAGATACCGTGAGAGTCCCGGACATTAATTCATAGATCAAGGCAGACTGGTTTACTCTCCTGTTTTGCCAATCCGGTGCTTAAACAAATAGCTCTACACCCCTGGCCGACATGTCCTTAAAATGAAGTCCGAGTTTGAAATATATCTCAAATAATGTATGCACCACCATTTCCCCACATAAACATAACAGTCTGCAATCAAACGGTTGTCTCCTGTGCGCTCCTCTTCCTACTTGGCGCACCGGTAACATGCTCGTGCGCACAAGAGGCTGAGACAGGCTGAGCCGCCGAATCCCTCGGAACATCATAAAAGCCATTTTCAACGGTTTTCTGGTGAAAGATTAACTAGCTACTGGATGAAATAATATGACTGGTGGCATAGGTGCGAAAATTAAACACTTTTTGAAAAGAATATGATAAAATATTTTTATATATTTATAATTCTGCAAATATTACGATAAACTCACAGCTATTTCGCGGCCCGGCAGTAACACCTCCGCGGCCCGGTACCGGTCCGCGGACCGGGGGTTGGGAACCCCTGATGTAAACGACGGGGTTTGTCCTTCAATAAAGCTTTTCAAAATAAAACTATACATTCATTTAATATTCAGCAATAACATTAGCCACATGCTAATGCTAACCGGAAATTAAGAATTTTCAGAATAAAACAGTTTTAAGTTTACAGTATATTTAATCTAAATTACGCCATATAAACATTGATTTTAATTTCTTACACTGTGTTATGACAGACTTTAAAACTTAAATATTCATTTCCAGACGCAGTTATTGTTTGTGTCATCTTGGCAACCTATGGTCATGAAGACACCTAGTCTAGTTACTTACTAACTTCTAGTTATCATAGAGGAGGTTTTGTGTACATCTGCAGGTTTTAAGCTAGCCTTTCCTCAGTTTCAAAATCCTCTTCTCTGAAGCACACTGCTAAATGCTTCATATTTTTGTATGTTTGCCTCACAAACAGATAAATCAGCATATGATCATTATTGGAGGAACTACAGGATGTGATGGAACCAGCTCAATCTCTTTACTACACACAGATATCAATATGTCACGCAAAGCGTCTACCCCATGTTGAACTAGTCCTTATGGTTTATCAGAAGCTGAAAAAACATTGCACACAAAATGATGGTACACAGGATTCCATGGAAACAACCATTTAATAGTTTGTCTTGTGAGGTAAATTCCCGGTATTCTGATCATAAAAATGCTTAATTGATGGTTGAAAGCTTCTGAATTCATTTCTCCCATACCTTTTCAGATGTCTGATTAGTTGTAGCTGTGTCCAACAAATTCTGTAATTTTCTTAAATGGAGGTTCCAACTTTTTTTCCCAACCGCCCGTCGTTATAATGTCCGTCTTTTCACTGAATTGTCGTCTTGAAAAGGGTACTGACAACAGTTCCGCAACAACATCATCTTCACCTGTTGCACTTGCCATTTCAACGTTAAAAACAATAAAACGGCAAATGAATTGCTACGTCGCATTTATCTGGATCCTCTGTCTCGAGCCAGTGAACGAGAGTACCCTGGAACCGAGGGAAACTCCGAAAGAATACGCCCATTGGCTACAAATCAATATATGATTGGTTGATCAAACTGTCAATCCAAGCGTACGCTCTCATTCAGTGTAACGTCCAGGGCATTCTATCAAGGATATAGAATACCTTGGTTGAAGGATATTCTACCCAGAGACCCAGAAAAATATCTGATTGGTTGCATTTTTTTCTAACACAAAACCATTCAAATGCGTAGTGCATGGACCGAGAAAGACAAACAAATCAACGTAACTTAGCTCTGTGTGGAAAACTAGTCGCAATGCCATCTATCCACCAGCACGAGCGGTGATTACGGTTAACTATCATTACATTTCCAATGACTTTCTATCTACTGAAATCAGCTGTTCTCATCATATTTAAGGTGTAAGGAGAGTGCTTCCTGTCATTATCATATCAGGAGGTCATAGTAAAAGGACAGTCCACATACAGACAAACAACAGCATACAACTGAAAGGCTTATACATGTTTAAATGCCATATTTTTGGAAGCAATACATCAGTCATTACAAAACCTTCATATCCAGAGGCAGCTGAAGAAGCGCTCCAAGTATTCTGAATTGAGAGATTAATTTCTTGGCACAGCCAGCATCATATGTCAGTGAAATGGTTTTCTTGGCTGCGAGAGCCAGGCATCTTGTAGATTTATTTTTCACGGACAGTTACACATTTTTAATAACATTACTACCAGGCCTCAAATATTGTAGGTCAAACCCCTTGAGAAAGTCTATGGATCTGGCTACAAAATAACATTAAGGATGGTCAAAACATTGTCTCTGACCCCAACCAGCTAAAAGGAATTGTTACTATAAAATTAGAGATATAGTGTGCCAGATTTAATAATCAATCCTAAAAATATGTATTACATTTAGTTTATCTGAAATGAAATGTACATTAAAGGAGTTTGAACATATTCTGATTGAATTAATGGTTGTCCTTGATGATGTTGTAAATGGTAATGCAAGAAAAATGTCAGACTTGAATTGACTAAAAGGTATCGTCGTATCCCAGGCAACATAACGTGTGAAATAATGCCCTTGACTGAAAGAGAGAACAAGCTAACGTACACCATGCAGGTCTAACAATAATTTGTTGCTTATAGTGGAGAGTGGGGTAAAATGAGCCAATTTTTACTTTTGTGAAGCCATCTGGGGGTAAATTGACAAATTTACTTTTTCAAGTTTAAACCTGAGCATGAGTATACAAATATATATCATCCTTTCCTTCGCCACTCCCTGATTTGGTGTCTGCACAGTAGTGACACCTGTTTCTTCAACATTATAAATCATGTTTGGAGAGAATTCATGCCTGTAAAACAAACCTCAGCTGACCTACTGGATCATGTGATCTCTTGCTCACCCTACCTGCTAAACCCTTCTCTCTCCAGTTGTTTGGTACAGGAATGTTGTTTCTGTCTGTAATTCAAAGCCAGTTCACAGCATTTCTCTGAAGTAAGGCCATGGAGCTGGTCAGCAGTGTTTTGATCTGGTCTGAAGCCCCTTCTCTCTCCTGTGTGAAGACCCTCTTTCCTCTGCTGTTCCTCTGTACCTCCTGTTTTCACTTCCCTTCCTCCTTCCTCTTTATGTCTCTACGCAGGGTTGACCTGTCCATATTTCTGTCTTTTGCCACTGCTCTGATGGATTCTCCAGCCTCTCCATCAGTGGCTCTCTCCATCTCCTCAGTCTTTCTCTTGGACTTCTTTGGCATGATGGCTTTTCTACAATGTTTAAAACATAAAAAACAAATCATTGATGTGAAACTACACTGAAATACCATTTTATACTACAGAGACTAAACTTAACTTTAGTGCCTCATGGGACCACTGCCTCTAGTGGGAGAGTGCAGGGATGACAAGCAGCAAAGGGTCAGAGGTCAGGGCAGTGGCGTCGCCTGGCCTGGGCATCCGGGGCTTTAGCCCCGAATGTTTTTTCTGTAGCCCCGGACAATTCTCCCTCAATAATATAATACATTAACCGTGCTTTACGTGAACCTCATCCTCACAACAAGCTGGAGGAGAGTGTTGGAGTAGAATACCTCTGCTACGCGCCGTTCGTTGGATGAGGCTGGATCTCTATTAAATTAAGAAAGGAATTGAAAACACCGGAATCAAAGTTATAACAAATTATCTGAGTTTACTTCTAGTAGGAAACCAAACACATATACAAGTTATACAGAGTACTCCGGGTACCCCGGGCTTTTAGATTTGTGATGCGATGCGGACAAATGCGTCAGGACCCGCCAACTCATCAAACCAAAAAGAAATTGGACTTCAGGTTTGTGATGCGATATGGACACAGTTCTCAGGACCTGCCACTCACCAAACCCAAAAGCAATTTTACACACACAAACGTCAGTATTTCTATCTGTCTTTGGGGCGGAGATTTGTCGATTCTTCCTTCCCACTTTTCTCCCAAGCGAATCAGAGAACCCCTGGGGAGGAGCTGTTTAAACTGACCACCTCCTCCAAGTGCCCTGACTGGCTGGATTCGCTTCTGGCCGGGTTCAATAGTTCTCTCCAGGACTTGAAATTCCAAAGTCCCCTAAGGTCAAAAGTCAATTCTTATCTCCGTCCCGATCTCCCCTCCCTACCTTTTCCAGGGGATCTTTTCCTATTTTACGATGTCTTTAACGACTTAGAAACAGCATCTGGCTCTTAGTGGTGATAAGGATCAATGTTGGTGTGTGAAACACAGAATCTCTGAGTCAGTGAGTTTGAAAGTGAGAATAACATTCCTATTCTATATATAATTACCCAAACCGTTGTGATTACATAAAACAGTTCAAACAATACATGTTTACTTCAATACAGTGTAGAATCATATCTTCTTACTTCAATCCCTCTTTTGATCTCACCTCACGAGATCAACATATAGCATTTGAAACATTACCACTGTCAATTTTCTTCTTACTGTGTCTGTCCCAACATTTATATAAACCCATCAGAAGTTGGGATATAGAGCACTTTAAACCTTTAGGAACAGTCCACAACAACAACTTATTATGACAGTGGAGGGAGAATAAAATATGTCTAAAAAGCAAAGTCCTTGTCAGCTGAGTCATCTTTACTCTTCCCTCAATGGTGGAACTGATGAGTCTAACACACAGTGAGCAGATACAAGGCACACAACAACAACCACATGTCACCAAAATGGCAATAAAAGTAGCCACAGAAATCAGAAAAGACATTCTCATACTTTTCCCTCTTTTGGTAACACATAGTTCTGTAGAATAAAAAATACAAATCCCTTACATTATGGGATATAAAAATAAAGTTGAAAGTTCCTCAAAAAAAATGGATTGTTCAGACAAAGTTCCACACCGGCTATATCAACCTGTTTCAGCGGGAAATGGAGTTCCCTGTGCCGTCTTGGTTTGCCATGTCTTCGTCCCCCCAGCCCGCTGACGGCGGCTTCTGGGGTGCTTGCTAGAGAGATGTGGCCTGATGGTTCTCCCCCGGCCCGCTGATGGCGGCTTCCGGGTCGACTGTTGGAGAGATGTCCTCCCGATCCTCCTCCTCCGGTCTGCTGATGGCGCCTCCTGGGTCGACTGTTGGAGAGATGTCCTGATCTGTTCTGATGTCGTCCAGGGTCCTCGCGACGAGGGCCAACTCTGTCCTGATGTCGTCCAGGGTCCTCGCAGGTGTTTTTCCCGACCGCACACTGGCTCCAGTGGTACCAGTTGTCTCCCTTTCCATCTAGGCGAACGGCATGGGAGGTCCCCTCCAACCAGACGTAATCTGCTGTGTTGGCCTTGTGTTTCTCGGGTCCCCCTTTTGACGTCAGCAGCCTGTGTGGAGAAGTCTCATACCAAGCCCTTAAGTTGCTGGAAATATGGTTTTGAAATCATCTTTTCTACTTCTTTAGTGTTTATTGGCGGCACCAACTAGACTGGAGTGTGGACAAGAGACTATGCAGAAAATAATAAACAAAAATTAAAAATTAAAAATTAAAATAAAAAAAATTAAAAATTAAAAATTAAATTAAAAAATAGAACAAAAATAAAAATAAAACAAAAAGGAACAAACTAACAAAACAAAAAATAACCAAAGCTAGATTATTTTAACTGTATCAATTTCTCTTAAAAGCAACAAATAAAACAAAACAAAAAATACCATAACTAGTATTTTAAATTGATAAATTTCTCCTAAAAATGTAATAATCTCACATACATATTGTCTGATGTATATCCTATCCTTTTCCCCCTTTTTCTGAAATAGAACGCCGTTAACGGTGTTCTTATTTTCAGAAACATCGAGCCTTATACATCAGTTATTTAATATCAGCTATATATTTATTATTACTATTACTTATATATCAGGCATTAAATGTCAGCCTTCTTCCATGATTGACCTCGTCTATATTATCTGACTTATATTGATACGTGTCCGTTTGTATTTATTTAATATACTGGGCAATTATTGATAACTTTTTGAATCTCCCTCTTTTCTTAACAACTTGAGGTATGGCTATTTTGAAATCTGACTTGGTTAAGAGATGATTTGTTTATTGGTGAAAGGAACACTCTTCCCCTCAATGGTGTGGGGGTGGATATTCAGGGAGAGTTCCTTACAATCTCCAGATCTTCCTCTCAGTGTAGAGGCCATAAAACCTTTTAATGGGCTCTGTGGTCTGTTCAGATTTAGATTTTCTTCCTCTCCAGAGGTCACGCCTGTCTTTGACCCTGTATGCTGCTTTGAGTCAGCAGCACCTCAGGACAGAGAAAGGGAGATCTCTTCCCAAAAGTGTAAGTTCCTCTTTTGAGCAACATAGCTCCACATTTAACACTCCCTGACTCGTTTGTAAAGCGTTCTTTAAGGCCTGAATCGAGTCTTCCGTTATGTAACGGAAAATCCCATTTCCAAAAAGGGTCAGTTTAATAGCCCTTATCATATTATCGCTCTGTGCTTGCATGCTAGGACCTATTGTCTTTGCCAGAGCTGCTGCTACTCTTTCTACATGTTTTAGCTCCATATTAGCAGGGTTCACTAACATGGTTGGTTGATCCAGTTTAAGATTTTCAATATCTTCCATTACTATTTCCAACATTCCTTATCCCTGAATATCAGGTCTAACAATGTGTTTTCTTTTAGGAGTATTAGATGGGATACTCATAAGTGGCATTTGTGAGCCCTTATCTCCGTAGGGTGGAGGTAGGGTCTCAGACATTATACCACCTTCTCGTTGCTCTCTGTCTCTCAAGTATTACACAGATTTGACTTTAAAAAAAAATCACACAGAGCTTCTCATACCTTATCATATCACATTCAGGCAAATTTTTATTGTGCGATGTTTATTTCAACAGATAGCGTGACTTCCAGAAGTAGGCTTCTACAATCTCCTCACGGTGATTGCGACTTCAGGTCAAGAGTTAAAAACTCAGTCAACAAAATCTCTTTATCGTCACGTTTAATGAGCCTGATTATCCCCACAACAGTTTTGTGATGAGATACGGTCGTTCCAAATAATTAGTTGGAGGTCGCGTCTCTCTCCTCCTCTATCACCCACCATATAACAATTACAGAAATTTTATACATTTAAAGCACCACGAAAGATAACCGCATTAATCAATCTGATCATGACCTGCGGGGAATGTAACCCTTCTTTTACAGCCTTACAGTCTTTAATGAAAGCACTGCGAGGTAACCGTATTCATCAATGTTATATTGACCTACGGGGAATTTAACCCTATTTTGACACCTAAGTAGTCTTTAATTTAGTGAGTGAAGAGCTGGGATCTACCCGCCACACTCAAACACTATTTTTGCTCTAGATCCAGGACTGAATACCCTTCTCTAAGCACTAATAATCTAATTTAACTAGAATATGTATTGTATTTCCCACCGTGACTAAAAACACTGAGAACGCTGCTGACAACTCTAAAGTTTTAGTATAATCAATCACAGATTTTTGATATTCAAAACAGGTGTCTGCTCACCTTTTGTGTTATAGCGCGCTTGCAGTTGTCAACAGTGTCTCTTTGTCCTCCCCCTGGACTGGATTCTGTCCCCTGGCTGTCGGTGTTCCTTTCTAGAGATCAGCTCACAAACGTCGGGAGTCACCACTTGTTGGAGTAGAATACCTCTGCTACGCGCCGTTCGTTGGATGAGGCTGGATCTCTATTAAATTAAGAAAGGAATTGAAAACACCGGAATCAAAAGTTACAACAATTATCTGAGTTTACTGGTAGGAAATCAAACACATATACAAGTTATACAGAGTACTCCGGGTACCCCGGGCTTTTAGATTTGTGATGCGATGCGGACAAATGCGTCAGGACCCGCCAACTCATCAAACCAAAAAGAAATTGGACTTCAGGTTTGTGATGCGATACGGACACAGTTCTCAGGACCTGCCACTCACCAAACCCAAAAGCAATTTTACACACACAAACGTCAGTATTTCTATCTGTCTTTGGGGCGGAGATTTGTCGATTCTTCCTTCCCACTTTTCTCCCAAGCGAATCAGAGAACCCCTGGGGAGGAGCTGTTTAAACTGACCACCTCCTCCAAGTGCCCTGACTGGCTGGATTCGCTTCTGGCCGGGTTCAATAGTTCTCTCCAGGACTTGAAATTCCAAAGTCCCCTAAGGTCAAAAGTCAATTCTTATCTCCGTCCCGATCTCCCCTCCCTACCTTTTCCAGGGGATCTTTTCCTATTTTACGATGTCTTTAACGACTTAGAAACAGCATCTGGCTCTTAGTGGTGATAAGGATCAATGTTGGTGTGTGAAACACAGAATCTCTGAGTCAGTGAGTTTGAAAGTGAGAATAACATTCCTATTCTATATATAATTACCCAAACCGTTGTGATTACATAAAACAGTTCAAACAATACATGTTTACTTCAATACAGTGTAGAATCATATCTTCTTACTTCAAGAGTCCTCTCCTCTCAGACTGAGAGACTCAGGTGAGCTAAAGGACTCTCTGAGTGTTTAAATACTTAACTTTAGTCTAAGTTATCTCAGTGGGTCTCAAACGGTTTGGTCACAAATTATTCAAAAGATTATTTCCGCGGCACACCTTCATATGATCATTATAGTTATAAAGAAAATAAGAGAATAAAGGAAAAACAGTTATGAAATACTATATGGCAGTAAAACAAGAATACAGTTTAAAAGGGGAGTGAATCGTAAAATATCCATAAAGAAAAAGTAAATCTGTTTACAGTTCTGCTTCATATGGGTGTTGAGAGAGGTATCCAAAGATCTCTTCATTTTGCTCTCAAAGTGCACCAGATTGATGCATTTAACTTCAATATTTAAAAAAAAATCTTCCCGGGGGAGCATCCCCCCGGACCCCCCTAGAGGAGGTGAGGTCCGCCCCCCACTCGTAAAAAATACCACTTTACCCCTGCCTATATGCCGTGAGCTGATTATCGAGCCTTCATTGTAACAGTCGCGGGTGTACTGTGTGTGTGTGCGCGTGTGGGGAGTGTTGCAGTAAAAAATGCCACTGTGGGCTAAGCCCCGAATGTTTTCAGGTCCAGGCGACGCCCCTGGGTCAGGGTCATCTGCCCTATCAGATGGTAGACAACAGCAGTACTTATTTACAATGACTCCTTTGGGAGTCTGGCTTAGGCTAATGACTGCTCCAGGGCAGAGCAGCAGAGTGGGCTGACTCTGCGGAGGGTGGAAACACCTACAGTCTGAACTATCATGAGCAAATATTTCCAAATCAAAAATAGTCTGTATCATTTTCCATTTGAAAGGTGTCAGATGTGTAAACTGGGCATGACACCAGCAGCTGTGACAGAGCGGCACATTTCTCAGAGAGGACAGGAGCAGACGCTGCAGGATATTTAACGGCTGACATGAAAATCAATGTAGTGGTTGTAGAGACGCCACTCCTAAATCTACACTGTCAGGGATCTGTGTGTGTGTGTGTGTGTGTGTGTGTGTGTGTGTGTGTGTGTGTGTGTGTGTGTGTGTGTGTGTGTGTGTGTGTGTGTGTGTGTGTGTGTGTGTGTGTGTGTGTGTGTGTGTGTGTGTGTGTGTGTGTGTGTGTGTGAAAAGACACACAGAATGCATAAAAGATGAGAAGCAACAAGTGTATATTTTTATCTCAAATGTTATTTTTATTAATTATTCATGGTTGCTATTTTTCACTGAATTAACCATACAGTATATTCACATTTTTTAATTACCAGCTGCTTGTTTGGCGGTGATAACATGCTTTTAAGCTCCATTAAAACTGATAATATTCGACTGGAATTTCTTCGTTTGTCTGGGATGTTGGAATCTTCCAGAACAGTTGGACGGGCACCAGTTTCTAACAGACACCTTCTGTTAGACTCTGTTAACCTGTTCATTCGTTTTGTTTTTCACGAAACTGTGTCTCAGGGCTTCTTAACATTTAAAAACCTATTAATGTGTCATACCAACATAACGGGAAGAAACTCAGCTAACTGACAATACGAACCATTTTTACCGAAACAAAACACAAGTCTCACAAGAAGCGTCTAAATGAGCCCTGAGCGAAAAAATGCTAACACACTTAGCACAGAACTCTAGGTATAAAAAAATATATCGATTAGCAAGCTGAGATTCCACAGATTCTAGGGGTATAAGTATCATCACTGAGCGATCTGAACTCGCGACAGGGGAAGTGAACACAGACATCACAAACCTTAGCTGTTGTTCTGATCAAAGTTGTGTTCAATGGCATTAAAACGATAAAAACGCAGCTGAAGGTTAATCCAATGTGTCTGTGTCACTTTGAAATTATTACTGATAATCCATCTTCATATGTATGTCAATAATGGAGTTTTCATATATAGTTGCTATGAGAGCTACCAGAGTTTATGACAGCTTCCGGTTTTGGGCATTCTGGCTACGCATCACTCATTCACCAATGGGTAAAACCACTTCTGAGGTCATTTGGGTGGATTTGCCATATCTGTGGCCCCCCTCGGCCGATTTTGATGATTGACATCTATTTTTAACCGTTAGAGCCAATAGAATCGAGGGCAAGTTCCTAAATCCACCTACACGTTACCAAATAAGGAGTGAGAGTGATGCATAGCCAGAATACCCAAAACAGGAAACTGTCATACACTCTAGTAGCTATCATAGCAGCTAATATGAAATCTCCGTTTTTGACATAAAAAATGGAATGATGGGTAATCATTTCTAAGTGACACAGACCCATTGGATTAACCTATGGATTAACCTTCAGCCGCGTTTTTATCGTTTTAATGCCATTGAACGCAAACTGTTTTGACTGATGGTGGGATTGGGCTTTCTGCTGATACCAAATCAAGGCAAACAGAGAAAGAAACCCAGAAGACACCACTTATTTTCCTGTAGGGATACATATTTTATTCAAACAAGACGGTGACAGTAGCCACAAAAAAGAGCATTTCCTACTTTTCTGGAGACAAAGAGTGTTAAAGGTCACCTATTATGAAAAATCTACTTTTTCATGTCTATTATACATAAACATGTGTAAAGAGATTCGCTCACTTTTTGTCCTGATCCATTTATATAAAAACCTGTCTGAAAATGAGCTGATCAGATTTTGGCCACTTTATTTTGTCATAATGATTTTTTGGCACCTTATCACCTGAATCTCCTCCTAGAGCAAGAAAAGTAAAGTAATCAGCACTTTTGAAACAGGGCTGAAACAGAGGGGATTATGGGATGCTACAATGATCTGTTTGGTATTTCGAGCCAAACACTTCAGAGACATGTTTTGTAAATATAGACCTACAATATATTGATGAAAAACAGTATAATAGGGGACCTTTAAAAGGCGCTGACAGTTGTTATAAGGTCAACATGTTCAGTTCTAAAGGTTCTCTTAAGAGATTCTGAGCTTTACAGGTTGGATAATTAATCTGATAGTCTATTGAATTCCAATCAATTAAATGGAAGGCACCATTCAGTAAAGCACAGCCTCTTTATTTTGCAACTGGTCTTCTAATAATTGGATATTACTGTATTTTTCTAGAAACACATATACGGCCAGGTGTAATTTAATCACGTTTAATCAAGTTTTCTTCTTTGACAATACCTGTTATTTACTTGAGAATGACCTTTCAACTTTACTTACCTCTAAACTTTCCTTTTTCATAAAGCGTATGGCTGGCTCAGGCTCACCTTGAACCAGCCCTTACGGCCCGTCCACACGGCAGCGTGCGTTGCTTCAATGGGAAGAGAATGGGAAGACGCTTCCCATTCACTTTGAATGGGGTGACGTCACGCTTTGCCGAACTGCATTGTGGTTCCGTCGCGTCGCTTTGCCTCCGTTGCTCGCTTCGAAAGTTGAGAAATGTTAAACTTTTGAAGCGTCGACGGAAGCGCAAGCCAATCAAATCATATGCCAGTACAATCTCTAGCCAATCAAACCACGTGCTTGTATGTCCAGGGTGGGAGATTAATGTGATGGTTGTTGGTCGCACGCCAGACACGCCCACCGGCAAGCTTCAACGCACGCTGCCGTGTGGACGTACCGTGAGTGATGCTGCTAGTGCTAGGCTCTCACTCTTTATCCGTCACCTCTCTTCTCCCACTAATCTTTCACTTTACTTCTCAACATTTATTAGAGAAATATGAAAGAACAGATCCAGTTTCTTTGTGTTGAACACCAGCTGTTTATCACACAGTCCAGGTGCCGATAATCCAGAAGAGACTGTGCAGCTGTGGACATCATGTTTCAGGACCCTGAACAGACCCTGTGTGGCTGCAACTGCATTTAATAATAACAGTAATATGAATGCGTTTTATTTATCAGGTGCTTTATCAGATGCTCAAAAACGTTTTACAGAGGTAAAAAATAAGAATTAAAATCGGAGCAAAATACTGGATTAGCACAAGGACACAGCTTTAGTCCCACATTAACAGGCAGTCTGAAGGGGGGTTCTGCTCAGTGTCTGATGTGATGTGGGAGTGAGTTCGAGAGGGAGGGGCAGCGATGGAGAACAAACACGAGTTTTGAACAACTGGCAAAAGAGCCATGCAGAGACCCTCAGTCCACCACAACAACATTCACTATTATAGAGAGGTGGTTTCACCCAAACACAAGGATCCGCTGCCTCAGGATCTAGACGTTTCTGAAGGTGTGTTCTGAAGGTCTCTGTGAGCTAATGAGACAGAGGTCCATGTGAGATACCTGCTGCTGATGTTGGACTGTGCTTTGGAGGTAACGGAGTACCAGCTGAAGGAGTGTAAAATGAAACTGTTACCCCGAAGTGAAACATTAGAATTAATTTTAGGTGAGGTTTATGCCAATTTTTAGCTTGGCAAGATAACAGAATACACCATGGAGCCAGATACTGTGGGCAGCCCTGCCAAGCCTACGTGGACACACACTGATTCCCAGGCTGCTCAGACCTGATAACAGCACTGTGTGTGTGTGTGTGTGCGTGTGTGAGAGTGTGTATGGAGTAATGTTTTGTTCTGTTTATGTCTCAAATGAAACTATTATTCTAAAAGACATATCGACAGTGTTAACAGTCGATAAAATAATGTGTGTGTCTGTTTCTGTGGTAGTGTTTTTTTCTCATGGCAAAACACTGTGAGCACTAGTGGGGTCACTATTTGAGTCTGTGCATGCATAGGGTATAAATGACACCTTTAGTAATTGGAAAAGAGGCATTATTTTTCTGCACCTTATAAAATGTGCGTGTGTGTGTGTGTGTGTGTGTGTGTGTGTGTGTGTGTGTGTGTGTGTGTGTGTGTGTGTGTGTGTGTGGATATGAGAGAGAACAAACAATAAAGAGAAGCTTTTTTTCTTTTGATAGTAGCATTAAGGACTGCACAATTGGAAATAAACCAGTTTGAATTATTTCTGTTGCAATTTGATTCACAAAAGGGCAGTGACTTATCACTTTGCATCATTATTCTCATTTGAATTTGAGTACAGATTTAAATTATTGTAGTCTGTAGATCTGTCACAGACAAATATGTTCTATTAAGTCTGTTTAAAACTTCTAGCTATCCTGCAGCTCTTGAATAAATATGGTAACACTTCACAAGTAGCATTGCAATGGCCCTTTACCAGTTCCAACCCCCACCCCCCCCCCCCCCCCTCACCTCCTGCAGCCTCGCTCGGACCTCGCCTGCTTTAGAATTCAACCTTCATTGATCTCAACCATCTGTAAAGTGTTGTGACTCCATCTTAGAAACACATGGCAAAGTTCTCGATATACCTTCGCTGGTAGTTTATCCAGGACCACATTTTGCGATGTTAATGCACATCTTGGAAACACTTTTTTAATTACTGTAACAAAGTGCAAGGTCATATAGGATTAATTGTGTTGAGCTTTTTTTTTAATATAGTGAGGCTACAATGAGGAAGGCAGTTGTGAAGTTGATCAGTTGTATGCACTGCTGAAAAGGCTGCAAAGTGCGTCTTCAGAAAAGCTGTATTTTGTTGGTTAGAAAACAAGATCTCTGGGATTACCTCAGGATACATTTTAACTGACCCATGCTTTACTAGTTCTTTATTTTGAGTAAAATATTCTAGCACCAAGGTGTCTCTTGCTTTTGTGCTCCTGCCCAGAGAGTACTGTTGAATCTCAACATTTCAAAACATTTGAAATGACATTATGATTATATCTGATATCCCCTCACATTAACAGAGCTGAGTGTCGGTGCAGACCAAAGACCAGATCCCTCCTCAGATTGTCGGCTGGGCTGAATCGGGGATAAATCACCTTTCTGTCTGCATCCCTCTGCCCCCCCACTCTCTCCAGCTCTGCGTTTTTACATGTCTTTGTAGCCTTGACGCATTGAATCGTACAAATGTGGATGTGTTAGCAGCTGATTGCACACACAGAGTAATGGAAGGAGTGCTTTCACTGCTCTACACCCCGGCCTGATCATGATGTCCGATTGTCTTTTTCAGGACAGTAACAAATCAGTTACTGCAACCGGACCAGTGAACAGTATTTGATAACCTCAATTCACTTTCACTAGAAGAAGAGAAGATGAACATGTATTTATCCACCTAGGGGAAATTCAGTTTTCACTCTGGTTTACTGTATATATGTTTAATACACACACAGTTATACATACAGTACACGGGTAGGTGCACACATGCACATGCATTTTAATACACACTATACAGAATACAGGTAGAATACACATGCACATTTATCTGGAGAGGTGTCAGAGCGAAGAGGCTGCCTGTCTCACCGGCGCCAGGGAGCAGTTAGGGGTTCAGTGCCTTGCTCAAGGGCATCTTGAATATTCGGCTTCTTCCCATGATGCTTACTGAAGTATGTCGAAGCAATTTACGGCACTTATCTGTGATTTAAAAAAAAAAAAATGAACTCACACACTGCCTGGAAAGTGAAGATGGTCAACAGCGTGATGAGGTGGACTAACATTTAACGGAAATGTCACGCCGTTATACTGATATCAAGTGGAAAATATTTGTGATTCAGTGTCACTGAATCTGAGGGTAAAGCAGCAGAGCTCCTCTCTGACTTTAAAGCGCTCTGGTTGGGCGAGATGAGTCACACACATGTTTTCTAATGAGCTGACAGGGCACATCAGTGTCCGGGTTTCTGATTGTGCCAGTGTGTGTGTGAGTGTGTGTGTGTGTGTGTGTGTGTGTGTGTGTGTGTGTGTGTGACTGATTGCACCTTAGGGCCCAGCAGAGTATGGAGGCCAGTTGAAACAGGGCGACATTAGATGTATGCAAATCACACACACCAGAAACACACACACTCTTCTCTCAGCCATTTACATTTTACTACACAAGTGAAATAACTCTCCCTCACCATGTCCAGTTTTAATCAGAATAATGACATCATGGTCGACTGGTTGACTGCATTGCTGGCCCCCTACTCTATCCCTCCTTTGTATAGAAGAGAATCGGAGGATGAACCCCTCTGTAATGGTCACACATGCAGAGCACACAGCACACATTTGGCCTCTGCTTTGAACCCATCCTAGTACTAGGAGCAGCTATTGTACAGCGCCCAGGGAGCAATGGGAGTGAGGGGGGGGTGTCCGGTGCCTTGCTCAAGGGCACCACGGCAGGGCCCAGGAGGTGAACTGGGACCTCTCCAAGTAGCAGTCCACACTCCATATGGTCGGGGACTTGAACCGGCGACCCTACGGCTCACAGTCCAAGCCCCTACTGACTGAGCCACTGCCATGGAGCTATTAGAAGTATATATGTATGTATGGAACATGTAACACGCCTACAAAACAAGCATTCTCTTATTGCAGCTGTGTGTTATAGAAAAAGCAGCAGTTTAAGATGGCTTAGATCAGTGTGCCAGGTTCCCTAACCCTAACTCCCTTTACGTGGCTGTGTGTGTGTGTTCATAATGGGCATTATGACTGACAGATGAAGGTAGTATGTGTGGATGTGTGCAGTTTAAGGGGATCACTGATTTGCCTCTGCATTAGAAAGGAGAATTACTTGCTTCCCTTTATTATAATTCAACAAACTTTCTATCAGTCCTTTACATTTTATTTGGAAGAAATAAAACATTTAACCTGTTAATAGAAACCTAAAGTAGAACAAGTATCCGGCTAGCAATAACGATGGGAGATAGTGGCTCTGCCTGTTTTCAGATGACATACCTCTGACACTGGATCCCCATCTCTCCTCATCCTCCTGGATCTGACTGCAGCATTCGACACTGTCGACCATAACATCCTCCTTCAGCGCCTCAAACACACCATCGGACTCTCTGGCTCCGCCCTGAGCTGGTTCCAGTCCTACCTGTATGGAAGAACAGAGTACGTCTCCTTGGGAGGTGCGAGGTCCCAGACACACCCTGTCACCTGTGGTGTCCCTCAAGGGTCGGTCCTTGGGCCCACTCAGTTCACCCTGTACACTCTGCCCCTTGGTCGTGTCATCAGCCAGCATGGAATATCATTCCATTGCTACGCTGATGACACGCAGCTATATATAAAGACAGACCCTATCCCACATGCATCCTCACTGTCACCATCATCGTCACCGTTCCCATCAACATCCTTTAACACCTGCATTGTGGAGATAAAGGCTTGGACGCAACAAAACTTCCTGCAGCTTAATAGCTCCAAAACAGAGGCTATTTGAACTGGCACACCAAACCAGGTCTAGTCATCCCCCATAACCCACATTACCTTTTCTGACCAAAACATACCCCTCTCCACATCAGTTACCAACCTGGGTGTAAGATTTGACCGACATCTGACCTTTGACACCATCATCAAACACCTGTGCAAAACCTGCTTCTACCACCTCAGGAACATTGCAAAACTCCGTCCCACACTCTCCCTGTCAGATGCAGAACAACTGGTCCATGCCTTCGTTTCCTCAAGGCTTGACTACTGCAACGCTCTCCTCATTGGGACTCCTAGCGAGAGCCTTCAGAAGCTCCAATGCGTACAGAACAGTGCCGCTAGGATCCTGATGAGGGGGAGAAAGTACAACCACATCACACCCGTCCTTTATTCCCTCCACTGGCTTCCTGTCTCCTTCAGGAACGAATACAAGATCTCACTACTCACCCATCAGTGCATCCACGGGAACGCCCCTTCATACCTAACATAACTACTCACATCACAAACCTCCACACGCAACCTCCGCTCCACAACCAACCATCGGCTTCGCCCCGCGAGGACCAAACTCCGCACAATGGGGGATCTGGCTTTCTGTGCAGCTGCTCCTCGCCTGTGGAATTCCCTCTCAGACCACCTGAGGACTCCCCAGACCACCTGAGGACTCCACAGACCACCTGAGGACTCCACAGACCACTGACGCCTTCAAGAAAGGCCTAAAAACCTTTCTTTTAAAAAAAGCCTTTGATTAAACTTTTGTTTCTTTTGTTTGTTTCTATTATGCCTCCTCTAGCACCTTGGGATTGCTTTTAGCAATGAAAGGTGCTTTACAAATACAATTTATTATTATTATTATTATTATTATTATATGAGTGTGCAGAAGGAAGCATGTATCTACTCGAGGTCGAGAGGCTCATGCTGCTGCAGAAGAGGATGTAAACAACAAAGTGAGGATGCACCCCAACATGTCCTGAACAGCGAATATGAATTGTTGCCATCTAATCAGACATACAGGGTCCCATGGTTTAATAAAGTCAGACTGAAGCTCTCCTTTGTTCACCAGTCTATCCTCAAATTGAAGACAGAGCTAAATCCCAGGTCTCTTGTACGTTAGAGGGTCTTGAGTCGTTGTGATGTTTTGTTAAATGTCAGATTCCTTGTGTCTTGTCTTCATATTTGTCCTTGTTTGATGTAACAAATGGAGTTGCTGTGATGCATGTACGTATTATCGTATCATAAACATTGGTGGAATCCTTCTCGGCTGCACTGTAAACTTAGCTAGCTCAGGAGAGCTTCACGAGAGAGACGAAGCTCTGCACATTGATTTGGAAGACATACAATTATTATTATTATATGTAACTACTTATGACAAGGTTTTTGGATTATCGTGAATAACTGGGTCATGATTCATGATGAGAGGACGGCTGTGGCTCAGTGGGTGTATGGGTGTCTACCAATCAAAAAGTAGTTAGTAGTTTAATCCCTCGCCCCAGTCAACAAGTCAAAGTGTTCTTAGTAACTACAAAGTGTTCCCAAAGGCATGTCTGTGGTATGAAGTGTGTTTGAAGAATCAGCTAAATGACCAGTAATCTGAATTGGAATTTCAGCTCTCCAAGTCAAGCCCTGTTCCTTCAACTGTAGTGTAGCAAGGCAGCCAATAACTCCACTCACACCAAAACAATCTGGATTGATAAATAGCACTACAGGTGAAAGAATAAAGGGGTTTTTACGAGCTGTTTCTACAGGAGTTTGGACAAGCATCAGAGGTGGTTTTCTACACACAGAAAGCAGCACTCAGAAAGTGTGGAGATGCTGCTATATTAAAAACATTGCAAAGCCTAAGAGTTGTAAACCACACAATTGATCAGTATGAACTATGTCCTAAATAGAAGCTTAAAAGAGGTCACTTTGCTTTATTGATCTGGTTTTGGAGGCAGATGTTACTTTTCACTCAAAATAAAGTAAAATAAAGGAGTGACAGTTCTTATACGTTTAAATAAAAAGTATTTGATTGTGAATGTTTTATTTTTCTTTATTGCTTCTTCTGAACCTAAGCATATGGAATATAAGACATACATCATAAATATAAATTGGAACTGGGAACATTTACAAAGAGACAAATTAGGTTTTTGGTTTTAAATGCTCAGTGTTCATTGTTAGAGTGTTCAAGAGTATGTAGGTATTGATTTGCCCACTAACTAAACATTAGAGTGGAACTCAAAATGAGCGACTACATGCACTGGGCAAGAGTCTGGAAGTCTGAGCAAAGAGAGCTGGGTCTGTGCCCCCCCCCAAACAAGAGTTTATTAAGGTTAATACACCCTCCCTCCGGCTTCATGGTCTTGTTTTCCTTTATTCAAGAAAATATACATATCAAACATATACACACACAACACATTGAGACCAGGGGGACACAGGTATTAAACACAGTACATTTTTGACAAATCAAAAAGGACACAATTTAAAGTAAAAATATTTATGGTTTTGATTGCGTTCTTATTTTTTATATTTAAAAAATTGGTGCCATATTATTTTAATTGTAAGTAAACATTTGGTTTAGGGTAAGGCAATTTCTTCTTTTGAATGTGACATTTTCCCAAAATAAAATGAGTTGTATAAAAAAATAACAATAGGCCTATTTGTATAAAATCCATCACCTTTAAAGTTTATAAAATGTCCTCATCCTGAAGTTGTATTGTTCATCCAGTTTTTCTTAAAAGAGTCCAAGCAGTGATAGTCATGGTGTCCTCCTGCTGTCTCTCCTAAAGACACACTGTTTACTGCTCAAAGGCACTTCAGCAACCCCTCACTGCTGACCCACTGAAAACGTTCCAAAAACGATTCACATTAACAGAGTGCCGTACCTCTGCTTGTTGCCATGGTGAACGTCAGAAGGTCTAAGCCCCAGGTTTCTGTGTGTATGAGTTTGTGTGTGTTTGCATCTGTGTGTGTGTGAGCAGGTAAAATAGCAGATTTTCAGCCATAATCCTCACTAAGCTCACTCGCCCTCTGCTAGCTTCAACCATGCTGTGAGTGTGTGTGTGTGTGTGTTTGTTTGTGTCTGAAGCTTTAGGTTCATGCCATTTTGTGTGTGTGTATGTTGAATTTTCTGTGTGTCAGAGAGGAGCACTGAGGGCAGCAGAGATATACACCAGCCGACAGTCTGCATGATAATGAGCTGTTAGGGAGCAGGCTTTAGACACACACACACACACACACACACACACACACACACACACACACACACACACACACACACACACACACACACACACACACACACACACACACACACACACACACACACACACACACACACACACACACACACACACACACACACACACTCGTTTCCTTCGTTCCCCATGTGCATTTCTTCATCTCCCCCAGCATCCCAAGTCTTTTTTCCCTTCCTCTCTTGTTTTTCTTCTTATCGCTTCTGTCTCGGAGCTTAGCCCTTTCTTACTTTCAGCAGCACGCACACACACACACACACACACACACACACACACACACACACACACACACACACACACACACACACACACACACACACACACACACACACACACACACACACACACACACACAATCCATACTTAGGACACACACACATATGGAGCACAGAAAATATGAAAACATATGTTGACAGGCATTCACACACACACACACACTCAAATGCACATCACACACATCACATTCATGGATTCACATCCTGCAAACTTTGTGTGTGTGTGTGTTTCTTTGTGTGTGTGTGTGTGTGTGTGTGTGTTTCTTTGTGTGTGTGTGTGTTTCTTTGTGTGTGTGTGTGTGTGTGTGTGTGTGTGTGGCCTACTCTACATTTGCTGCCTCGCTGCACACCCACAGTCACTGTCCATCTCTTTTATTTCATTACTTACGGTATGCATGCTTGTATGTGTGCATGGAGGGGGGGGGTTGTGTGTGTGTCAAGTTATGTGAAAGCAGCCATGGTGAGAGAGGAGGACAAGAAAAAAATGGAGGAGGGAGGGGAATGAGATTGAAGAGGAGTGAAGGGGGGGGTAAAGATGGAAAGGGAAATAAAGGAGGGAGAAGAGGAAAGAGGTAGCCAGCGGGGCAGGATGTGTGTGTGTGTGTGTGTGTGTGTGTGTGTGTGTGTGATGGGAGTGTTAGTATGTGCAGCCAAGTGTAAAGGAATCATCCTGACAGAGCCTGGAAATGCTGCAGCTCAGCAGGGTTCAGAGCCAGCTCTTTGTATTTCACTGATTTATTGAGTGTCATTTAAAGAATGAATCCAACATAATACCTGGATTATTAGGTTTGACATTCCATCGCTGCCTGGAGTAATACACCGTGAGCTGAGAGGAGTGGTGCTTCCTCTGGGTTTGTTTACAGTGATCTGAAGCGCTGCCCACTGATCTCTGCAGTTTGTTGGCCCAGCCAACCACAGTGTGAAAGGCTGGAATTAGAACGGAGACATCCTCCTCCGTTGCAGTGTCAGAGAAACATGAAAAACTGTGCTTTGTTTCCAATCAGGAAAAACTCTGCAAAAACATTTAACAGGGAATTAAAGAAAAACAGCTCATGAAGAGAGACTGAGCAGAGATCTGTCTCCCCGGGCGGACAGAGATTACATTAATATTGTCTGTACAGAATAACCAAGATAGTAACATTTGTTTTGACAATCTAAATGACATTTACAAATGAAATCCATACATTTTACGCTTAAAAAGTGGTTTGTGAAAATAAAAAGAGAGCTGTAATAAATTCAGACCTCGCCTACTTTCAGAACCTGCCATTCAGCTGCCACAGACCACCTTCATACTCTTTAATACCGGAGACATTCCTACAGGAGCCCCATGGGGGTTCAGCATCCTGCCCAAGGACACTTCAGCATGTTGACTGCAGGGGCAGGGGATCGAACCAGTGACCCTCTGATTGTTTTTTGTTTGTTTGTTTTTTTATCTTTGATTATAATTTTGGCAGTTATTACACTTTATTTACAATGCTACATAATATTTACATGTATTTTATGGAAATCGTCCTTTATGGACACATTTTGTACTTTAACACAAGACATAAACATCAAAATAATAAACACTCCACCACCAAAACAAATTCCTTTTCTCCAAAAAATACATTTATGCAAAAAATGTCCATTGCATTTATAAATGTAATTTTGGTACTCCATCCAATACCGAAACAAAGGTACTGCCCTCCACAAAGTCCTCATTGAACAATTCAATTTCTATATGGAGGAAAACCAGTCAAATGTCTATTTCAGAGTTCTTTGTAATATATTCCAAACATCAGGTAAACGCTTCTCGTAATGGGCACTATTCCTCCTTATCTTGACCGCAAGCCTTACGTGGCTCAGAACATAGTTCAACAGGTTGACATTGCACTCATCCTTCTTTTCAATCACTCCAAACAGCCACAACTCCTTTCATTCCATTTCTCTCACATACCATTCATTCCAACATCTGCTTAATTCTTTCATCCGTCCAAAGTACCCCACAAGCTCTCTACATTCAACACATTCATGCATACATGTTTCAACTTGGTCCTAGCATACATCACATTCCCTCTTAACAGTTACATCAAATGTACTAATGACCAGATTGTTAAACACCCTATTGTATCCCTCTGATTGTCGGAAGGGCAGATCAGTGCTTTAACCGCCTGAACCTACACACAGGGTTCGAGTTATGTGGGAGCCAATGGGAGCTGAGCTCCCATAAGGAGGGGTCTGAGCTCCCACGGACGCAGTGAAATCATACATCTGTGGGGGTCGCTAATACATTACCAACAACCATTATTTTAATCACAAATAATGCATGTCATGTGTCAATGTAATGAGTATTATTTACGTTAACCAGGTAAATAGGCTAAAAGAAAAACATGTTTTCCAAAAGAACTACGCATCGTATTCTCTCTTGAATGACAATATGCCTGCACTTCACCTCCAAGGTGCGCAATACATTATTGCGCAATCTATGCCTGTGAGCGTGCTGTGCGAGCCGAGATGATGTGTGTGTGCGTAGTTGAACCTTATCATATTTAAGTTTGTAGCAAATAGAGGGCTGTTGGTGTGTGTGTGTGTGTGTGTGTGTGTTTGAGTGTGTGCGTGTGCGTTAGTTTTAAAGACCCCCATAGAGCTCAGTTTATAACTCGAACCGTGCCTACACATACACCTTTATATACAGGACCACTCGCTGTGTGAAGTTGATGGGATTTGAGGATTTAAAATAGTTGCTGCAGCAGCAGACATTTGGACTTGTCATAGCAGGAGACACAGCGAGGGCTTAGTGAAGAAGTGACAATCTGCTGTTCCTCTGGATAGCACGCCCAATAACAGGAACTCATTAATGTTACTAAACACACAAGCACTGATGTGGGAGGAACAAATACAGCTGAGTGGTAGAGGTGGGAAGTAACTAAGTAAGATAAGATAAGATAAGATGGACCTTTATTAATCCCCGTGGGGAAATTCAGTTGTACAAAGCAGCAACAGGGTAAGCGTGAAAAAACAGGACAGCAAAGATTCACACAGATTAAGAGTAAAATAACTGTCAGCATATATACATATTTGGTCATCTAAGTTATAAAGTACGGAATTAGTTAAAGTGACAAGTGAAATGTGAAAATGGACATCTGTAAATATAGTGACATATCTATCTACATATTTGGTCTACTACTAATATATTAACATGGGTTGTGGAAACAGTGTATATTTATGTCCAGTGATTTAATTGTATTTCTTTTTCATTATTGCCCCCTTGTTGTGCAGCCTGATGGCTACAGGCACAAAGGACTGTCTGAGGCGCTTGGTGCTGTGTCGTGGAGGGATGAGTCTGTGGCTGAACGTGCTCCTCATCTTCACTAGCTCTGCGTGGAGTGGGTGGGAGGGGTTCTCTAGGATGCTATCGAGCTTCCTCCTCGTCCTCCCCTCTGCCACCTCCTCCAGATTGTCCAGTTGTACTCCCACTACAGAGCTAGCCTTCCTCACCAGCTTGTTCAGCCTGCCAGTGTCCCTAGTGTTTGCACACTGGCCACCACAGACTGGTGGAACATCTGCAGCAGCCTCGTGCTGAATGACCTGAGCCTCCTCAGGAAGAACAGCTTGCTCTGTCCCTTCCTGAAGAGAGCATCAGTGTTGTCTGACCAGTCCAGTTTATTGTTTAAGTGCACTCCCAGGAACTTGTAGCTGTTCACCACCTCCACATCCTTCCCCCTGATGGTGATGGGGGTCAGAGGCCTCTTCCTGCTCCGCCTGAAGTCCACCACCAGCTCCTTAGGCCACATTTACACGAGAACGAAACGGCTTGTATCTGCATAGTTTCTCTTGCGTATAGCCCTATTATTTACACGAGGCCGTAACAAACGGACCCCACAAACGATAACGGGTCCCAAGGTGGATAGATTTGCAAACGAAACTCTCTGGGGGGTCAAACGAGTCCGTGTAATTGCCTCTATACGAATATTTCCTGAAAAAATAACGATAGCCCCACCTTTCCCCGCCTCTGCTGCTCACTGCTGTAGCATGGTCAGTAGCTACTGTCAGTAGCTACTGCTAGTGCTACTGCTACTGACCATGCTACGGTTGTTAGTACAACATCTACAGCTCGACCATGTTACAGATGTTAGTGCAAAATCTACAGCTCCTCTACCACAACCATCAGCAACAAGTGGACATGGAGAATTACATGAACCACTACATGTTGCTAAATCCACCGCGGGGCTTAAACAGAAGGGTAGCCATGGCAACATTGCTCCGGGCTGCTCCGGGGTCTTCTTCGCTGCTTTTGGTGTATTTTGTGGCGGAAGTTACAGCGCCACTTACAGTCCCGGCATATGTACTACAGCGTGTCCAGCGCTTTCGAGTGGAAGTACAGCGCCACTTACAGTCCCGGCATATGTACTACAGCGTTTCCAGCGGTCTCGTTTGAACAGACACGTTAAATGAAACGAATGCATGTGAACGGAAGACTTTTTTGAAAACGCATACTGTGCATAAACGCAAACGTTCCCGTGTAAAAGCAGCCTTAGTCTTGCTGATGTTGAGCTGGAGGTGATTGTTGTCACACCAGCCTACGAAGTTCTCAACCAGGGCCCTGTACTCCTCCTCATTATCATCTGTGATGCAGCTGACAATGGAGGAGTCGTCAGAGAACTTCTGTAGGTGGCATGAGCCGGAGTTGAAGTGGAAGTCGGAGGTGTAGAGGGTGAACAGGAATAGTGACAGCACAGTTCCTTGGGGGGCTCCAGTGTTGCTCAGCAGCACATCAGACACGCTGCCCTGCAGTCTGACATACTGAGGTCTGCTGGTGAGGTAGTCTGTGATCCAGGCCACCATGCTGTGATCCACCTGCATCACTGACAGCTTCTCAGCCAGCAGGTGTGGCTGGATCGTGTTGAAGGCGCTGGAGAAGTCGAAGAACAGAATTCTTAGTGAGCTGTCCAGCCTCCAGCTGTGTGTAGGCTCTGTGGAGCATGTAGGTGATAGCATCCTCTACACCAATGTTTTCCTGGTAAGCAAACTGTAGAGGGTCCATGGAGTCACACACGAGGGGTTTGAGGTGCTGCAGAATCAGTCTCTCAAAGATCTTCATGACGTGTGAAGTCAGAGCAACAGGCCTGTAGTCTTCTGGGGTGCTGGGGCGTGTCTTTTTGGGCACCGGGACAATGCAAGAAGAGGTGCTGAAAAACTCCTGCTAATTGACCGGCACACGCCTTGAGCACTCGGGGTTGGTGTTGTCTGGCCCCCTTTCCTTCCTCACGTTGATCTTCGAGAGCTGATTCCTAAAGGCCCCTACACACCAGGCCGATATCGGCCGTCTTGCGTTGTTGGGCGAAAACGGGTTCCTTGTCGCCCAAAGTCAATTTGGTGTGTCCCGAACCCTCGGCCGTGACACGCCTTATTTGGCCTTTCACGGTCGACACCCGGCCGATTCAACATGTTGAATCGGCCGGGTGCTATCGGGCCAAGAAAACCACTCTGATCAGCTGTTCAGCTAGCAAATGAGAAGGGAAACGGAAGTGAGGGACGTAAACAAACGATTTAAGGCACAAGACAGCAGCTAAACACCAGCAGGTGATACTTAAAGACATCAAACATAGCCCTTAAATGTCCTCTCTTACCTCCCACACATAGCAGGGACATCTCTGATATCGGCGGGAGCGTCCCCGGCTGTCCTCTGCTGAGAGCTCCGTGATTTGTTTGGTCAAGTCCGGTTTTTCATCTCATCGTAAATTTAGCAAGAAGTGGCCATTATTACATTACATACATTACTACATTGCTGACTCAATAAACTACACACCCGCCAGAACACTGCGATCATCAGATGCAGGTCTATTAACTGTGATTTTATAGTATGTCTGCACTTTATGTGCTCATTTCATCATTCATGTATTTTTATATTCTAAAACATGTTTTCGATGGACGAGAGTGAAAATGGAACGCACATGCTATTTGTTTGTTTATATCAGTCTGTTCTTCTTCTCTGTCTTCCGGTTGTTGCCTATTTTGAATGACGAATACACACTACCGCCGCCTGCTGGTAAGGAGAGTTATTGCCACTCACGCATGCGCAGTTCGTACGTGCTCGGCTGAAGTCTTTGCGGTGATTTCCAGTGCGACACACGGCCAATACGCAGGAGAACTCGTCGATGGAACTGTCGGTGTCGGGTGTCGGCGATTTCTCTGGTGACTGCCTGGTGTGTCAGGGCCTTAACTTGTCCGGTCGTGATTATTAGGGGTGTGAAACTGCTGGGAGTGGCTGATGCCCCCCCTGGAGTGGTGTTGGGTGTGTTTGGAGAAGAAGGGGGAGTAGTGGTGCCAGGGTTTGGGAACCCCTGCTGTCCTGTTGAGCTGGAGATGGGATGGTCAAACCTGTTGAAGAACAGGTTTAGCTCATTCGCACCTTCAGGGGTCCCTTGCACAGCCGTGCTTGATTGTTTGTACCCAGTGATTTTTCTCACCCCTCCCCACACCTCTCTAGAGCTATTGGCCTCCAGACGACTCTCCAACTTGTCTCTGTATTTCTCCGTGGCTGCCCGTAGCTCTTTTTTCAGCTCCTTCTGTACAGTCTTAGCTTTCTCAGTGTCTCGAGCCATGAAAGCCCTCTTCTTCCTGTTCAAGAGGGTTTTAATGTGCCCATTGATCCAGGGCTTGTTGTTTGGGAAGCATCGTACCTTTTTGGTCGGTACAATGCTCTCCTCACAGAAACGGATGTAGTCGGTGATGCAATGGGAGAGTCCATTTATGTCCTCACCGTGAACCCTCTGAAACATGTCCCAGTCTGTTGACCTGTAGCAGTCCCTCAACTCCTCCTCGACCTCATCCGACCACTGCTGTACAGTCCTGGTGGTAGCTGGCTGTCTCCTGACAAGAGGCTTGTATTTGGGAACAAGCTTTATGAGGTTGTGGTCTGAGTTGCCAAGGGTAAGTAAGTAAGTAAAGCTTTATTTATATAGCACCCTTCACAACACGAATGTACAAAGTGCTTTACAGTACAGTACACAATTCACAGTACAACTAAAATGTAGAATAAAAGGCATAAAAAGGCATAAAACAACAGCAGGTAATACATAGGATAAAACATACGATAAAACACCAATAAAAGACAGCTACTAACTCACCTCCTCCGATGCCCCAAAGGCCTGACGGAAGAGGTGGGTCTTTAACTGCCCCCTAAAAATCTCTACTGAGGCAGAGGCTCTTAGTGTCTGGGGGAGTTTGTTCCAGAGCCTTGGGGCCACCACCTCAAAGGCACGGTCCCCCTTGGTTTTTAGCCTGGTTCGGGGCACCCTTAGGAGGCCTTGCTCAGAGGACCTCAGGGCCCGAGTTGTGCTATGAGGGAGGATCAGGTCATTAATGTAGGCTGGGGCTTGGCCATGGACAGCTCTATAAGTGAAGACCAAAACCTTGAATTGGGTTCTGAGATGGACAGGGAGCCAGTGCAGGGCAGAAAGGATCGGAGTGATGTGGCATGTTTTTTTGGACCGAGTGAGTAATCTGGCTGCAGCGTTTTGGACCTGTTGTAACCGGTTTATTGATGTTTTGTTGAGGCAGGAGAACAGAGCATTACAGTAATCCAGCCGGGATGAAATAAAGGCATGAATAGCCATCTCCATTTCTGTGTTTGATAGAACCCCCCTGAGCTTGGCAATGTTTCGGAGATGGAAAAAACAGGTACGGGTCAGAAGTTTTATGTGTTTGTCTAGTAGCAAGGGGGGGAGGATGGTGGACATGTACGCCTCCTTAACATTGGCATACAGCAGGTCCAGTGTCTTATCTTTCCTAGTGCCACCGGTCACATACTGGCTGAAGTTTGAAAGGCTTTTGGAGACTTTTACATGGTTAATATCTACATTAACCGTGATAAATGCACTGGGGTGCTGTGTCTGTAATCCCACGACGGAGGAGTGGATGACGTCATTCGCCTGCGACGCTGCGGCACCCGGCGGGATGTAAACAATAACAGCAATGGCGTGTGAGAACTCTCTAGGTAGAAAATACGGCCTCAAACTCACCGCCAACAGCTCTATGTCCGGAGTACAGATACTGTCCTTTACAGTTATGTGTCCAGGGTTACACCATTTGTTGTTAATGAAGACGGCAAGTCCCCCGCCTCTCTGCGTGTTGTTGGAGTAGAACACTTCTGCTACGCGCCGTTCGTTGGATGAGGCTGGATCTCTATTAAATTAAGAAAGGAATTGAAAACACCGGAATCAAAGTTATAACAAATTATCTGAGTTTACTTCTAGTAGGAAACCAAACACATATACAAGTTATACAGAGTACTCGAGCACTCCGGACTTTCAGGTTTGTGATGCGATGCGGATAAATGCGTCAGGATCAAACCACTCATCAAACCAAAAATAAATTGGACTTCAGGTTTGTGATGCGATGCGGATACAGTTATCAGGACCTGCCAACTCACCAAACCCAAAAGCATTTTTACACTCAAAAACCTCAGTATTCATATCTGTCTTTGGGGCGGAGATTTGTCGACTCCTCCCTCCCATTTTCCTCCCAAGCGAATTAGAGAACCCCTGGGGAGGAGCTGTTTAAACTGCTCACCTCCCCCAAGTGTCCTGATTGGCTGGATTCGCTTCTGGTGAGGTCAATAGTTCTCACCAGGACTTGAAATTCCAAAGTCCCCTAAGGTCAAAAGTCAATGTTTATCTCTACCTTATCTTACTCTACATTCCTTTCCCAGGGGATATTTTCACCTAAACTATCCTCCTTCAGACATTTAAACTCTTCTCCACCTATTTAACGATGTCTTTTAACGACTTAATGACGACATCTGCTTTTAGGGGTGAAACCCAGGCAAGGTGTGTGTATACACAGAATCTCTGGATCAGTGAGTTTGGAAAGTAAGAATAACATTCCTATTCTATATATAATTACCCAAACCGTTGTGATTACATAAAACAGTTCAAACAATACATGTTTACTTCAATACAGTGTAGAATCATATCTTTTTACTTCAGTGTCCCTGTCGGCTCGAACCACCGTGAAGCCGCCCGGCTCCACCAGGCAGTCTGGAATATCCCTGTGGAGCCATGTCTCTGTAAAACACAGCAAGCTGGACTCCCGGTACTCCCTCTGGGTTTTCACGAGTGCTGCAAGTTCGTCCGTCTTGTTTGTCAACGACCTGACGTTCCCCATGAATACGGAGGGCAGATAAGGTTTGAATCTCCTCATTTTATTCTCCCTGTTCTGTTCATTTTACTTCACCCCAAATTGCTCCTGTGGGGATTGTCCACAGTATTGAGTATGTAAGTCGCTTTGGATAAAAGCGTCTAACATGTAACATGTAATGTAATAACACTTAAATGATCAATCATTATAAAACATATCATATATATTCTTCTGAAACGGACCAATCTGCACAATACTTTTACTTTTGGTACCTTAACTATATGTTGATGCTAATACTTTTCTACTTTTACTTGAGTAAAAGTAGAAAATGCAGAGAGAATACTCTGTTCCAGTAAATGCATTTACTGGAACAGAGTATTCCTACACTGTGGTATTTCAGGTAGTACAAGATCTGAGTACTTCTCCACCTCTGCAGAGTGGTCCAAACTGGCTCTAGGATACAGAGCGTGAACGAGGAACCACAGGAGAGACGGAGGCTGAAGTCGAATAGTCCATTTAGCTTAGGAACCTTCCTAACGGAGTGAAATGACCCGGAAGTCCCTCAGTGGCAGCCATGATAAGTGCCGTTCGAATTCTCTAGATGATAGGAAAGGAGGTTTCAAACTTCCTTTATAACCTCCTTTAGCTTAGGAACCACTGGACCTCCCTCACCGAAAGGAGAAAATGCTGCCCCACAATGCCTTGCAGCCGCAGCATTTGCCGTCACACAACATTCGGCCGTTCACGGAAACAACCGATTATGAACGAGAAATGATATCATGAAAGTTACGGTGCTTATTAAGCTTTTTAAAACGTATGTGGTAACTTGCCAAAGTGCTTTGTTTTGAACGTTCATCAGTATTATAATCAAAAAGAGAAATATCAACGTTAGTTTTTACTGAAATGATCAAATGAAGTCAACATTTCACAGTCTTTACTGAGCTGTGTGGGGTTTGTTCAACTTTTAAAAGATGTTTGAATGGTGATATACACAGTGATAGATGTTAAGGACTAACGTTTATAATAAATACATTTGTATTGATTTTAAGATCTTTTCATAGTTCATACAATCATACGTATTGGGATCATTTATATTAAAGGTAGGGTAGGTAAGTTTGAGAAACCGGCTCGAGATACACTTTTTGTTATATTCCATGGAATGCTCTTAACATCCCGATAGCAATGAATATCTTAAGTGCTTTGACAAAAAATCCATACAAAATGTCATCTGTGGAAGCCGTAATACTGTAAAAAGTACGACCAATCATTTTAGCCGGCCCGGCTAAAATAACTGGATGGCCTACCTGCCTGTCAGCCTTCCATCTGTGCACAAACTTATCTCGTGCCCTCATTGGTCATGTTCGTGTGTGTTGGAGGAGGGGCTCTATAAGGAAGTGGCAGATTTTCTCCGGTTGTGTATTTTCAAATTCTAGCGATCTCGAGCCGGTTTCTCAAACTTACCTACTCTACCTTTAATGTGGATCGGAGGGAGAGGGTGACGAGCATAAGTTTCACTTTCCTTTTTTATTTCAATTCCAACTTTGGTCATGAAGAATATGTTTCTCTGTTGTCCACGTTCATAAAGCATAAAACAACAGCATCAGAGCACGGTGCAGAGTCTCTAGATGAGTTTACTACTGTAAACTCATCTAGAACTACTGTCCGTCGTTCTTATTATACATCCATGTTGTAGTCCGCTGTATAGAAAACTGTAGTTTCCATAGTTTCCCCACAGCAGCAGACGCACGCTATGACGTTTGCTGGCGCATCATAAACACGTCGGATAGTGAAAGTGCAGTCGGATTCTCCAAAGTACCGCAGTCTCTTCTCCTAAATCCTTTTGAATTCTCCTATCGACTATCCTTTAACCCCATGACGTTTCACTCAGAGGTCAAGGGATAGACGATAGGGTTAGACGATAAGAGCTGATTTTTGGATTATCCGACCGCAACCGGAGCCTCAAGAGGAGATGTTCCTTACAGAGAGTTCCTTACAGAGAGCGAACGACATGATTAGATGTTTGTAGTATAGTAGTAGTAGTAGTAGTAGTAATATAGTAGTATTTTCGTTGTCATCGCAATATGAACATGCGTGATAAAAAAATAGCAAAATAGCAATAAACAATGAATAAGAAATGATTTAATTTAGGGATGGTATGGAAACCCAATATTAAACGTAACCCAAATTTGGTATACCAGCTAAGACAAAAGCTGTCTGTATGAACTGTTTAGCTCAGTTTGCCACGTATCTTAAAACGTTGCGTATTCTTGTGAATTCACTCGCTGACTGAGACAAAGCAGACCCCCCCCCCCCCCTAGCGGTACCTGCAGGCAGTGACCCACAGCAGCAGAGGAAGGAGGACAGAATAAATGATACTGACAGATGTCTGTGTTCTTCATTCTTTCAAAACTTGCCTCAGTATAATGCTGTCAGGAATATTCAGATTCATTATTGACATTTTAGATTTTTTTCCAGTGAGATATTAATGTATATAATGACTGATGCTGGTGTAACCGTTATACTGTTGCTGCTCTAGAATCACTACAGGTACAGCTGCTAGAGGAGGGGCTGCTTTGTCTCAGCCAGCAGCACACTTTATAAGGTCTGCCACATTTAAAAATAAGTGGCAAACTAACCTACACAGTTAAGACTATATAAGCGGCTTTTGTTTTGTCTTGTTTGTAACAATTTCACCAATATGTATCGGCCAGAACTAATCGTACTAGTGATAAGTGGAACAATCTTAATCTGAAGTTACCTACTGTAACTCCAGTTTCTATGAGTATAGGCGTAGCCCTCTAAGGCTATCGCTATTGGGTAATCCCCTGCGCACCCGCGCAGCACTGAAACACTTGTAGTCCACGCCCGCCCGCAAGGTGGGCCCCACCCTTGGGCTCCCTTCCGGTATAAATAGGAAGTAGGCCCGACAATCTGCTCCCATACAAAATAACTTTTCTTCAGCTATTCGTGGAGCCAGTGGGGCCCAGAACTTAGAGGGCTACGCCAATACTCATAGAAGCTGGAGTTACAGTAGGTAACTTCAGTTCTATTTCGTATATGGCTTCGCCCTCTAAGGCTATCGCTATTGGGTTAAGGGCGAAGCAAGATGTAGTCTGCGCCCCACTGGGTCCGCCCGGTACTAGAAGCACAGACACACCTGCTCAGATAACAACCCATGCCCTTTGCGCCATGCGAATGGCGCATCACAGTCCCTGGAATATAGCATAACATGAATATCTTCCATGAGGGGACGAGGCTGGTAATAATACATACCTGCCGCTGTGAGAAAGTAGAGACGAAGCTCACACTTTGCCCAGTGACAGAAAGGAGGGGGAATAGCAGCTCTCTGCGTGTAGATAGACAGGAGAGCGCACAGCTGGGTCCCCAACATCACTCACTCTGACAAGACATTCCGTACGAAATGTGTCAGGGGAAAAAGGGGGACGTCCCTCTCATAAGAGGGAAATACAGGCCACTCTCCGTGTGCCGAGAGGCAGGAGAGAGGCGCACAGCTGGGTCCCTGACGTCACTCACTCTGACAGGACACTCAGTACAGGGTGTGTCAGAGAGGAAAGGGAGACATCCCTCAAATAAAATTGAATAAATGAACCGGGGGAATACCAAGATGCAGCAGTGCAAATGTCTTCCACTGACATTCCTCCGTGCAAAGCCGTGGAGGAGGAAAATTCCTCTGGTGGAGTGCGCATTGATGTTCTCCGGGGGATCCACCCCAGCGGAGACATATGCCTGTGACACAGCTTCACACAGCCAGTGTGACAGCCGTTGTGCAGATAGAGACTGCCCTATCGAGCGCTCTCTATAATGCACAACCAGGCGCTGAGAACGGCGCAAGGCAGCCATGCGCGCCACATAGCAGGACAGCTGAGATGAGATGTGGCTTCTTCCTCCGACCTGTGAGGAGGGGGAAAGAAGCCAGCCAGGGTGATCACTCTTGACCTAAAAGAGTTTGTGATGACCTTAGGCATGAAGCCGGGTTAGGGCGTAAACCAGCTGAACTGCCATCTCCTTGGATCCGGAGACATGACGGAGCCACAGAGGGAGCGGACAAATCACTCACCCTTTTCGCTGATATTAGAGCCAACAGTAATAGCCTACTTTGGCTGATAACAGTTTAAGGGGAACCTGATCTAAAGGTTCAAAAGGGCTTTGCTTAGTGCGCGTAACACCAAAGCCAAATCCCACTGAGGCGCCAGTGCGCGTGACCCGCCAGTGTGCGTGACACAGGTATGAGTCTCCGTACTCCTCGCATAAAACGGCTGCTGCGCTCTGCGAGCACCTCTGTTCAAATCGCCGGGAATATACATTGCTCTGATGGAGAGCAACGTGTGTGCGCGCCCAGAACAGCAGTCGCCTGGCTGCGTTCAGAAGCTGCGCAGATCGTACTCCTCCCTGGCGATTGAGGTAGGCTGCCGTGGCCTGTTGGCTGGGCGAATCAACACATGTTTGATTGTACAGCAACGGGGCGAAGTGCTGGAATACTTCCCAAACCGGAGAACAGCTCCAGCACATTTACCTCTGACGCACGGGGTCGGTGCGTGGGCGAATGAACCACCTCTGGAGACCCCTCCTGTGGGGGAGACCCCGGGGAATCCCCACGTGATCAGCTGACGTCATGCTGAGCGGCTGTATCACGGAGAGGGCTGTCACCACGCTGTGGGATGTGACACGCCGGAGAGGGAGCTGTCAGTTTCTCCACTCGCTGCAGCGAGAGCCGCGCTCTGCTGGCTGAGTTTTATTCCACTCGCAGATACATGAATGTCTGAGAGGGAAGAGGACAGCTCTTCTTCAAATTCATTATGAAAACCAAGCTTTGACAGATGCGATACGAGATGTAACGTCTGTAAAGCGACTTCCTCCCTGGAGCGAGCCAGCAATAGCAGGTCGTCCAGATAAAACCACACTCTCATCCCTCCTCTGTGTAGTGGCTCCAGCCTTCTACACACTTTGAAAAAATGCGAGGAGCCAGGGAATATCCGAACGGCAGACGATTGTCTGGTCTGATATTCCCCTGAAATGAGAAACGCAGGAATTTCCTGAGTTTCGGGATGATGATAGGCTACATGGAAGTATATGTGCTTCCGGTTTATGGAAGTGAACCAGTCGTCCTGGTGAACACATTCCAGCACCTGTTTGATCGTCAGCATGGGAATACTGACAGATCAAGGATGGGTCTCACTCCCCCGTTCTTTTCCGAGATTTTAGAAAATAACGGGAGTAAACACCCCTGATTTTCCTCCCTTTGAAAAAAATGCCCTTTTCAACAGGAGTTCCTGCAGCTGAATGGAGCGCAAGACACTGTTCCTGGGATGACAGGAGCGTTTCTTGTATCCCATGGAACTGCGGGGGGGAGAGGCTTCTCTGTGATATGCTGTAATGGTCGTCATGACCGTGCTCTGTAGGAGGCATATCTGGGACAGAGAAATGTCGCGAGCTCTGCAGTTTATAAACCAATAGGTTACCCTTTGACTTGCCGCCGGGAGACCCTGTCTATGGGGTGGCGGAGGAGCGGAGACGTGGGACGGAGGCCCCGCAACCGCCGAAGGGCGAGCCTGACGCCGAGGTGGTTGCCTGAAAGTAACGTAGGGCGCCGTCCGGCGATTATGTTGGCCTGTCTTACACCAAAAAAAAAGGGAGAACCGAACGGTGAACCGTGGAGGGAGGCGGGGCAGGAGTCGGACGACTGGGGACGTGGCCCCAGGGACACGAGGCCCCCGTCCGCGGGCTCGTAAGCCCGGATGGGCCAATCATCCTCCTCGGCCGCAACAGCGAGAGCGTCCACTTCCTGTCGCCCGAGGGGAGACAGGCACAGCGGGTGCATGCACCCACTGTGCCCGTCTCCCCCCGGCCGAGGAGGGCACACAGCATGTGAATCCAGGCAGGACTCACACACTGTGTGCTAGTCATAACTCATTATGAACCCAGAGCCACATGAGGGACAATCTCACACACAATTGTCACCCATGTTTACTCTGCAATTGAAGTGTCTCTTGTGCTTCAGTAACGGGGTGCTGAAGAAAAGAGGGAGCAGATTGTCGGGCCTCCTTCCTATTTATACCGGAAGGGAGCCCGAGGGTGGGGCCCACCTTGCGGGCGGGCGCAGACTACAAGTGTTTCAGTGCTGCGCGGGTGCGCAGGGGGATTACCCAATAGCGATAGCCTTAGAGGGTTTACCAGGGACAGGAACTAACAAATAATGGTGCTTTTAAATACTCTGTGAGAAGGTAAGAGGTTACTTACAAAGCCTGCTTTGTAGAAGTCTGTGGGGTTGGGGTTCTCGGATACAAACTCACAGTGTTTGCACTTCCACTGCATGTTCACAAGAACCTGTAAAACAGAACATAAGAACATGTTTAGCTCAACAACTCACTTAGTAACATTAACTGTTATTCATTTTATTTTTAAACCATTAACTCTACTGCAAAACGTTAACCAACCTCTGCTAATATCTACCTAATGACATTCTCCTCAGAAAATGTTGCTAAGTTCCTGTTGTAAATGTGACAAATCACTCACGTGCAACCTAAGGAAAACACATTTTGAATTGGGTTTATTACCAAATGATAACTAGAAAATAAAACGAAAAAAACACATTAACCAATTAAGCACTGAGCCTGTTTTTCAGGTCTCAGGCTCGAAAATGACATTCCCAGAACAAATGACCATATCTTCCCTTCTAAAAGGGTTAAATTAATAATCTTTATTCTCAAAGTAATGATAAACCTGTGAGTTGGATGTAGAAAAGTCAGAATCAATATAGATGTTTTTTATTTAAAAAAAAATTCAGATTTTACATAGTAAAAAACTGTAAATTATAGTGTCCGTCCAAAAATTATTTTGTACTTATAGTGAAAACTACCCTTGGATGATGGGTTAGTAGACTAAAAGCTTTAGGAATCCAAAGTACAACATATAATTAGTACCCTGTATCAAGATTGATGCAAAACAAGTGAAATCTGACCTTTTTAGAGAGATTTAGCCAAAAAAAACCCACTTCTGGGGTCATTTGGGTGGATTTTCCATATCTCTGGCCCCCCTTGGTCGATTTTGATGAATGAAATCTCTTTATAACCGCTAGAGCCAATGGAATCAAGGGAAAGTTCTATACACACCAACACGTTAACAAATAAGGAGTTAGAGTGATGCGTGACCAAAACCGGAAGCTGCATACACTCTGGTGGCTACCATTAGCAGCTAACTTTTTCTCTCCGATTTTTACATAAAAATGAAATTATGGATTATAAATAATTTTTTCAAAGGCACAGATACATTATTAACCTATGGATCAACAGTTGTAGCCTTTTTTGTTTCTTCGTTTTAATGCCATTGAACACGTCTTTTGATCAGACTGACAGCTACGGTGAGACGATCTCCCGTAAAAGCTCCGTAAAGGTACGTGTTGTGATGTCTGTGTTTGCTTCCCCTGTCGCGAGTTCGGATCGCTCAGTGATGATACTATAACTATATAATCTGTGGAGTCTCAGCTTTAATCGGATCTATTGTATGTGCAGCTACGATAAGTAATAAGGGTATCTTTATCTTGAGTTGTGTGCTAAAGTGCGTTAGCATTTTTTCGCTTAATGCTAATTCAGAGGCTTGCTATTACCCTTGTGTTTTGTTTTGGTAAAAATGGTTCATATCTTCAGTTAGCTGAGATTCTTCCCGTTAATCTGGTGCTACACATTAATAGTTTCATAAATGTTAAGAAGCCCTGAGACACAGTCTCGAAAAAAAAACGGTGGGAGGGGTCCAATGGGGGGACCGTCGTCCTTAACCTCTTACGCACCGCCCCCCCGGTACCGGGCGAATAAACGCGTCATTTGCAGGAAACAACGTCTAAGGAATCTTAATATTTAATAAACTATGAATGTTTTATATCCATGTAACGGGAAGAAACTCAGCTAACTGATCTTTTTAATTTGTTTTCCAAAAAAAAAACACAATGCTAACACTCAGCCTCTGAATCAGCCACGAGCGAAAAAATGCTAACCTATCACTGCACCTAAACTCACTCATAACTCCCTTATTACTTATCCTAGATGCACAGCCAACCCATCGATTAGCATCGTCTGGAGACACAGAATCGATGGGTGCCCACCTCAACACTCAGTGATAAACATTTGCGACTCTATAAACGAAAACGTAACATGGCTTACCTTGGTCAAAACTGGTCTTCAATGACATTAAAACGATAAAAGACGATGCTGCAGTTAATCCAATGTGTCTGTGTCCTCTTTGAAATGATTTCTGATAATCCATAAGCAATAAAACTGCTTTTTCGTTTCCAGATGTCAGAGCGATTGCATTCATATGCAAACTTATGAAAAGCCATTTTAAATCGGTTTTGTTACCATATGAACAGACGTTAAAGGGGACCTATCATGCAAAATGCACTTTTGTACGTCTTTTATACATGAATATGTGTCCCCGGTGTGTCAGGGAACTCACCAAGTGTCAGAAAACACAATCCTCTCTATTTTCCTCCATACCCAAATCTCTAAAAACGGGGGGTTGGGCCACGGCCATTGCCGCTCGAAAGCGCTGGAGACGCTGTCGTACATATGCCAGGCCTGTAAGTGGCGCTGTAGTCTGCCACAAAAGCAGCGAAGAAGACTTCTCACAGAATCAGCCCTTGCAAAAACAGGGCTGGAAAAGAGCAAATAGAGCAAAATGAGGCATGGGTAAAATGCATGATCTGTTTGGTATTTTGAAAAAAAAACTTCACAGACATGTTTTATATAGGTATGGCCCTACAATATATTATTCAAATATAGCATGATAGGTCCACTTTAATTAACGTTAGCTAAACCACATGCAGCTTTAGCGCTAAGCTAACTTGTTGTGAGCAGGTCTTTTAGCTAATACATTTTTGACAGAAAGATATCTACAGATAGATATAGATGTTTTCAATCTCACCATTCCACGTAAAGTTATTTTCAAAATTATGTCGGACCAGACGCAGCAGCCATAATTAGCGGGCTCCTCGGTCTTCACCCCTGACTGCGTGCAGTGCAGCACTCATGCTCAATGTGTGTGGAGCCCCTCCCCTCTCTTGCAGAAACGTAACACACTGAATTATCTCTGCTTAAAGGTGGGGTAGGTAATTTTGGAGAAACCAGCTCGAGTGCGCTAGAATTTGAAAATACACAGCCGGAAAAAATCTGCCACTTCCTTACAGAGCCCCTCCTCCAACACACACAAACGCGCACATGACCAATGAGGGCACGAGATAAGTTTGTGCACAGATGGAAGGCTGACAGGCAGGTAGGCCATCCAGTTATTTTAGCCGGAAAATGATTGGTCGTGCTTTTTACAGTACTACGGCTTCCACAGATGACATTTTTTTATGGATTTTGTGTCAAAGCACTTCAGATATTCATTGCTATCGGGATGTTGAGAGCATTCCATGGAATATTACAAAAAGTGTATCTCGAGCCGGTTTCTCAAACTTACCTACCCCACCTTTAACAGGATTATTGCAATGCACATTTCAGCTAAATAGTGCAAACAACTAATTTGCTTTAGTAATGACACAGTCTTTTTACAAAACAGCATTATTAATGACAGCTTAAAAATGTAATTTCAATAAAATCTGAGTTTAGAGTGTAGGCCCTCATTTGCGAGAGGGAGGGGGGGGACATGGCCAGGCCAGCTGGGTAAACAGTGCGTCCTAGCCATCATTGATTAAGGAGTTTGATGGCTTGTGGGACGAAAGACAGAGGGGCACGATATCTCCGCCCGGATGGCAACAGTTCAAAATAAGAGGCAAGAGGGTGCCTCAGGTCACTCACAATATTGTGTGCCATTTTTAAAACTCTGTCCTTGTATAAGCTTTCTAGACTAGAAAATTAGATTCCTGACAATTTACTGGACAATGTTATGGCCCTCCTGACTGACTTTTTCTGTGCCTCAGTGGCGTTGCCGAACGGAGAGAAGAGAGAGAGGAAATTATGTGCTGTTATGTGAGAGCATATCACACTAAATGGGCCTCAGAAAATACTAAGCTTCTGTGTGTGTGTGTGTGTGTGTGTGTGTGTGTGTGTGTGTGTGTGTGTGTGTGTGTGTGTGTGTGTGTGTGTGTGTGTGTGTGTGTGTGTGTGTGTGTGTGTGTGAGGACAGGAAAGCTTGTCTCCTCTTTTTACCATCACACACTCTTCTCCCTCTTGTTATCTCCTCTCTCTTCAGCGTGTTCTCTCACGCTCTCCCCCCCTCTCTAACGTCTCCTCTCTTTTTCTTCATTACACCTGTCATCTTTCATTCTCCTCTCATTCCCTCCCCTGACATTTCCTCCCCTGATTTCTCCTCTCCTCCTGTCCTCAGGTTGTCGGGGTGACCAGAGCAACCAGGCTGCTGTGGGCCGGTCGGCCTGTTACCAAGGTAACGCTCTATGGTGTGTCTCTTTCTTACTTTCCCATGAGCCCTGTGTTAGAGGAAGAGGACATACTTTAATAGTCCCACATGGGAAATACAGTTTACCTCAGTTGGTATATATGCAGTACTAATACACACATCCTGTTGGTATATATGCAGTACAAATACCCACATCCGGTTATTATACAGCATATGCAGTACATATACAAACATCCTGCTAGTATATACAGTACACCTGTACACATTAGCCCCAAACACACCACAGTGGGGTGTTCAGTGCCTTGCCTAAGGACACACACCCTGGTGGCGGCCAAAGGTTGAAGTTCAAGTCTCCACACAAAGTCACCGGGACTGGAACAGATGACGTCCCTACGGGCTAGTGAGGCACCCAGATATTAAAATAATTAAGGAATAATCAGACCATAGCCAACTCAACAACCCACAACCACAAAAGAACATTGATTATTAATTTGCAACAGGCTGTAATCATTGATGGTCCTTCTTATCTCCTGTTTGATAAGGTGTATTTTGTTATCTGTTATGGGAAGAGACCCTCTGGTCCGATATGTTTCTGTTGTGGTTTACGTGACACTTATTGCTTGTTGTGACAGATTAATATACATTTTCACAGACCTAAAACTGGCACCAAAAATGTTGTGTTTTCCTATGGATTGATGCTAGAGAGTGATAATAAGACTGATGATGGACTAGGATAGAGAGAGGTCTTTCATTATTTTAGAAATGTTCTCATTGTTTCAGGTATTTCCTTTTTCACAACAAAACAACAACAATCTCTCTCTGCTGCTGAATGGTGCTATGATTCAATGTAACTGGTTTATATAAAATGCTCCATTTTGCCAAGACACCATCCATGCTTTATGAAGTGTTATTGGATTTCCTCATCATTGCATTATTCATGTGTGTCTGTGTTTGTTGCAATATTACAATCCCTGTTTATGAGACAAACTAACGTGACCTCCAGACTGAGACTGTGTACATGAATTTACCTTTTCAAAGGGATGTGCTCAAGGCCAATTTAATGCTAGTTTAATTTATTTATTCAATCCAAATATCACTCAACATCATACAAGTAATGCATTTAAAGCAGAGTGATGTTTGCTATATGACCTTAAACATTGAAACACTCTACCTGCTCTTGTTTTTTTATTAAATATTTAATATGTTCTTTTATGCCCGACTCTTATTATTGAGCAGCCTTTATATGCTACTTGTGTTATTCCATCATATAAGAAATTTAAGGGGACCTATCATGCAAAATGCACTTTTGTACGTCTTTTATACATGAATACGTGTCCCCGGTGTTCCAGGGAACTCACCAAGTGTCAGAAAACACAACCCTCTCTATTTTCCTCCATACCCAAATCTCTAAAAAAGGGGCTGCAACGGATCTGATAAAAACTGATCCAGATTTGAACACTTCTATTACGTCACAGAAGTGGCGCTACGGCTATTGGGCCAACTCTCCACCTATCAGGGAAATGTGGGGTTGGGCCACGGCCGGCCATTGCTGCTCGAAAGCGCTGGAGACGCTGTAGTACATATGCCAGGCCTGTAAGTGGTGCTGTAGTCTGCCACAAAAGCAGCGAAGAAGACTTCCCGCCCATAGTTACCATGGTTACCCTTCTGTTTATTCTCCGCTGTGGCTTTTTTTCTCCCTCCCCGAGGCAAGCGTTTGCTCCCGCTGCTTTAATTCAATGCAATCCCTCCCCGTCGAGGCAAGCACTGTAATTCTCTCCGGTTAGTCCACCAGCAGATGACAAACACCCACCTCTCCGCCTCTTCCAAGGAACGAGGGGACCGTGCGGCAGAGTTTCAGTTTCAGTTTGTTTCGCCGGTCAAGATGTCCGTTAAAGTTTAAATCTTCCGGACAAAATTAGAAAAGTGCCGGTCAAAGGTCTTCTTTGTTATTTATTGAGCTTTAAAACAAATGAATAACGACTCTATATAATAAAACACGGAGGACGGAGATATTTTTTTCTCCCCCTCTTGACTTCATCAGAGCACGGCTCCCCTGTCCTGCAGGGGGGCGTGGTCAGCTGCAGCTCACAGAGATCAGCCCCGTAGACAGCAAACAGCAAATAGAGCGAAATGAGGCATGGCTAAAATGCATGATCTGTTTGGTATTTTGAAAACAGAAGCGTATAAATATACCTTATATAGGTATGGCCCTACAATATATCATTTAAATATAGCATGATAGGTCCACTTTAAGTGATCAATTATTAGCTGATGACATTGTTTGTTGAACATTTAGGCTTAGTGTTTAATTATTAACTTTCCTACAGGGAAGGAAAACTACAGGACCTGTTATCAAACTAAAGTACTTAAAGCTCCTAACACACATTTAAGTAAGAAGAATCTTTGCAACACAATGCTGATTTAAGGATTTATTTGGCTGTGTGTATACTGAAGAACTTAAATCTTGATTATCGATTTTTCTTTAATTTAGAAAATGGAAAAGAAGATGAAGACCCTTTATCTATTCCATGGGGAAATTCAGTTAGTCACTCAGTTTTTATATATACACATTATGCACAGGACCTACTGTAAATACATTATTTCAGAATATCTATATGCATGCTTTTCTTTTCCTATGGAGAGGTGTCGGAGCAAACAGGCTCCCAGGATCTCTGGTGTCGTTTTTTTTTTTTATGTATTGTGTATAAGAGTCCATGCTAGAATATGGACACGGACCTCTTCAACAACATTTTTAATCTTCAGCCCGTTCCGTAGCACTTGGAGGTCTCATCAAGTTCAAAAAGTGCACTGCAGACAAAAACCCAGCCAGTCTCCGGACCGGAAAAAAGAACGTTTTTTCTCCTTTTTAAAGTGAAACAGTCCTAACCCCTGCTGTTAATCCCAATGTTTTGACAGCTTGTACGGAGACGTTCTCCTCCTATGTTGCCTTGATTTTCTACTGACTTCAGTCTTTAATGCTCTCCAGCTACTCCTGCCCCCATGTTGGTTAATTTAGTTTCGGGACCCCTTCCATGGACCTTCTGTCCTTACATCAGGAGTGTCAAAGTCAAGGCCTGTGGGCCAAATCCGGCCCATGACTTCATTTTATGTGGCCCGCAAGAGCTTGTAAAGAATATAAAGCGTTTATTTGACGGTTACATGCCGCTTTACAGAAGCACGTTGTCCATAAACTGCATATCCCACAATGCATCTCATTTTGTGACATGCGCACTGAAGAGACTTGCAATTATTGGCAATTATGTAATATAATACATTATTTTATATATATTATATATTTATATATGTATATTTATAAAGTCTTAAAGTTACAACCGGCCCTTTGAGTGCAACCGTAATGCTGATGTGGCCCGCGATGAAATTGAGTTTGACGCCCCTGCCTTACATGAACCCTGCTACACACACACACACAGACACACACCTCCCTACTCCTGCATTCAACCCGGTATCACGGCAAGACGTGAACATGTGACGATCTACCATGCTGGGAGACGTGAATATGTCACGGTTTCGTCCCTTTAAACGTGACAGTTACACGGTATTGTTAACATGGCCCAACCAGTGGAGAAATACCTGGAAGTGCCAAGCAAATGCTCTACCAAGACTATTGGTCGGTTTTTATTGTCAAAATTAGATGTTTTTAATTAATTTTTTAATAGTCACACTCGATTTTGCCGATTTTCTTGTTGCCCCAGCTGGTCGACACCTCTTTTAGCAGAAACAAAGGCTACATTAATGTATTAAATCGATGTTAATCCATGTGTGTGGATGTGGAATTAACGGACATGACGTTGTGCGATTGCGTTGCCAGGCAACAGCTTCGGTTCATGTTAATTTACAAACTCTTCAACTAGAACCGTAGTTATATTTAAAAACATTTTAGAAGGCCTCACGAAATACTTTAATGTAAATTCAAATTTAAATGTGAAGGAATGTGTGTGTATAACAAAATACATCCGTCAAAAAGACGTAGGCAAGATCCTCAGCTCGGTGATTCGATGCACGTTGGGAAAACATTTTTTAAAAATAAAATACTTTATTCCGAGTGTGCTTGCTTTTCTCTTTGGAGGTCATCACATAACGGCATTGTAATACACTGTTCGGCTGCATTAAATATTACATATCTGCCGTAGTTCTCTATTTATAGAGCCCTGCTGAGAAGACTTCTGGACAAACAGGAAGCACTGCCGCCGAAACTGAATACGTGACGTGGATCTTAAATATATCAGCAATTAAACAACATCTTACATTTCTTTTCACACAATACGTCTCCTTGCAGTATCAATACTAATTCGGCTGACTTTTATATTTGATCCAATTGGTAGATAGGTTATATTTACACCATAACGGTGCACAGCTGATATAAAAGGACTTGTAGTTTTTAAAGATATTGCTGATTTTCTTTGAATATAAGAATGTAAATACTGAGTTGAGATAATAGTCAGGGGATTTGGGTGATGGGAGACACATCTATGGAATCACAATTTCAATAGCTTACTGTTAAAGGTGGGGTAGGTAAGTTTGAGAAACCGGCTCGAGATGCACTTTTTGTTATATTCCATGGAATGCTCTTAACATCCCGATAGCAATGAATATCTTAAGTGCTTTGACAAAAAATCCATAAAAAAATTCCATCTGTGCACAAACTCATCTCGTGCCCTCATTGGTCATGTGCGCGTTCGTGTGTGTTGGAGGAGGGGCTCTGTAAGGAAGTGGCAGATTTTCTCCGGTTGTGTATTTTCAAATTCTAGCGATCTCGAGCCGGTTTCTCAAACTTACCTACCCCACCTTTAAATGACGGATATACCTTTCTGTCTGTGAAGTTTTGCAAATCAGATATTAGAAGTAAAACATGTGAAATAATATAGCAATATCCTGTACAATTATGTGAAAACATGAATAAAACTCTTCAGATGTTATACATACACAAGTGTCCTACACTAATAATACAAAGTTATTATGGCTGTGTGTACCTTGTGTGCACCGCCTAGTGGTTAAAGCACGTGTATATGATATGTCAATGAACCTTAGAAAATCTTGAAATCTTGAAAGGGATATGCAAAATAGCCATTATATACAGTCTTTAATTAACTATTAGTAGAGAATAACGAGTAATGAATATACTTTATAGGGATCTGCAGATAAATGTTTAGTCTTCTCAAGCAGCAACTATCAAATATCTCTCCTGATTGTTGGCACTTGACAATCACCTTTCCCTGAATTTTACTCAGGTGTAACTAAAGCCTGATTTAAGGGTTGTTTATATTTCACATCATTAATCAGAATCTGCAAAGTAACTAAAATAAATGTAGTGGAGTAAAAATACCAGGTTAACCTCTGAATTGCAGTGGAGTAGAATTGCTGTTTTGTTTAGTAATGGATATTGAATATAGAATAAAGGTTTTGACAAGACCTGGTGTAACAATAATCAAAAAGGACATTAAAAGAGCTCCAGATGTTAATGATCTAAACAAAACAGCACACCTGAAATGTATATTTAAATACTTTATTAAGGGCAGTGAATTCGTTTTTTCTGTATGTTTTTCAAATCAGTGTTATACAGTAAGTGTCATAGACAGTGTTACATTGCTATTATTATCCTTAAAATATATGTAAAACAAAACCACTTATGATCTTTTTATTTGAGTGGTTTACTAATGACAGTTAATTCTGTTTTTGCTATTGATGGTTTCATTTTTGTGAAAAATAATAAAAATAATAAAATTCAATAACGTGCTTTAACCACTAGATGTGCTTTCTATCAGCTGTGCACCGTTATGGTGTAAATCCAGCCTATCTACCAATTGGATCAAATATAAAAGTCAGCCGAATTAGTGTTGATACTGCAAGGAGACGTATTGTGTGAAAAGAAATCTAAGATGTTGTTTAATTGCTGATATATTTATGATCCACGTCACGTTTTCAGTTTTGGCGGCAGTTCTTCCTGTTTGTATAGAAGTCTTCTCAGCAGGGCTCTATAAATACAGAACTACGGCAGATATGTCATATTTAATGCAGCCGAACCGTGTATTACAATGCCGTTATGTGATGACTTTCAAAGAGAAAAGCAAGCACACTCGGAATAAAGTATTTTATTTAAAAAAAATGTTTTCGGATTTCACATCGCATAAACACCATTTCCCAACGTGCATTGCGGCTAAACCATCGAATCACCGAGCTGAGGACCTTGCCTACGTCTGTTTCCGGTATTTTTTATGACGTTTGTATTTTGTTATACACACATTCCTTCACATTTAAATTTAAATTTACATTAAAGTATTTCGTGAGGCCTTCTAAAATGTTTTTAAATATAACTACGGTTCTAGTTGAAGAGTTTGTAAATTAACATGAACCGAAGCTGTTGCCTGGCAACGCAATCGCACAACGTCACGTCCGTTAATTCCACATCCACACACATGGATTAACATCGATTTAATACATTAATGTAGCCTTTGTTTCTGCTAAAAGAGGTGTCGACCAGCTGGGGCAACAAGAAAATCGGCGAAATCGAGTGTGACTATTACAAAATAAATCATTATTATATTAATATTGACAATAACAACCGACCGTCGGGGTAGCATTTGCTTGGCATTTCCGGGTATATCTCCACTGGATGGGCCATGTTAACAATACTGTGTAACTGTCACGTTTGAAGGGACGAAATCGTGACATCTTCACGTCTCCCAGCGTGGTAAATCGTCACATGTTCACGTCTTGCCGTGATACCGGGTTGCCTGCATTAAGGCCTTGGAAGCTGGCCCACAGCTTTCTTACCCATGAAGTCACACACACCTATCTGATGCAGTCACTGGGTTGACACTGTACACACCTCAACATTACACTTATTTTACTGAATACTAATAATACCTCTCCAGCTGAGAGTTTGCACTCCTTCCTTTTGGTCCGATCAGGACTTGAACTCATGACCCTTCGGTCCCCGAGCCAGGTCCCTAGACTGAGCTGCTGTCGCCACAATTTATAAACTTTAAAAAAACAAAGTGAATAATTAAATGGTAAACTCTACGGATGTTTCCTCTGCCTCTTGCTGGTCCTGTTCACATTGTGTTTGTGTGTGTATGTGTGAGCTTGTATGTGCTTAATGATTCCACTGTGCTGTTCCTCCTCAGCTAAATAAAGGCAGATAGGTCCTGAAAAACACACACACACATACACACACGCACGGTTCAGTGCGCCGGAGGCTTTTGCATATTTTCTTCCAGAACTCTTGGTGTTTTCTTCAAATATCCCCCCCCCCCCCGTTATCCTACTTCCATTCTCTATCTATTCTATCTCTTCATCCCCCTAACCCCCTTTCCTCCAGCTCTTCTCTCCTGGTCATCCTCCCTTCCTCCCCTTACCTCGCTCGTTTTTCCCTTCCTCACTTTAATCTGTTACCTTCACACACATAGAATAAAAATAGAATAGAATGGGGAGGGATGAACCCCTCTGTAATGGTCACACATGCAGAGCACACAGCACACACAGTGAAATGTGTTCTCTGCTTTTAACCCATCCAAGTACCAGGAGTCTAGTACTAGGAGCAGTGGGCAGCTATTGTACAGCGCCCAGGGAGCAATGGGAGTGGGGGGGAAGGGGGTTGTCCGGTGCCTTGCTCAAGGGCACCACGGCAGGGCAGGAGGTGAACTGGGACCTCTCCAAGTAGCAGTCCACACTCCATTTATAGGTCTGTTCGGGGATTTGAACGGCGACCCTACGGCTCACAGTCCAAGCCCCTACTGACTGAGCCACTGCTCTCTGTCTTTACTTTTTAATCTTTCTGTTAAAATTAAAAATAAGTAAAGCTTGTATGGGACAGTGGGGGAAACACAAATCTGATTGTGTGATGCAGTATCCTATGTTATATTCCATATATAGAGGAAAACAATTTAAATAACTCAAAAACTGTGATGTCAACATTGAGGAAAAGCAATGGAGGGAGATGGAAGTGAGTTGTGAAAAAGACGAGAAGAGATTAACTGGAGGAAGAGAGAGATGAAGAGATCAGAGTGCGGAGAGGGAGAGAAGAGGCGAGGCGAGTGAGAGAGGATTACAGTCATTGTGTTCAGTAAGGCAGAGCGAGCATTAAACACACAGAGAGAGAGACTGGATTAAAAAAAAAGACTTTCATTAAATATTTTGCATATTTATAAACAGTTCAATAAAGAGCTACTTTGTTTAGGTTTTAAAATCAAATGTATCCAGGAAAAGCTGGTGCAAAATGCCATTCTTCATCATCAACATAACAAAAATGTCCCTATGACAACAACGCTGTTTAAAATATCCAAATCTTCAACATGATGTAAAATCAGACATCACAGATCCAGACTCACCTCGCTTCCTTTCCTTCTCTTTTACAGTTTCCATAAATGTCCGTTTATCTTAACCTGAGGGGAGGCTTAGAACTGCCACTTTTCCTTGTTGTCTTTTTCTTTGACTCTCCAGTTCTCATTAAAAGTTACACCAAAGAGACCAAAACAAGGTTTAAAGAGAGGAGAACTCTGTTAGTCTCTCACAGTCTTGCAAAGCAGTCACTCAGTCCATTTCTGTGGATGTCTTCCAGAGTTTGTGTGAAAAAGCCTTTTAGTGTGTTCTGTGTAGACTCAGTTTTTCCGGGTTAGTGACCATGAGCAGGGGCCACTCAGTTCTCCTGGCCCCGGGCTCTTAGAGAGAGAGAAACACAGACAAACCAAACCCATCACTGATGATAGCTGTCATCAGAGGTGAAACAGCTTTGGAACTTTCAGAGAGGGCATTCAAATACTTCAAGGTGGGGTAGGTCATTTTGGAGTAACCAGCTCGAGTGCGCTAGAATTTGAAAATACACAGCCGGAAAAAATCTGCCACTTCCTTACAGAGCCCCTCCTCCAACACACACGAACGCGCACATGACCAATGAGGGCACGAGATAAGTGTGTGCACAGATGGAAGGCTGACAGGCAGGTAGGCCATCCAGTTATTTTAGTCGGGCCGGCTAAAATGATTGGTCGTGCTTTTTACAGTACCACAGCTTCCACAGATGACATTTTTTTATGGATTTGTTGTCAAAGCACTTAAGATATTCATTGCTATCGGGATGTTAAGAGCATTCCATGGAATATAACAAGAAGTGTATCTCGAGCCGGTTTCCCAAACTTACCTACCCCACCGTTAATAGCTTGGTGTTAAATATTTGTTTAGGTGGGCAACACATTTCTGTCTTTCAGTATGGAAACTAAACAGTCAACGTAGTATTGTCTTTATTTAGAGATCAAACTTTCACATGCAGTGAGTCACATGTTTAATGCCCTGACGAAGTGTATCAATGGGGCCAGTCATCCAGGAAGTAATTGTAGTGTTATTTAAACGGCAGCGTGATTAGAACAGAAGGGATCCTTGTGGTACTCCTTACTTCATGCTAACCTGCCAGGATAAAACTTTACCGATGCTGTTGTTGATCTGGTTTTGGGATTTCTGCCAGTAGACCCTTTCTGTTTCTCAGCCATCAGTGTTAATGCTGAGTTTGCTTGTGCCATGGCAGAGCTGAGCCATTTAATTGTGCACTGACATTTGCACACACCAGTGCCACACACTGTTTGGGTCACATTGTGTTTCCTTTTTCCTTTTGTCCATGTCGGTGCGATAACAAAATTACAAACTGGTCAGGAGTTACCTCCTGTAGGTGATCTCAAAGTCATCTGCAGATGGGCCGTCCAATCCGCTGGATGGGTTTTGTGTGTGTGTGTTGTGTGATTGCATTTGCCCAGTATGTGTTGGAACACAAAGCAGACCACACATGGTATAAAATCATTTTTTAGAGAGATAAAGAATGATAGCAAGAGCAATGAAGACCATGGGTGAGGGATGAAAAGTCTGGGATGCAAAAAGAGCATGGTAATGATAGAGACAGATGGGAAAGAACAAGGGTTGCCTGGGCAATCTATTTCTGTCTGTCAGTCTGGGAACTAAACAGTCAATTTAGGGTTGTCTTTATTTACAGATCATACTTCATTTATAGTCAGCTTAATGCCCTATTAATGTCACATGAGTCATTCAGTAAGTACTGGTGTGATTTGTTTACCAGCAGCAGTAATACAAAAGAAGGGTGCAGCGTATGGATCCTTGTGGTACTCCTTAGGTCTTGCTAACCTTCCTCAACAAATATTGCCAATGTACTAATTATTTCCAAGCAGACCGAACTAGGTATAATATCATTTTTAGAGAGACAACGAAAGATACAGTAGCAAGAGCACGAAGACCATGGGTGAGGGATGAAGGTAAAGTCAGAGATAGACAAAGAGCATGGTAATGATGGGCAGAGACAGATGGGAAAGAACATGGCGCAGAGAGGGTGGGATGATAAGAGGAGAGATGAGAGATGACGGGCAGAGAGACAGAGGAGAGGAGACAGCGGGGGGGTGGATCTTTGTGGTCCTGCAGTGAACCTGCTGTCTGAAGCTTAATGCGAACACCTACTCATGCTCCCTCAGCTAATAACTCTACATATTACCCTTTCTCCATAACTGTCTGCACTATATGTGCAGACAGTTTGATACAAAGGACATTTGAATATTGTTGGATTGTATTTCTATAGAAAAAAAGCCAAATAAAAACATTATTCATATCATGAGTCTATAACAGGCCAGGTCAAAAACATACGTGGTGTCAATTCAGATTGATGTATATTTCATGAGTCAAGTCGTAGGGTCGTGTCTAAGATAAGATAAGAAGTACTTCATTGATCCCAATTTGGGAAATGTTTACGTTGCAGCAGCATAAAAAGACAAGGCATGACTAGAAATAAACAACCAAAAATGTAAACATCTCAAATAGAAATAAAATAGCATTAAAAAAGTAAAAAATATACATGTGGAAAATATACATGTGGAAATACAAATTTACAGTAACAAAATATGAAGCAGGATATTATACATACATTCATTGTGCAAGGAATGGATTATTACATATTAGATTGAATATAAATGTAAAATGTACAGTGGGAGTTTAAGTCCAATTATCCAAGAGAAGCAGAGAGTTCTGTTCCAGCCGGAGTCTAGCTCCTTTTTTTGGCAGAAATACGCTAGCAGGGCACTGGGCAGAGCCTTTTCAAATCTTTGACAGCACTTCTTTATTGTTTTTTACAACAACAATATCAAAAACGTACCACCGCTGTTGTGGCAAACTAGCATTGTCCAGTTGGATTTTATGATGCCTTTGTTCTACTTGAAATGTATATGACATGCTGAACGGCAACTGGAAGATGTTTTCTCTCACACTTTGTCTGAAGGAGCTTCAGTCTGACAGCCGTAGAGCGAGAAGGACGAAGTGTCAAACATTCACTGGCACCGACGTCCACCGGGCAGATCTGCTCCAACAAACATGCTTTTCGTTTTTTGTTATGATAGCTTCCGTCTAAAAGACACCGTCAAAAACAAACTCCTCCCCCAATGTCTACAATGATGTCACCGGCGTTTTTTCAAAAGTTGAAACATGTAATGGAGTACACTGTAAAAAATGGCTGTGAAATCCACAGTTATTTACAGTGTTTGTGCACAGTAAATTACTGTATACCATTTTAGAGTATAATACCGTGTTTCCAACCAAAAATTACAGCAACTCTGGAGTTACTGTAGAAATAGCAGTAGTAATGTCCCAACTGTATAAAATCACAGTAACCAACAATGTACTGTAGATATTCACAGTAACCATCAATGTTCTGTAGATATTCACAGTAACCATCAATGTTCTGTAGATAATCACAGTAACCAACAATGTACTGTAGATATTCACAGTAACCATCAATGTACTGTAGATATTCACAGTAACCAACAATGTACTGTAGATATTCACAGTAACCAACAATGTTCTGTAGATAATCACAGTAACCAACAATGTACTGCAGAAGATCACAGTAACCAACAATGTACTGTAGATAATCACAGTAACCAACAATGTACTGTAGATAATCACAGTAACCAACAATGTACTGTAGAAGATCACAGTAACCAAAAAAGAAAGAACCAACCGAAAAACGCCATTCCTAGAATATCTAGAAATATCTCAAATATCTGAAATAAACCAACATCTTTTTCTTAATATACATAATCTTGATGCAGTGTAATTACTAGTTTGTCTATACTAGATATTTTATATACTTATTACTATATATTTTTAAGACCCTATGTCTTTGCAAACCGGAAGAACTACAACTGTGGTGCTTCCGGTTTCTGAGATAATGATTTTGGGGTTTTCATTAGCTGCAAGCCATAATCATCAAGATTTACAAAAAATAAAGCCTTGAAATATTTCACTTTGTGTGTAGTGAATCCATATAATATATGAGTTTCACTTTTTGAATTGAATTAATGAAATAAATTAACTTTTCCACGATATTCTAATTTATTGAGATGCATCTGTGGCTATATATAGTGGCTTGGCCAAACCAAGTTGAAACCAAGGGATAATTAATAGTAACAGAAAACACAAAGGACACTGACAAAAACCCAAATCCCCCCTTTAACATGGAAGCAGGTGGTTTGTCCCAATCGGCTCCTTGCAGTATTTATGAGTCCTCAGCGCTCGGCCACGCCCTTTGCTGAACCAGGAAGTAACCTCCCCCAACAGCCACGGTAACTCAAGAGACAAAGAAAGTAATTAAAGGAGAGGTGTCATGGCCATTTCCACTGATCATAATTCCATTGTTGAGGTATACTAGAATAGATTTATATTGTGCATTTTTCCAAACTCACATTGGTTTCTCATACAGCATCTCTGTAAAGTACGTGTATTCACTGAATTTCACTCTCTGCCTTTAACGGCTCGTTGTAGCTCCAATAGCTCCAGCCCCCACCCTCCCTGTGAGCACAGTGTGCTCTGATTGGTCGGGACGTTGTGAATCGCGCTGAGCTCCGTGGAGGTGTTGTTTCCTTGTTTAGGATACATAGCGAAACACAGCCAAACTCATCCTGAGCACACACAAAGTCACAGCCGAAGTAAAAACAATAAGTGTGGCTTGATATTGAGTAAGAAAAAGGTTGATAAACGCTGTGAGAATGGGTCTGCAGAGAGAATTTCGCCGCGATCCCAACTGTCTGTTATCAGCCTGCAGCCAGGGAGGAGAAATCAGCTGAGCTGCCTGCTCCCTGCACACAGATGTGTGTGTGAGGAAGTCCGCGGATTGGTCAATTTGGACCAATCAGCGGGGGCTTAATGTAACGGCTCCACGGATTGGTCCATTTCGTTCCGGGTATGGGTTGACATCATGCCGTCCCGGAAGAATCAAATGGACAATGACGTATTTCCAACGAGGCGTTTTGGGGAGGTATTTTCTGTGTTAGAGTTTTACTCCCTACAGGGTGTACTTTGAGGGTTTTGACTCTGCACACCGTTTACATGCATAAAAACCTTCATAACACACAAGGGGACGGGTAATAACCGGAAAAGCATGACACCTCTCTAATACAAACAATTTTGTCAGTTAATTTATGTAATCAAAATGTCTTACACGTGTAAGGTTTGTAAGTTCAGTACAGGGTCCATTCCTGCATGCATTTGGTTGTTTGTATTCAAAGTGTTTTAAAATATTGTGTATTATCTAAGAATAGTGATAATGTATTTGCCAAACAGTGCCTTTTGTTGTGTCTCGTGTTAGTGGTTCTTGAACCCCGAGAGCAGGAGAGACTGAAAAGAGTCAAGGCAAGCTTATAAAAGTTAACAGCATTTAATTACACAAAAGATGCGGTGGTATACAAATGAAATGTGCACGTTGGTGGTTCCCCCCTGCCAGCTGTTTGGTCCCGTCCGCGCTGGGTCAGCTGGGGGCAAGGAAAGAGACAGATCCTTCTTGTGTCTCCCGGGTAACAACTGTAGTCTTCTCCAATTGGCCGGTGTCAACGGGGGCGTGTCCAATGCAAATCGGTTTCTGCTGCTGAATTACATCACTCAGATGTCTGTGGTCATCTAAACATTCCCTAATAAACCTCATTCCAGCGTCAATAAATGAGTGTTAAACCCAGGGTGTTTAGTGTACAACATCACGTTATTTCACCTTCAATTCACGGTTTGAAAACGTAGCATTTCGCCACATGCTAATGCTAACTGGAAATGACGAAATTCACCAGCGGAAAACCGGAAGTCACTTGTGAATCTTCGGTTTTCAGAATAAAACAGATTTAAATTAAATACAGTGTATTTCATTCAAATTACGCCACATCAACATTGATTTTAATTTCTAACAATCCCTCCTTTCATACCCTTTAAGGTATGAATATAATACTGAAATCAATGAGTTCTTCATCTGAACTTTGCATAGTACATAACTCATAAAGGGTAGAAAATAAAAATAGGAACAATACATATTCATCATAAATGCGAAGTTTTTCATTTGTGCATAACTTCTAGCTTAAACCTTTAATGTCACTTCGTAAAATAGCAGCAATTAGCTTGGTATGGAAAACGTCTAACTCCCTCCTTTCACATCATAAATATCATCTTCATACTGTATCTGGTGTAAAGGCACTTGTTCTTTCACAAAATATAAGAAGGATAAAACTATCTGAAAATATTACTCTTTATTTAAACAATCCTATCCTCTTCAGTGTTGCATACACTTCCTTTTTCAACTAATGTCTAGCGCTATTCTATCGGTCTGTTTTTATGTGACTGTTTGTGTCATCCTTTTACTGTGTCTCTGGTGTAATTTATGAATCTCTGCTGGTTATAGCAGATATAGTTCTCCCCATCCACATTCTTATTGGTTGTGGGACAGAGGAATAATAATTCAGAACCTGCTGATATCTGAATCTTAATACTCGGCATATGTTACAAACAAAATAAAACATCTTCATGGTGAACTAAATAACATATTTCAATAGCTCGGAAATGTCTGATGAGCATCTGTGTTGTTCCTAAATAAAATCCTTGTAATCTTTTTCAAATCTAAATATAACAATGAACTATTCCTGTTTGTGGTAAAGGCACACACTAACGTTATGTAATATAATTTCATTATGGATTCAAAAACAACTAAAGTCATGGTACTGTCAGTGAATGATTTCCTGGGTGTATCTGTCCTGTAAGGTACGTCATTCTCTGCTTGGCTCGTGTGCAGAAATCCCATCAATTGCACCTGGCAATACTGCTTCTACCTGTCTATTAAGCTGAAATTGAATACAGAATTCCAACATACTGTCATCAAATGTCTTTCTATTATGAATTTAAATTGCCCTTGTGTTCATTTATATCCCCATAATGACCTAAACAATAAAGTCTATGGCTTTTACTTCTAATTCTTTACCAGGCTAGTTACAAGATGTTGTCTAAATTAAATTATGTGTCATTACATTACTATGTTTTAGCTTAACTTAACTGTAATATGTTCTTTCTACATTTCAAACCTCAGTTACTCTAATATCTGTTAAAATATTACAAAATTGTTTCATTATCACAGGTCAACTTCTTCGGTATTCTATTCTGGAATTACATCTCTCACAGTAGCCCCTTGGCCACTGCTTCTGCATCTGTGTTACCTGTTCAAAATGCAATCAATATTTAGAAACATGTCAACATTCATCAAACAGTATCTTATCCCCAGATATGGAGCAGGTTAATTCTAAAACTATCATTCAATGCTCAGTTTGAACATCTAGGTTGGGGTGGAAGGTTTCTTTCAATCCCTAAAAGAAAAATTTAAATTGTGAATTTTACAGCCATGTTGACATTATACATTATACACACTCCCCCCTTTTTACACATGAACTCATGTGTAATAAAATCCTGAAATGGGGAGGGGAGGAAAGAAAACTTTCAGTTACATTTTAGTTAGGGACATAGCGAATATTATTTACAATTTTACATCCTTTATTATTATCTTTCCACAGTAAACACCTCAGTGAAAATAAGTGTTTCTCTTCATCTTTCAGTCCTAAAAGAAACAGAATCTTCAGATTATAGTTTGAGTTTTTCATTTGCAAAACGCCAACTCCTGTGGGAGTAAAATATCATCAAGTAGATTAGAAACGGGTCCCATGTGCGGTTTCCCATTTTTGTGGAATTATAGGAAACCTCTCGTTTCCCTTGGAGCTCCAAAATAATATGTTAGTCCAAAAACATGCTTGGTTAGTTATTGTTTTAGAATCATGCAGTTACACTGATCACATGCCGGCATTCATTCACACTCATACCGTCTGGTTGTCAAGTCAGGTGTGGTCAGGTACACCCCAGAGTCAGTCATTGACAGTGCTTTTGTCACACTGTCAGTCAGGGTCAAAGGTCATTTGGTCTCGGTCTTTTGGCCATGTCGTGCGATGCAGAGTCTTTTCAGAGGTAATACAGCATACCCTTTATCTACAAAAATATGTCATATGCGGAGCGCCATTCCTTATTCATTCACAATTTCAACTATGATTTTCAAGATGGTTCTAACTTTTCATTGGGACTTCTGCCTCCCACCTTTCTTGAAATTTGGTACAAAATTCACTTCCTTATAGTACTACTACTGCAGTTTATTTACACCTAATTAGTATTAAAATGTCTAAAAGATCTATTTCAGAAACTTGTGTACATGTGGCTATTATCTTGAGTCAAAACATTATTAGGATCTGTGTAGCTCTGCTATGTATTTCATAACTCCTTATACTCATTTAACCCCTTTTCTGGTCTACTTAAAAAACAATGTTAACCCCCTTAGCAGTGTGTGGAACCTTGGGTGTTCGAACATGCAGCAATTACTCCCTCCTTCATCAAGGATTTAAAACAGAAGTCATTTCATATTTCCATTTTAAAGCCCTCCTATGGTCATAACTATGCCACAATGGTGAAATCAATACTTTAGATTGGAATACTATATTTGGCTTGGTCCTAGCTCTCCCTTTAACATTATCCATACAAATAAAGATTTGTCTGAACTTATAAAGTGGTTCCTAAAACTATCCCTTTAATCTGTAGATCAATATTGTAACAAATTAAATCACTACTTTATTCACACATGAATAAGAATCTCTTAACGAACAATTTGTTAACATGATGAAAAGATTGAAGAATATAGTTCTACTCTGTACTCCAAAACACCCACTGCTTAAAGTGTAGTGAATGTTTCCTTCATGTCTCCCCCTTTATCCCTCAGTGTGTTTCAGGATGATTCTCATTTTACTTTAATAGTTTCCTCTTTACTGCATTTTAATTTACCAATTGATTAATTCATGGTTAATAAATCTTTTTTGTCTTTACGTATGTATCAAGTCAATTCAAGTTCTTTAAATGTGGTCACTTTTATGTGCATTTTGTGAATAAGTGTGTTTATGTGTAAACACACTTATTCCCGTTTTCCTGTTCTCCTCCCCTGGTTTTCTCAAGCCGTGACCCCGGCCTCCTCACTTCCAATCGACCATGCCAACTCCTCTGATTCTGTCTTCTCTTCAGTCCATCAGCTCTTGAATCCATCGGCTGTAACACTTTTAGGCAGCCTTTGGCCCGGTTACATCTGCAGCCCACATCATGCCACTGTTCTTGTACTGCTTTGCATTTCATCTCCTCCTTTACAGTCTCTCTACTGTTTTTATGGAGGGCGGATTCTGCTCTCATGTCCCACACTTTGCTCTTGTGCCAAATCTCGTGGCTCAGCTTGGAACTTCATGCCCTGTCTGAGGGACTGATGAGAGTATCTCTCTCTATGTCAGCATGCTGTTTGGTTCTGGATGCCACAGGTGGAGTTAGTTCTGGCTGCAGTTCTGGATGCAGTTTTATTGTTGTTGTTGTTTCAGCTCTGGTTCTCTGTCTGTTCGATGGAGAAGGAAGAGTCTCCTGTTGGGTTAGGTCTTTTGTCAGCTTGGAGGGTCGGGGTCGTAGCCTTTCTGACTCAGAGGGGGAGTCCAGGTCTCGGGACGCATTACCTATAGGATGTCTAGCACACTGAGGTTAAATAAATCCAACCTTTTCCACTTTTTCTAATCATACTATCTGTCTTAGTTGTAAAATGCCATCTAAACAACACCATTAATGTCTACTAATGTTATTACAAAAACTCCTTCTAAAAATTATTTCAACCATTGTTACATATTTACCCAACATAACTCTTTCAAGAAACCATTTTCTCCTATAAATTGAAATACTTACATGTTTCAAGCATCACATATTCCACACACTACGATAGAACATCTCCATACTTTCTCCAATATTTTAAATCCCACTGTTATTTAGAACAATAGTAAAAAAAACCTGCAGAGGACACTAATCAGATCACAGTAATGTAAATTGACTCAAGAGTAGGCCTATGTCTACTTTCCATTATACTTATTACTTTTGGTGAACATTTGTTTATATTATCTAAATTCCTTGTCTATGACATGCAAATAGTTTGAGTGTAAAAATGTGTTTTTTCTCTATGTATTTACACTCTACGGATTCTTGAGTTTACTCATCTCCTGGTGCTGTCGTTCCTAAAAATGTTCAATTCCTTATTGTTTTGTACCAGTTTTTTCAAAATCAGTTCTAACTGCCGTGCCGTTTCAGGAAATGTGGCGGTACGGCTACACAATGTGTAAGAGGGTGCCAACATGTTCCTTTGTTAACTCTGATCCGGAGTGCATCTGCTGTGCGTTCTACAACTTCCCATGGTCCACTCCATACAGGTTGCAACGAGTTCATCTTGTGGATTTTTACTTTCACCCAATCACCTGATCCAACATAAATATTCATCATGGACCTGGCATATGCTTCCGCCTCAATTTTCCTAATATCTAACACTGGTTCTCCTCTGTATTGTGAGGTGCTACATTGTGGTAGATATTGCTGAGTGGGGCAATCTCTGGCCAAAGGTCTACAATCACCACATATGAAGCAGCCATCATCCCTTCTCCCTCTTGATCGTTGCTTTCCTCTCCATTGTCCCTTTTGTTGTATGGGAGGGTATACCTGTGCTTGCGGCTGTACTTGGGTAGGAGGATATGCAGGTGTTTGCTGTTGAAGATACTGTGGTGCTTGTGGCTGTACTTGGGTAGGAAGGTACACAGGTGTTTGCTGTTGAAGATACTGTGGTGCTTGTGGCTGTACTTGGGTAGGAAGATACACAGGTGTTTGCTGTTGCTGGAATTGTGTGGGACATTCATTGGACCAATGTGACGTCTGACCACATGTGTAGCAGCCACCATTCTGGAAACCTCTTCCTCTGAAACTTCCTCCTCCGCTTTGTTGGTTCTGCATTAGATTCTCTGGTTCTTCCTGAGTTTGAACTGTTGGAGGTGTTCGCTCTGCCTTCTCTGCTAGTATGGCCATCTGCTTTGTCGATTTCTTGTTTTTATTAGCTTCGGCATCTTTCTCAGCTACTTGTATCTTCAAAAGTCTTAGTTTTCCCTCTGTGTTGCCTGGTATTTCATGTTGTGGTGAATGAGCTGTAGTCTCCATTCTTCTGGGAGTTTAGCTTCTAATCCCACCACGGCTTCCAGGCATGCCTGCACTGATCGGGGAAGGGCTTTAATGACCGCTTTCTTCCACAACATTACGACAGCCGGAGAAACGTCATGTCGTTCTCCCGTGCTGTCCTCCCACACTCCTTCACATCTCTTCAGGAAGGTATGCATGTCCTCCCCCGGTTCTTTTCTCAGGCTGTTGAGGGCATGTAAACTGTGTGTTGTCGGGTAGATGTTACGAATAGCAGCCCAATAGCTCGACCTGATATTGTTGAATGAAGTGTCATCTGGAGAGTTGGTGCATTTGGCATTGAAATCTACTGCTCTTGCCTCTAGTCTGCCTTCTATCCGTCTAAGCAGTGCCCTCATGTCTCCCAAGCACAGGTCGTCTTGGACAGTGTACTTCTCCAGATCTTTCACCCACTTCTGACCTCCTTGGGTGAGTGGAGGTAGCTTTGCCACTAATGATTCCATGTCCCTGTGAGCCCATGGTTGGTATTCAAATTCTCCTCTCTCAGCCGCTATCAATGGCATGGAGGTAAGTGCACTGGTCTTGGTTCTTCTAGCTTTGGGGCATGTCCCAGGGTATTCGTCCCTACTATTGTTCTCTGAGGGAGATGCAAAACTGCGTCGTTGCTGTGACTGTTCTTGGTATGGGGAGTGTCTACTAGTTACAAACTGTGTACTGCCGTCGTCATCTTCATCTCCCTGTCCTTTGGAATAGTCTTTGTCAGGAGAGTAATTTGTTCGGCGTGTTGTTTGAGATTCTCCCCATTTTTGAGTTATTTGTTGTTTTCTTTCTTCCTTAATTTCTTGGAATCTTTCATCTGCAGAATGTGTTGTTTCAGGAGAGCAACCAGTTCGGTAATTTTTCTCTTCTTGCTCTTTTTCCCATCTTTTCCTTTCTTCTTGTTCTTGTCTTTGTCTTTCTTCCATTCTTCTGATGAGTTCTGCTTCCATTCTGATGAGTTCTGCTTCCATTCTTCTGTTGAACTCTTCCTCTCTGATGAGTTCTGCTTCCATTCTTCTGTTGAACTCTTCCTCTCTGATGAGTTCTGCTTCCATTCTTCTGTTGAACTCTTCCTCTCTGATGAGTTCTGCTTCCATTCTTCTGTTGAACTCTTCCTCTCTGATGAGTTCTGCTTCCATTCTTCTGTTGAACTCTTCCTCTCTGATGAGTTCTGCTTCCATTCTTCTGTTGAACTCTTCCTCTCTGATGAGATTACTGGTTAGGATTGTTACTTTATACTCCAATTCTTTCACATTTGGGGCTTGAATTGAAACTTGGTGAAATCGGTTGTTCTCTGATATGTCGGGAGGAGACACTTCGGTCAGGGTTGGATACTGCTTTGGAGTTTGGATAACTGGAGCATCTTCTGTTATTTCTGCTATGTTTTCCTTTACTGGCAGATCTGCTGCTTCTACCAAATGTAAGCTTTTTGTCAATCCTTGGCTGGCATATTTTAGATGGAGTATCAGACTTGTAACTCTAGCTTTTCTTTCTTCAGCTTTGTTCATAGCGCTTTTTCCAGGTCCATACCACGAGGGTCGTCCGGCTTTGATCCATGCTTCTTGCTGTTGTAGGTATTCTCCATTCTCATATTCAACTACAGCTTTCCTATGGGCTTTCGTTGGTCCAGGTTGATCATCTGCTGGAATCAATCCTCTTGTTTGCCACTGCTCGAACAGTTTCTCTATTCTGTTCCATGACTTCTGTCTATCTTTTGGCGCTGTCATAGCATCTGACCTGATGTTTACCCTCTCCTTAATATCTGCAGTTGAGCCTGGCATTGAGAATGCTCTTAACTTAGTGTCATTTAGTGACATGTTTCACTTGGATGGAATTATGAAGTTTATCAAAGAAGAATTACTAATCCACTGAATTGTACCTTTGTATTCTTTATAAAAGTATCCTATGTCATCTGAACTCAACTTTAGAATCTGGTAATTTTTTTTTTTTCTTTTTTTAGTTTTTAAGTTTTTAATAAAAAATTAATAAAGTAAATTAGAAATTATGCACATTTTTAAATCAGAAATAAAAAAAATAAAAAATGTACAGTGTATGGTTTTGACCTTTAAAATATGAAAATAGGAATATGGTGAAAATCCAAATAAACTGTGTACAGTGTATTCTGAAGTTTATGAAATTATGCAAATGTCATAACTACAATACTTCAATTCAGAGAAACCACATGTAATCTTTATCTGTGTGTGGTGAAGAATGTATTAACTGTAATACTTATGTCCGCTAGGGGAGCTGTTTTATTTTTAACTCCTTTCAAATGTATCAACTAGTACTTCCGGTTCATAAACCTACTTCCGGTTTATTTTCCCAAATAATAAAGTTCAAATTACTTTCTTTGAAAAGCATGAAAAACAAAAACAACTTAATCTACTCTCAATGTTCATCTACACCAGGGGTGGGCAATTATTTTTTACAAGGGGCCACTTCAGAAACTCGAGCTGTGTTGGGGGGCCGAATCAAAAATAAGTTTAACTTAATTCTGCTCAATATACCAATACTGAAAAGGTGTTTTACAGTATGTTAAAGATAAGAAATGAATCAGCTTTATACAAAAAGAAATGAGTGCTTTTGACTTTTGTTTTTCAGTTAATTTTACTTGTTCAGTGAGAAAAATCCAGTCTGTCTTGGGCTTGAACAAGTGCACGGAAATCTGGTTCAATGTCTGAGGTGGATATGCGAAGGACAGCTGAGAGGTGATCATCAGTGATAGAGGATCTGTATCTGGATTTGTTGAACTTCATCACTGAGAATGTCTGTTCACATATGTAGGTAGATCCAAAGAGGACCCTCATCTTCTGAGCATGTCTCCTGATGTGTGGAAAGTTCTCCTCTTTCAGGGAAGAGTAAAACTCAGGCAGTGAGACTGACCTAAAGTGCTCTGACAGAAGTGTGTCAGACTGCAGGTCAATGAGTTCAAGCTGAACATCACTGGGTGCATCATCCACATGGCATGTAAATGGGGAAAATATCATGTTCATTTCATTCTCAACTGTTTTGAAGTCTTTAAATCGCCTTGAAAACTCACCATGCAGTGCTTCTAACATGGATGAGTACCTCTGGAGGTGATCAGCTGATGGTGTGGCTTCCTTCAGTGTTGGCAAGTGCGTGAGAATGTTGTCCTCCATTTGGCTTGAGAGAAGCTGCAGCTTTCTCATGAAAGCCTTCACTGCACTGTACATGTCATGCACAAAAAGGCCCTTGCCTTGCAGTTTGACATTTAGTTCACTCATTAGTGCAGTCACATCTACAGCAAAACCAAGGTCTGCCATCCAGTCTGCATCTGAAAGCTGTGGGATGTCGTTTCCTTTCTTCACACAGAAGTCTTGAATCTCTTCTCTCAGGTCCCATACTCTTTTCAGCACTTTGCCCAGGCTGAGCCACCTGACAGCTGCATGGTAGGGTATGTCACGATGTTCAGTCTCACTTTCCTCCAAAAGTGCAACAAACTGTCTGTGATTCAATGCTCTTGCCCTGATGAAGTTAACTATTTTAGTTACAACATCAACAACATGGTTAATTTTTAACACTGACTTACACAACACTTCCTGATGTATAATACAATGCAAAAATACCTATTTCTGCTCAGGGTTAATTTCTGTCACTTTATCCTGCATTCTCTTCAATAGTCCAACATTTTTCCCTGTCAGATTTGGACAACCATCCGTTGTCACGCCTGCCAGCTTGTCCCATTTCAGTCCCAACTTTTCCACACATGCATTTACCTCCGTGAACAAATCACTCCCTGTTGTTGTACCTTTCATTGACTGCATGGCTGCCAGCTCCTCCGTGATTTTGAAGTCTGTAGTTATCCCACGTAGGAAGATGAGTAGCTGGGCAGTGTCACGTACATCGCAGCTCTCATCCAAAGCCAAGGAAAAAAAGTCAAAGTTGACCGCTCTGTTCTGCAGCTGAAGCTCCAGATTTCCCGCGATGTCCTCAATTCTCCTCGTAACAGTGCGTCGGGAGAGCGGCACTTTCAAACACTCCTTAATGAACTCTCCGTCCGAAAACGGTTTACTTTTAAGACATAACTCGTCTTGACAGCTGCATCTCTGGATGTGGAATGTTTTGTGAAAATGTGTTGTTGGCTTTGCAGCTTAGCTAGCAAAGCATCCGACCCCTTTGCCCGCTCTTCCTCAGACAGGTTCTTGTATTTATCTGCGTGTTTGGTAGCATAGTGGCGACTCAAATTGTACTCCTTGAACACAGCGACCTGCGCACCACAAACTAAACACACAGCTTTACCTTTCACTTCTGTAAATAAATACTTAGCGGTCCATGTCTTGTTGAAAACGCGGCATTCAGTATCGATCTTTCTTTTTTTGCCCTTAGCGGACATTTCGAGGACTAGCCGGCCAGCATCACTCCTAGCTGTTCACGGCATGCGCGTTTACGTAAATAAATAAAAAAACCAGCAGCTTCCTTTTCAAAATAAAAGCAACACAGTTAGAAAAGTATTTACGCCATGCAAGCAATACAGCTGTGTTGCTTTTATTTTGAAAAGGTTGCTGTTTTTTTTCATTATGTTATAATTTATGATCAACCTCACACGGGCCGGCCAAGGCCGGCCAACGGGCCGGATGTGGCCCGCGGGCCGTAAAATGCCCACCCCTGATCTACACCATCCCTGTGTATTTAATCAGTAGTTACCGGTTGTATCTTTACTCAAACTATTTCACCACCTAGTAATGCCAACTGGCTAGCTAACTAGCTTAGCAGTATAGCATTAACCTCATGTGACTGGGGGAAGGGGAGGGGAACAATGGGAACATGTGATGCAGATAAAAACCACACTGCTTGAAAAACTAACTCCAATACAAAACAACACAATCTTCATTTATCTTAGCTCTAAATTCTATAGATGCTGACCTTAAAAGCTGATCTTATACCAATCTTGTACACAATCTTTCCGGCTTAGCACATCACACAAAAATATACTTTTCGGCTTAAGAACTCCACACAATATACTTTATTAAACCGGACTACGCCAGTTTAACACATCAAACATATAGACTAACATGAATGGACCCAGTCCAGTGCAAAACAGATCATGGCTTGTACCTCCCCAGAGATCTTAACACTATTTGGAGCCAGTCCAATGTAAACCAGATAACCTCTAGGGCCTTCCCAAAGGTCTTTAACACTATATAATATTCACATTAATTGGGCGGCGCCGAAGAAACACTATTAACAAAACCGCACCACTCACAATCACACCACAGATCAATCTACTACTCACCACCAACGCTTGCACCTAATGTAAGTTATTTAACTATACAGTTTTTGAATTAAACAGGTAACCGTCTCACCTTTGATTTAGGCCCAGCCAAAAAATCCTTTGTCTGCTGCCTGTTGTGATGCTAGTTAGCTGCAGCTTTCTTCTCTCCCAGCTCTCTCCAGAGTCCCTTCGTTGGTTGCCAATTGTTAGTGGTTCTTGAACCCCGAGAGCAGGAGAGACTGAAAAGAGTCAAGGCAAGCTTATAAAAGTTAAAAGCATTTAATTACACAAAAGATGCGGTGGTATACAAATGAAATGTGCGCGTTGGTGGTTCCCCCCTGCCAGCTGTTTGGTCCCGTCCGCGCTGGGTCAGCTGGGGGCAAGGAAAGAGACAGATCCTTCTTGTGTCTCCCGGGTAACAACTGTAGTCTTCTCCAATTGGCCGGCGTCGACGGGGGCGTGTCCAATGCAAATCGGTTTCTGCTGCTGAATTACATCACTCAGATGTCTGTGGTCATCTAAACATTCCCTAATAAACCTCATTCCAGCGTCAATAAATGAGTGTTAACCCCAGGGTGTTTAGCAGTGGCGGCCGGCCCATAGGGGCGCCGCCCCCCCTCTTCCCACATTAAAAATAAAAAAAATAAAAAAAATATATATTTCAAAAATATATTTTTTATTTTTATTTTTAATAAACAAGGTAAATATTATATAATAATATGGTATCAGTAAAATTTATAATCTACAATAAAATCTCGTTTAAAATTGTGTTACGATGTCTAAAGTTACTGATAAGTCACATGTTTCCTGCCTGGCCTTGCCCGGGTATCATTACCCTCTCTCGTCTGGGCGCTAGCACAGCGCCCAGACGAGAGTGCAGCAGAAGCCAACTGTTGCTATCTTTAAACTATGCCGCCGAAACATAATTTCAGCCAATCAGCGTCGTCAAATCTGATGGTCACAGGGCTCCTACGTCAGCGCCCGGTGCAGTCTTTGAGTTGTTTGGACTCGTATCCAAGGAGACAAAACAGGAAGCTGTCATACACTCTGGAAGCTACCATTAGCAGCTAATGAAAACTCAGTTTTTGACATAAAAATTGAATTATGGATCATCAATAATTCTTTCAAAGTGACAGACACATTGGATTAACCTATGGATTAACCTTCAGCTGCGTTTTTCTCGTTTTTGATCAGAATTGTTATTCTGCAAAAGGTGAGCATATCTCCGTGTTTTGCTACCTAAAGCTACGTTGTGTGATGTCTGTATTTGCTTCCCCTGTCGCGAGTTCTGATCGCTCAGTGATGATACTTATATTTCTAGAATCTGTGGAATCTCAGCTTGTTAGCATAAGCTTGTTTGTGCATATCCGATAAGTATATCGATTGATTTATACCTAGAGTGCGTTAGCATTTTTTCGCTCAGGGCTCATTTAGACGCTTCTTGTGAGACTTGTGTTTTGTTTCGGTAAACATGGTTCATATCATCAGTTAGCTGCGTTTCCTCTGAGTAGGACACATGATAGTTTATTACATTTTAAGAAGCCCTGAGACACAGTTTCGTGAGAAAAAAAACAGGGGAAAAAAGCCCCTTAACAGGTTAAATGGGAATTAAATCACTATAAGTCATTTTGAGTGTTCCCAAAGCCCCGGTGTTCTGCAGTTTGTGTGGGCCTACTGTACTGTTGCAGTTTATGCTGTAGAAACTATGTCCAGGACAAGGTGTTTGGAAGTTTTGGAAGATTCATAGCTAACCACACTGAAGTTATGGAGGTATTGATCAGTCTTCTCATATTTTTAAGCCTCAAATTAAGCCCCGGACCCCAATAGTATTGTTTGATCACCATTTCCACAGCCCCACCTAAAATATTTTCCACCAGCCGCCACTGGTGTTTAGTGTACAACATCACGTTATTTCACATTCAATTCACGGTTTGAAAACGTAGCATTTCGCCACATGCTAATGCTAACCGGAAATTACGAAATTTACCAGCGGAAAACCGGAAGTCACGTGTGAATCTCCGGTTTTCAGATTAAAACAGATTTAAATTAAATAGTGTATTTCATTCAAATTACGCCACATCAACATTGATTTTAATTTCTAACACTCGTCAAATGTGTTAGTTATGTTTATGTATTATGTCTGTCATTTCATGTTTAGTCAGGTTTTCATGTCATGTCAGGTCTGTCTATTTATGTCATTCATCTCTAGTTTCAATCAGGAGAGACGTTGATGTATGGAATACATGTTTATTACCGGGACACATGATATGAATGTAATAATGATTGCCACAATTATAACAGGAGAATGGAATGGTGTTTGGCGATTAGGCCCCAGTTTGCAGGATAATCATTCAGGAGGGGGAAGAACCGCTCCGATGAAACCCCAAAAGAAGTGAAGTATAATATACTGAGATGTAATGAGTTATATCTCTCACAGGCTCCGCCCTCTACTGGACTCTATGGGTACTACCTTATCATGCAAGCATTCACCTACTGAGATTTCTATAGACGTAGCCGGCCCCGGGGCGGGCTTACCTGAATGCGTGCGCATCTCACTTCCGTATAAAAGGAGGCCTCGCCTCCTGACCACTATCCTTTACTCTTCAGCGAGCGGAGGTGGTAACCTAGCACTGAGTCCGAGACGTACAAGTGGGAGAAAGGAAGTAGAGAGAGATATTGTTGAAAATGGAGCCACTCCTGGAGCATCGCAGTTGCCCGTCGTGCCCTGGACTGATTGCGGGAGCAGACCCGCATCGCCAATGGTTTCAGTGCCTGGGACAGGATCACGCTGAGCAGGGAGCAGGCCAGACACCGGCCTGTGTTTCCTGCTGCTCGATCCCGATGCTAAACCGCCGGCATCGTGCGGAGTACTTCTCGAGGAAGTTCGGCCCGCAGGTGCACGGAGAGGAAGAGGATGTGGACCTCGAGGTGGTGGAAATGGACGACCTGGAGGACGTGCCGTTTGAGTTCGTCCTTCCGAGGGACCGCGTGGTCGACTTCACGGAGGATGACGACATCTCCTTGTCCGACACCCCCGGGTCCGACAGCCAGGAGGGCCCAGCACTCAGGTCTGCGCGACTGGACTTCCCAGCGGTGATGACCCAGGCAGCGGAGCGTGTAGGCTTACCGCTCCCCCCACCGCTGCCACCGAGGCCTGTAAGCCGCCTTAGGCAGGGGTTTTACGGCCCGGTGCTTCCGGCGCAGCCGGCTTTCGTCTCGCCCCCGTTGCCAGACATCTGGCAGTGTGTGGAGGCGACATGGCGGCGTCCATTGAGGACGAAGGCCGCCATAGCATCCATGTCGGGCATTATCAGGGTGCAGGGCCGATCAGACACGGTGTGTGCTGGCGTGCCCCCCCTCGACGAGAGCCTGGCGGCCCATCTGTTGCCACGATCAGCGGGTTGGGCGGAGGGGAAGAAACCTCTGCCCCCGCTGCCGCGGGACCGGGAAGCCTTAGAATATTTGGATAAAATATTCAGGCTCGGTTCACAGATGGCGGCTGCGGCGAATAATCTGGGTGTGTTGGGCGTCTCCTTGATTACTCCTCGAGCAGACGCCCCCGCTCTCCCGTCTCAGGACGGGGAGGATTATCCGGACCGCTGCATAGGTCAGATGAATAATCTGATCCATGGAGTGGCCACCGCAGCCGGGCGAGTGATGTCCTTAGCCACAGTGGCGTCTCGTCATGTGTGGCTGGGACTCACCGCGCTGCCCAAAAAGGACCGAGCAGATCTCCTTGGAGCCCCCGTTTCCACGGAAGGGCTCTTTGGGTCTATAGCCTCGGTCACCCAGCGTTTCAGCCGTCTGGAGGAAGAGAGGCTGCAGCTTAGCCGCATGTTGCCGCTAGCTTCTCCCCAGGTGTCACAGCGTCCTCCGCGGGCGGCGGAGCGCAGTGCAACGGTGAGACGGAGGGAGAGACGCCGGTACGAAAGTCCCGTGCCGGTAGCACCCTCCGCTTCTTCAACCAGCCCCGTGGGGCCAGCGTACCGGCACTCACGGGGGCGGGCTGCCCGGCCACGGCAGTCTCAGCAGCAGCAGAGAACCGCCGGGTGGGGAGCTCCGCCAAAACGCAGCTGACTGGCGGAGGGAGGAAGCGTCTCATCGGGTCTCTCCACCCAGGACGCTAGGGTGAATCCCACCTCCTCCCTGTTCAATGCCCAGGTCCCTTGTATTAGGAAAACTAATAAAGAAAAGGGTGATCTGTATCCAAGTCTGAGTGTCATGTGTTTTCACAATCCTGCACTCACACACATTGTTGACTGTACATATTCCCCACTCGCTACCCCGGTTATTTCTCCTGTAAAGGAGATAGCTAGTGGGCATACGCAGATGAGAGAGATAAACCGCAGGAAGTGCTATAGTAGCGCTATGCGGGTGCAGGGACTTGCTAGTCGGCGCATTATGGTTAGGGAACACACTACGCCTAGAATAAAGGCTCCTAATAATACAGTTTACCGTAGTGGTAAGAGCTGCATTATGGCGGAGCTCGCGCTCTCTCAAGAGCCCATGGTGTGTTCAGGGACCTCAGGTGAACACAATACGTCAACAAAAACTCCGGTTAATGCTGGTTACCATGGTAATGAGAACAGCGTTAGGGTGGAGCGCGCGCTCACACAAGAGCGCGCGACGGTGTGTTCAGGGACCTCAATACAAAATCGGCCCTTTCTGTGTCGACCCTCCATGGGCAAATCTTCCTTTCACGGGGGATTTTGCGGCGGAACGGGTCACCAGAGAGTATCACAGCTTTATAGCTGCGGCCCCACAGCTAAGGGCTTGTCCATTAACTCAATATTATGGGGAATGGAAACTCAGCTGTGTACTGTCAGAGTGGATGGACAGGACGCTGAAACGGGGTTATTCACTCCAGTTTTGCAGCGTCCCACCTCCATTCAGAGGCATGCGAGAGGTAATTTTATCATCCCAAGAGGAGATGGGTTTCCTCTCAACAGAGATTCAGGCTTTGGTGCAGAAACAGGCAGTGCCTGTAGTGCATCCTCAGCAAAAAGAAAGGGGTTTTTATTCCATGTACTTCCTGGTTTCCAAGAAGACAGGGGAATTCAGACCTATTCTAGATTTGCGCAGCCTGAATCTTCACATTTGCCGCAGGAAATTTCGCATGTTAACTATCAAACAGTTAATGGGGCTAGTGCACCCGGGCGATTGGTTCACCACCATCGACCTGAAAGACGCATATTTTCATGTGGAGATTGTGCCAGAGCACAGGAAATATCTGCGTTTTGCCTTTCAAGGGATAGCCTACGAGTACAACAGACTCCCGTTCGGCTACTCCCTATCCCCACGCACATTCAGCAAATGTGTGGCCACAGCGCTTCAACCGCTGCGCGCCCAGGGCATGAGAGTTTTCTTTTACATAGACGACCTCATAGTCATGGCTGGGTCCCGGGAACAGGCAATGTGTTGCACAGCACAATTGATCACACACCTAACCAAATTAGGCTTTGCGATCAATTGGCGAAAGAGCACCCCCATACCTCACCAACAGGCGTTGTATTTGGGAGTGGGGCTCGATGCAGGCGCGCTGCGTGCCACCCTGTCAGAGAACAGGCGTGCGTCCCTTCTCAGGGCGGTGCACAGGCTGCAACAGGGGGCAACAGTGACAGCTTTAGCTGTCATGCAGACTCTGGGTCTCATGGCGGCTGCTCACGTTGTGGTCCCGTTGGGGTTATTGCATATGCGCCGCCTGCAGAGGTGGTTTTCCAGTCTGCGTTTGGATCCCAAGAGGCACAAACGGCAGCTGGTGACCATCCCCCCCTCAGTGGAGGGCAACCTCCGGTTCTGGGGGTCTCCCGGGCGCCTCCGGAGGGGGTCTCCACTGGGGCGGGTAACCTCCTACATCACAGTGTTCACGGACGCATCCAGAACAGGATGGGGAGGGACCTGCCTGAAGAGGGCTATAGGTGGGCGCTGGTCTCTAACAGAAACACGACACAGCAACCTCCTAGAGCTACGGGCGGTAGTGTTAGTCCTCCAGCATTTCATGCCCCTAATTCAAGGGAGACATGTATTGGTCAGGAGCGACAACAGCACCACAGTGGCTTATATCAATAGGCAGGGCGGAGTCCGCTCCGCCGCCTTGTTGGCCACAGCGGAGAGGCTGTGGTTATGGGCATCAGAGGTGGTATTATCTCTGAGAGCCCTCCATATCCCGGGACTGGAGAACAGGGGGGCCGACCTCATGTCGAGGGGCGGCCCCCTGCCAGGCGAATGGACGCTTCACCCGGAGGTGGTGAAGCAGATCTGGGCCCAGTTCGGGAGAGCGGAAGTGGACCTGTTCGCCAGCCGGCACAACAGCCACTGTGCCCTGTGGTTTTCCATGGCCCTGAGCGACGACCCGCCTTTGGGGGTGGACGCGTTTGCACACGAGCCATGGCCAAAAAAAGCTGCTATACGCCTTTCCACCGCTGCGTCTCATTCTCCCTCTCCTGGGGAGAGTGAGGCGAGAACGTCTGGCAGTCATTCTGGTGGCACCGGATCGCGTCGGGGCTCCGTGGTACTCAGAAATGACACAGATGAAGGTGGGCCAGCCCTGGGCGATCCCCCAGTTCTGGGGGGTAATGTCTCAAGAGGCAGGTGCAATCGGGGCGTTACCCACTCTGGGCCGTCCTCTTCAGGCTTGGCTCCTGAGAGGGACAGGCTGAGACAGGGTGGATTGTCTGACAGCGTTATTCAGTCTATCCAGGCAGCTAGAGCAGAATCCACCACAGCCTGTTACAGGCCGAAGTGGTTGAGATTCCAGCATTGGTGTGAGGAGTAGGGAATAGAGCCCCTATCTTGTGAGTTGGGCTCTATTTTATCCTTCTTACAGTTACTGGTGGACAGAGGGCTTGCTCATTCCACAGTGAAGGTGTATGCAGCAGCCATCTCGTCCTGTCATGAGGGGTTCAACGGCAGGTCAGCCTTCTCTCATCCACTGATGTTGCGGTTTTTACAGGGGGTCAGGAGGCTGCGCCCGGTGGTGCACGCCTCCGCCCCACAGTGGGACCTGCCGCTGGTGCTCGAGGCCTTGGTCACGGGGCCATTTGAGCCTCTTGAGCTCTCCTCCCTGAAAGCACTGTCGTGGAAGACAGCGTTGCTACTTGCCTTAACGTCAGCCAAAAGAGTGTCCGAGTTAACCGCTCTGTCGGTGCACCCGAGCTGTTTATTGATTCGGGGTGACCAGAGTGGGGCGACACTCAGACCGAACCCCTCCTTTGTGCCCAAGAGCCTAAGGAGTGAGTTCAGGTCGAGGGCTATTCAGTTGGGGGGTTTTAGTCTTCCACCCCATGGGGGGGCTAGAGAAGCTAAATTACACCTCCTCTGCCCGGTGCGCGCATTATCATATTATGTAGAGCGCACAGCTACCCTGAGACGCACTGAACAGCTGTTTGTGTGCTTCGGGGGCGGGGTGACTGGAAAAGCTCTGTCCAAGAAACGCCTGGCAGGCTGGCTTTGTGAAACCATTGCACACGCCTACAAGCAGGCAGGGAGAGCCTGTCCCAGGGGGGTCCGTGCGCACTCCACACGAGCTGTGGCTGCATCAACAGCCTTATTCAGCGGTGTGAGTGTGGAGGATATATGCACGGCGGCGTCTTGGTCAACGCCAGGCCCCTTCATAAAGTTTTATCTCTTGGATATGTCTGGCTCTTTCTCATCGTCTGTACTTGCTGCGGCAACACAGGACTGGTGAGGAGGGGGGGGGCTGTGGGTCAGTGGGCATCTGACCCCCTCCCCGGACGTAAATGCGCTTACATTTCTCCGGACCCCTGGAGGGTCGCGGGGTGATGTAATGCGCTCTGGGCCCTTACAGGGCTGTAGGGCTCCCCTCACCTGCCTGGGGGCAGGAGGGGGAGAGCCCTCCATATTATTGTCCCTACACACTCTGCACAGGGTCAGTGGCGGAGTGGGGGGACATAGGGGGCACTTGCGTTCTCCCCGTGCTCTTTAGGGACTCAGGAGGGAGAGTGCATAGTGAACCCATACAGGGCTGCAGACTTTCCCTGTCTGTCTATGGGCAGATGTAGGGGAGTCCTCAGCACTATTTTTGAGCACACTTTTTTGCGAGGCAAGCGCGTCAGGGTGTGCTCTATCAGCCGCAGCCCGGACTTCTCCACGGTTACAACCGAGGGAGAGGTGAGTGAGGCGCAGTGGCTGCTAAAGCCGGTCAGGGACAGTGAGGTGGAACGGTGTGCTGGACGACAGTGCGTGCATACATCGGGGCTCCGCCCACTGTACCCATAGAGTCCAGTAGAGGGCGGAGCCTGTGAGAGATATAACGTCGGGTTACGTATTGTAACCCTTGTTATATAAACACAGGCGGAGCCCTCTACCTTGGGGGCACTGTCTGTCCTATACCGCTCGCTGAAGAGTGGTGTAGGATAGTGGTCAGGAGGCGAGGCCTCCTTTTATACGGAAGTGAGATGCGCACGCATTCAGGTAAGCCCGCCCCGGGGCCGGCTACGTCTATAGAAATCTCAGTAGGTGAATGCTTGCATGATAAGGTAGTACCCATAGAGTCCAGTAGAGGGCTCCGCCTGTGTTTATATAACAAGGGTTACAATACGTAACCCGACGTTTCTTACCTTGTGGGCTGACTGCAGTGATCTATGGAGGAAATGAGAGATTAACACATGATCGCTTGTGAATGAAGCTTCGCATGCGAGGATAGGCCCGTTCAGCGTGAAGGCCGGAAGCGCCGGCATTCTGACATGTTCAGCAGGATCCGTCGAGAGCTGATGCCGAACATGTTCCGCTGAGACGGATGAATGGGAATGATAAAAGCATAAGGGATGTTAATGGACGTAGAGGGGTGATGGTTCAGAACATTTTCCCACCACGTGGTTTCTGGCACGAGGTAGTTGCAAAGCTGCGGCTGCGCCTGGGGCAAACAGACTTCGGATGAGCATCCTTGCAGAAACTGCATATGTGTAGGGATGTACAGAAAGGGTGAGAGCAAACGTTTTCGTTAAAACTGGAACAAATCTTCTCGTCTTGACTATACTGCGCCTGATGGTTATGTCTATCATTCCCGGCATACGGCGTGGAGCCTCTAGGCCCGGAGAAAGGCACTGAAGGGCAGAAGGGGGAGAGGTGGCCCTGCGCCCCGCAGCTGTTGCATGTGACGACGTGTTGGCCGCCGGTGGCCATCACGAGCAGCTCCGTGTCCAGCACGGACCAGTCCAGGCGGATGTTACAGTGAGCTAAGTGGAGCGCTGCTTTGCTTGAGAAGCTCTTATGGTAATAGTAGAAAATAGATCTCCCATATTTTAGGTGAAGATCGCCGATAATGGCCATGTAAGAGTCTAATTCTACTCTTCTCTCAGGGTAAACGGAGCAGAGAACATCGCGAAAGATGCCGAAAGCAACCAGGAATTGCCCTATGCTGAGGTCTTTGAGGAGCCGGGGGTCTGCAGCCTTAAAGACGGCAGTGATGTTTCCTCCCGTGGCAATTGCTTTATCGCACTCCGGGGAAGGCAGAATGAGGCTGACGAGATTAATGTCCTTCCCTTCGAGAATCTTAGCTCTGAGCCGTGAGGAAATATTGGCGGCTTGGGAGATGAAAGGCCTGCCTGAAGGAGGAGCTGGGAGGGCAGAAGCCAGGGAGTGAGGGGGAGCTACTTGAAGATGAGGAGCGACCTGACCCGGCATGAAACCCGGCGGCACGGGGGCAGGAAGCGCTGCCCATGCAGCTGAAGTTGAAGCTCCAGCAGAGATATTCTCCATGGACTGAAGACGGGCGTCGATTAGTAGCATGGAGCTAGCCAGGGATTGCAGGGAGCTAGCTAAACTGTGATCCGTGAGGGGCTGATTAGCGGTGCTCCCGGGCTGGCGAGCCTGGGAAGGGGTTGATTTTTTGGGCGGCCGGGCTCCTGGAGGGCTTGACTTCCTAGACCTTTTACCTCCGCGGCTGCGGCCGCGTCCTCGCCCTGGTCTTCCGGGAGAGCTGACTGAAGCTGCTGGCACGTTCTGGGGAATCGAGCCGGAGACTTGGTCCGACAGCTCGCGAAGCTGGGAGAGAGGGAGGCCTGGGGCTGAGGAAATGCCCTGCTGCAGGAGATGAGCGATGAGGAAGTCTGCCTCGGCTGTGCCTGAGCCTCTGCGGGAAGCCACGCGAGCGCTCTGGCGCCGTTGGCTCGAGGAGATGGAAGCTTCCTCGACCGGTACATCGGAACCAGGATCGAGAACCTCCGAGAAAGGTTCGTTGATAGAATCGTCCGAATTGGACATCTTGAGTTTGTATTTCTTGAGGTGTTTTAACGGGGAGTAGTAAGGTTGCTACCTTGCGTTTTGTCACCTGGAATGACAGCTGACAGAGGGAAGAGCAGATATAAAGGGATTAGCGGGAGCTATGATAGGCTTGGCCTCAGCAAAGAGAGGATCGTTTCCAGTCTTGTTAGGTTTTGTTGTTTTGTTAGTTTAAGTTTATCTTAAGTTCTCTTTTTGTTATGCTTAGTTTTGTCCTCCTTGTGAGCGTTTATTTTGTTATTCCAGTACTTACTCTGTTAAGAGGGATTTTCTGTTCAATGACATTAAAAAGACAATGTTTGTTACATTAGTTTAGTTTAGTTTAGTTTTTTTTTTTTTTTTCGAGCGTGTAAAACCAAAGAAAATACAAATGAAACAAAAGGTGATACAGACATGATACAGTACAATACAAATGAATGCAATAACAAAACGAAACATTTAAATAATAATTGAATAATCTGCAGTATCATTGTCTGATATCAATAACAATAAACAATAAAGCTTTAGCTAATTACACGTCCGAAAAGGGGTCGGAAGAAGTTTACACTTATTTAATCCGACCCCTTCTCCCTTTTTTATTTTTATTTTTATTTTTATTTTTTTACATCTTAATATATGTTAACATACAATATAAACGTATACTTATAATTTTGAATAATTTATATAATCATTCATATAATATTTACAGGCAAGTTAGGACAATGGTCTCTATATATTTATATATATATACATATATATATATATATATATATATATATATATATATACATATACATACATACACAAATTCATACAAACACAAATTCATAAATAAAATACAAAACAAGAATACAAACAGTTATGGTTTAGCAGTTTCATCCCTGTACCTTGTGAGAATTGTGTCTTTATACCTCTTTTTGAATAGTTTTATGTTTGGACATCCCTTTAGCTCTTCACTCAAATTGTTCCAGATCTTCACCCCACAAACAGAAACACAAAAACTTCTCTTTGTTGTGCGCACCCTAACATTAGTGAATATAAATGAACCCCGTAAATAATGATTCCCTTGTCTTTCATTGAACAATATCTGAATATTCCCAGGTAATTGAACATTTTTTGCCTTAAACATGATTTGTGCGATTTGGAATTCAACAAGATCTGACAGTTTTAATAATTTTAGCTCTAAAAATAATGGGTTTGTATGATCCCTATAGCCGACATTTTTAATAATTCTTATTGCTCTTTTTTGTAGAATAAATAGGGATTGTGTTGTAGTTTTATAATTACTGCCCCAAACCTCTGCACAGTAACTTAAATAAGGTAAAACCAATGAACAGTAAAGAATGTAGAGGGAATTTTGATCAAGAATCTGTTTTGCCTTGTTTAATATTGCAATACTTCTTGAGACTTTGGAATGAATATGTTTTATGTGTGGTTTCCAGCTCAGTTTCTCATCAATTGTGATTCCAAGGAATTTATGTTCTTTAACTCTCTCAATGAAAATCCCATCTATCTTAATGGATGCTTGTGTATTGCTATTTCCAAATATGATTAATGTTGTTTTATTCAAGTTTAATGATAACTTATTACTGTTTAGCCATGACTTTAGTTTGCATATTTCAGCTGTGATCTCTTCCAATAGTAGCTGTACATTGTCCCCAGAACAAAATAAACTTGAGTACTGTCGATACATTGCATATTTCATTAATATACATAATAAATAGTTTCGGCCCCAATACTGACCCCTGGGGGACACCGCATGTAATGTCCAAATATGAAGAACAACACTCTCCCAGCTTCACAAACTGTTGCCTGTTGGTTAAATAACTCCTTACCCATTCCAAAACGACACCCCTGATTCCATAACGTTCAAGTTTTTTTATTAATATGTCATGATTAATTGTGTCAAATGCCTTTTTTAGGTCAATGAATATTCCAATGGCATGTTTCTTTTGGTCAATTGAGCTAGTAATTTCTTCAAGTGAGTCTACTAAAGCCATCGATGTTGATCTATTGGCTCTGAATCCATATTGACTTTCGGTGAGAAGTTTGTGTTTTTCTATGAAATTGTCCAGTCTGTTATTGAAAAGCTTTTCAAGAATTTTTGAGAATTGTGGTAGAAGTGAGACAGGTCTGTAGTTTGTGAAGTGATGTTTGTTCCCAGCTTTGAACAAAGGTATGACTTTTGCTATTTTCATTTTGTTAGGAAATGCACCAGTTTGGAATGATAAGTTACATATGTGTGTTAAAGGTTTTGAAATAACATCTATAACCTTTTTTAATACAGTCATGTCAATGTCATCACAATCGGTAGATTTTTTGTTTTTACATTTCGTTACAATATCAACTACTTCCCTTTCATGCACTGCTGTGAGGAACATTGAGAAAGGATTACGTTTTATTAAGTTTTCCAGGTTTTTATCTGATGTTCCTCCATCAGGGATTTTGTCTGCTAATTCAGGTCCAACATTTACAAAGAAATCATTGAAACTGTTGGATACAACATCCATATTTTCCTCTTCCTTATCCTTGTCAATGAAGTAAGTAGGATAACTCCTTTTTCTAGACCCATTTTTTATAATACTATTCAGTATGCTCCATATTTCTTTAATGTTGTTTTTATTTTTGTCCAGTATTTTCCGATAGTATTCACTTTTGCAGGTCCTTATTATAATTGTTAATTTATTTTTATATTTTTTATATCTAATCTCTGTCTCTTTTGTTTTATTTCGCATGAAATCTCTATACAATGAATTTTTCTTCTTACAGGCATTTTGTAAACCCCTTGTGATCCATGGACATTCTGCATATTTCATTTTTCTACTGTATTTGACAATTGGGCAGTATGTATTATATAGTGATAAAAATGTTTTCAGGAATTGATCATATGCACTGTCAATATTGTTTTCTTTGTATAAATCATCCCATCTTTGTGCCAGTAAGGCATTTTTTAAAGCGTTCATTGCTTCCTCTGATCTAACTCGTCTGTATTGAATAGCTTTGTCCGGCATGTTATTACTATAGTTTCTGTCATAAACTGCAAATACTGGTAGGTGGTCACTTATATCATTTATTAAGAGTCCACTTACTGTATTGTTTTCTATGTCATTTGTGAATATATTGTCTATGAGAGTAGCACAGTGCGATGTGATTCTGCTGGGTCTAGTAATTTTTGGATATAAACCCATACTGTACATTGTGTTGATAAATTCTTCTGTCATGCTGTGATTATTTGGATTTAGAAGGTCAATATTGAAGTCACCACAAATGAAAACTGTTTTATGAATCACTTTTGAGAATATTTCCTCCATCCAGTCCTTGAAAATCTCAATACTAGAGCCGGGTGCTCTATATATACAACTGATGATTACATTTTTCGTTTTTTCTTTGCAGATTTCAATCGTGATACATTCCAATACATTATCAATCACTGTTGACATATAATTCATCACTTTATATTTTAAAGTATTGTCCACATACAAGGCTACTCCTCCTCCACCCTTGTTTTGTCTATTAATGTATCTGAGTTCATAGCCCTCCAGCTCAAAGTCTATGCCTTTGTCCTCCGTGATCCAAGTTTCAGATATGGCAATGATGCTAAATGTTTGTTGAAACTGATTTAAATATTCCTTGATGAGATTAAAGTTTGCATACATGCTTCTGCTGTTGAAGTGAATAATAGATAGCTTGCCCTCTGATGATATGCTCTGGTTGTACTGTTGATCAGTGTAATAACAGCAATTGTTGATGATAGAAGAGAAGAAATTATTGTCCGGGTCTATTTCATAATCCAGATCTTTTGTTTTATAGTCAGTGTATTCAAATGTTTTTAGCAACAGTTGGTCTTGTTCCTTGATCATCTGAGACATATTAATATTTTCCCCTTTTGAAGATGATTGCCTCCATTCAGTGTGAGTCATGGTTGTGTGTAAGTGCTTGTTAGCTTATGTGTGGTCCAGAACATGAAGATTATTGGTATTTATCCAGATCCTCCATGTTTCTGATGACCAGTACTTTGGCCTCCTCAGGTGTTCCGTTTAGCTTTATAAATATTTTGCAGTTTGTTGTCCAGGTGTTCTGAATTTTCTTCTGTTTTTTCATGAAGCGAGCCTTTCTGGCTATGTCGCCGTTGTACTTGGTCAGATGCTCGTTGATGTAGACATCTGAACCTTTCAGCTTCCTTCCTTGTTTGAGTAAGGCCGTTTTGTGTTTCCTGTTCACAAACCTGATGAGAATAGCCGGTTTGTTGCCAGCGTTACTCCTTGGCAGGGGGTGGCATGCCTCGATGTTCTCACAGCCCAGTTCGATCCCCTTGGACTGGAGGAAAGCAGCCACCTGTTGCTCCGTGGAGCTGACATCAAGCTCCCCGAGCTCACTCCTGTTGTCAACGGTCACAGCCCGAGCGTATGACCGGGGTTTTATGTTGAGCCCGGTAACGATAACATTGTTCATCCTAGTATATTGCTCAAGGTCCACCACTCTGCTCTCCAGGTAAGTTATCCTCTTGTCCTTCTCAGCATTCTGGATCCGCAGATCCTTAACCTCTTTTACAAGGTCCAAAATGTTTTTCTGCTGCAACCTGACAGCAGAAATTTCCTCCGCCAGGAAGTCGAGCGACTTTTTAATGTCCTCGACCTCCTCCGCAGCGATGGTTTTCTTTGGACCCATACTTTGATAGAATCCAGCGATTAAGATGTTTATATTGTATGTTTACGCATGCACAAAAGTAAGTTTGTCAATAGTCACAAAAACTTCGCTCTGCACGCTGTTGCTCCTGCCCCCCCTCCTCCACAGGAAGGAAGTCAATCTTCACCAACTTCACGTAACAGAGTTGACCATTCAAGACTGTGTCTCTGGGTCGTGCATTTGGGTTCTCCAGTTTGTGTCGAGGTCGTGACACAGCACGTCTCTAAAATGGCTTGGCAGAAGAAATGGCTTCATATTTTTTGTGTTGATTTGTTATCGCCACTGTTTTAAAAATGCAATCTCCATGTTTTTGGATATTAATATCGATTGTTTTATGGATGAAAATATTTATAATTTAGCACAAGAAAATACATGGTCTTGATACCATTCAACAATTAAGAATACATTGTTAAAATGTATTGTTTGCTGTCTCCCTGCAGTTATTGGTGAGCTTTAAAATTGTGTCAAGAATTTCTGGTAATCTGTAAATTACCATCATGACATGAAGTATACTATAATAAATTGTTTTACAGTTACAATACTGATACTGTAACTTAAAATGATAGCATTAAAGTTTCTATTTTACAGTTGAAACACTATTACCGTAAACAATACAGTACTTTTTAAATGGCAGTGTTTTATTTTATAGTTAAAATACTATTACCTTAAACAAAAATACAATGCTTGGAAGTTACTGTGTTTCATTTTACAGCTATAATACTACTACTGTAATACCAAATAAAGTAAATGCTATTTACTGTGTTTCATTTTACAGTTAAAACACCATTACCGTAAACACAAATACAGTACTTGGAAGTTACTGTGTCTCATTTTACACTGTTACTGTAAATAAAAACCTGTAAATACTGTGATTACCTTTACAGTATTTAACTGGCAGCAATTGACAAGTTACTTACTGTAATTCATTTTACAGTATTTAACTGGCAGCAATTGACAAGTTACTTACTGTAATTCATTTTACAGTATTTAACTGGCAACAATTGACAAGTTACTTACTGTAATTCATTTTACAGTATTTAACTGGCAACAATTGACAAGTAACTTACTGTAATTCATTTTACAGTAAGTTACTTTTCAATTGCTGCCAGTTAAATACTGTGAATTTCACAGTACGTTTCTTACAGTGTAGGAGTAGAAAGAAATGTAAAATTATAACACTTGTGAATGAGACACTTCAGGTGAATAGGGTAATTTTTTTAACTTAAAGATATCAGCTAGAAATTTCTCCAGTTAATTACTTACATTAAGACAATTGTCTTTTGTATTACAAGTTTTCTGAAATAGCATGTTTAAATATGCAAATGAGCCATACTCTCATTACATATGCGCATATTTTAATACATTTCAGGACCACAAATCTGAACATTGGATAAAGCCAGGTTCAAAGTTCTTGTTTCATTTTGTAGTCATATTAGAGTTTTTACAGAAAGGATTTTGGATAGCTCTTTTTATCACTCCATAAATCAGAAAATACTGTCAACAGCCCTAAAATATCAATTTTCGCCATGTTTTTAGGTATAAAATGTTATATAATTCAGGCTATGAATGATATATGAACAAACCCTTCTGTAAAAACCTTCAGAATATTGATAGGAATAAAACTGGAGGGTTTGGTGTATGTAAGTGCTACTGAAGTGGAAATGTCTCACTCAGAATAGGAGAAAAAACTCATTTTGAGAAAACGACCTTTAAAGATTGCTGTGTGGCGCAAGCTAAACTCTCCTGTTCTTTGGACGATAGCTTGCGCATCGACGCACTCCGTGACGGTATTTCATGGTCAGGGTCATTTGTTTGTTGTCTAACCTTGCTTTGTGCAAGTGACAATTGTTGTCGTCTTCTCTGTGAATGTTTTTTACGCTGTTCTTTTGCCATTTTGAGATTTAAATTTCCAGCGGAAAGCTAAACCAGGAAGTGTTTTAGCACACCACGTGACGCATCTGAACGAATCACGTTGTCAGAAATGGACACCAGCCTATGAGATTTCGTTTTTTGGTTTAAGACCCCTTTGTACTTTCATGATTGGTTGCTGATACAAAGGAAATGACCATATTTGGATCCGATGAGATTGTGCAGGAGAGACGGAGCTTTCCAACGATACCTCTGATTACATGGTGCAAACAGCAGTCGCGGTACTATAGAGGCTTTGCATATGACGTCTCGGGTAACGTGACGACAGCGTAATACGTCATACCTGTTCAATCTTTTTTTTTTACCGGACATACAATGGTTAACTTCTGTGCCATTGTTGGCTACGGCAACAGAGGTGATCGAAACAAGGGGCCAAAGTCATTTTACAGGCTGCCGGCGGTTATAACACACCAGGGTGAAGCAACCATATAATAAGAACAAAACAACACACAAACTTTCGAAGCGTCGCCGGGAAAAATGGCTCATTAATTAGGATCGGACGGGAGGATCTCAAACCATCCAACCATAACTATACTTGCGTTTGTGGGGATCATTTCACGTCAGGTAAGTGTCGGGTTTTACATACAAACATTCAAAATGAACATATAACCCACGTACTAAGACATGTATCTTAACAAGGAAATAGGAATCCTGGAGTCTGTGTCATCAATTGACATATCAGATTGTGGAGTATCTACAAAGTAAAGTCATCCCTTGGCTCAGGTCATCTTCACCAGTCTGTCAATCCCCTGCTGTAGCCAGTGTTTCGTTTAACTGTAATTTAAAGTAATTCCTCCCCCTACTGGTCATTTGATTATATGTAAACAGTAAAGTCTGGACAGTCCCTGGCACCTTTTCAGAGGCTTTTGGTTTACTCAATTATTTGTCATGTTACAATGTCTTGACACCAGCATTTTAAATATATCTAAAGTCTGACTTGTCCTGTCAAAAGAGGTCAAATTTGTATTAATTAACAGTTCACCCAGGATATAACTGACCAACAATCTGATTTATTTGCAGGTAAACCAGTGGCACTTTTTGATAAAAATCACCCTGACTGGGCATCAAATTGGGCCACGAGAAAATTACAGCACCTTCCCCTGCTACACATGCCAGGTATAAACGCGCCAGAAAAAGGTCATCCATCGCACTACTTGATCTCTACAGCATGGTATCTGATATACCATCTCTAGAAGAGCCCGCACCAGTGCTGGGAGCCACTGGGGAAGAAGAAGGACTGATTGAACCAGAGACTGGCACTGCAACTCAGACTGATTTGACTGGTGAAATGATTGCCAAAATGTCATTTGAAATTAATAATGTAACAACAGAAAATGTTAACTTAAAAGAAAAGCCTGTAAAGTCCACCATTTCAGAGAGTACATTTAAGGGCGATGATGACCGTGTGCGGTTCTACACGGGACTTCCTACTTTTGCCATTCTAATGATGGTATACAATCTTGTGGAACTGCACATCAGTGTGAACGCTAAGAGTTCACTGTCTAAATTTCAACAGCTTATACTGACACTAATGAAATTAAGATGAAACCAACCCCTGCAAGAGCTGTCGACCCCCCATGGGCAGCGCTTCCCTTCACGGGGAGTTTTGCGGCGGGGCGGGTCGCCAGAGAGTACCACAGCTTTATTGCTGGGGCCCCACAGTTGATTACACATCCCCTAACACAGTGTTATGGGAATGGAAAGGCAGCTGCGTGTTAACGGAGTGGATGGACAGGAGGCTGAGACTGGGTTATTCACTCCAGTTTTGCAGCATCCCTCCTCCGTTCGCAGGCATAAGAGAGGGGGGGGGGCATTATTCCCTGTACTTCCTGGTGCCCAAAAAGACAGGCGAATTCAGGCCCATTCTGGATTCACAGTCTGAATCTCCACATTGCACGCAGGAAATTCCAGATGTTAACTATAAAACAGTTACTGGGACTGGTGCAGCCAGGCGATTGGTTTACAACAAGGGTGGGCAAACTTTTTGGCTCGGGGGCCACAATGAGTTTTAAAATTTGACAGACGGGCCGGGCCAGTAGCAGATGGTGGAAAAGTGGCGGCTGATATTGTATTTAGCAGCAGAAGTGCTTAATCATGTTGCTTCTTCTTCTGTCTGGTATTCAGCCTAATCCTGGTCCTTTAATGGCATGTAATACCCCGACGGACTTTAAGGATGTTATGTAAATTGTAATCCCTGTAATGCTAATGTATGATGTCCTTTTGTTGTTCTGTTTATGTTTTTAATGTTTCATGTGGAACCTACTTGAGCAGGTCTCCCTTGAAAAAGAGGTCAATGATCTCAATGGGATACAACCTGGATAAATAAAGGTTTGAAATGAAATGAAGGACTTGTCTGGGTTACACATCATCCATGTAAATGCTCGCAGCTTGCTTCCCAAAATGGATATGTTGCTTATTTGGTCAGAGTCAACTGGAGCTGATCTAATTATTGTTTCTGAGACTTGGCTTTCAAAGAAAATATTGGATAAAGATGTCGGAATTGACGGCTTCAATATTTATCGTTCGGACCGCCCCAGGAAAGGTGGTGGCATGGCGATTTACGTAAAACATAATCTTGCTGCACAGGTCATCTTCTCCAAATCTGCTGTTAAGCAGTTTGAAATCTTAGCACTAACGATTGATTTATCTGGTGGTCAGTTTTGAACTGTTGTTGGTTGCTATAGGCCCCCTTCTGCTACAAACGACACATTATCCTCGCTCATGCAGCTTTTATCTCAACTACAGTTTAAGGAAATCATCCTGGTAGGTGATTTTAACTGGGACTGGCTTTCACCAGTGTCTGATGATTTTAAAGCTCATTGTATGTCTCTAAATTTTACACAAGTAATTGAAAGTCCTACTCGTCTTAACACCAGGTGTCTCGAAAAAGCATCTCTTATTGATCTTTTAATTACTAATCAACCCCATAAATATACTGCAACCGGGGTCTTTGCTAATGACCTAAGTGATCATTGTCTAGTTGGTGCTATTAGGGATACCAAAATCCCCCGTACTAAACCCTGTGTTGTTCTGAAAAGAAATGTTAAGCACTTTATAGAGCAAGCCTTTCTTCATGACTTAGTTCATTTTAAATGGGATCGTATTTTATTGATTGGTGATGTTGACCATGCTTGGAAGTATTTTTATGACAGTTTTAGTTATTTTTTAGATAAACATGCTCCGTTTCCCCGGTTCAGGGTGAAGGGCCGTTATACCCCCTGGTTCACTTCTGATCTGGCAGCCCTCTTACGCAAGAGGAATCTCCTTTGGGCTGCTGCGAGGAAGACAGGCTCTGAGGCTGACTGGCTTCTTTTTCGTCAACTGCGTAATCGCTGTACTGCTTCCATTAAAAAAGCCAAAAGCGATTTTTACTTATCCCAGACCACAGACAGTTTGAACGATCCTAGGAGATTTTGGCATGCCATAAAATGCCTCTCTGCCAGCTCTCGCTCCTTAGAGCTGCCTCCAAACATTGTTGTTGACTCCACCCCTGTGTCAAATAAGACAGAGATGCTTAATTGTTTTAATAAACATTTTATTGCGTCCAGTTCCTTGTTTGACACATTATCTTTTGGTAAATCATCTCCCTCCATCGCCAATAGTCATGCCTCCAGTAGCCACACTTTCTCCTTCAACCCCTTCAATGTTGGGGAGGTTTGTAAGGCTCTAAAGGGCCTAGACCCCAAAAAATCAGCAGGCCCGGACGATCTCCCCCCCTTATTTCTTACGGCTAGCTGCAGATATTATAGCCAAACCACTGTGTCATGTTTTTAATCTTTCTATAACAAACAATGTCATTCCAGATGTTTGGAAAACTGCAAATGTTCTCCCCTTATTGAAAGGTGGTGATCCCATGGTGATGAATAATTACAGACCAATTTCCAAGCTCTCTATTTTACAGATGGAGCATCTTATTTCAGACTCCAGCATACAGCTTCCTGCCTACTACCAGTCAGTTACCTGCCTAAGACCTGCCAAAGACCAGTATCTGGGAATGTTAAGCCCTCCCACTATTTTCCAAGAGGGCGTTGCCAGATTTTCAATTTCAGGATTTAACCAGGAGATGGCGCTATATATTAAATAACTATGGCCAAACTAAGACTTAGTTTTTCACAAGAGAAAATGCAGATATTATATAAAAAACTAAAGTTAAAATCTTGTTTTTAATGCCCCAAGAGCAATAAAAAAATCCTGAGTGAGGCTTTCATAAATTGCATTTAGCTGACGCTTTTATCCAAAGCGACTTACTATTTAATAAATGATAAATGATTATTCATAACAAATATGAGTGATGTGTGATTATTATTCATGCTATATACTGATATAGGGCTAAGTAAGCAATCAATCCTGCAAATTAACCCTTAGTTGTTCAATATATTTATTCAGACAATGTGAGTAGAAATACAGAAATTCTGCTCCCACCTAAGGCCAACGTTGCAATATTACAACATTTCCCTAAAAACTTACCAAAACGTAAACATTTTTAAAACTCTTTAATTTCTGCTCCAGAGGCCAGGGGTTAAATTGGGATTTGATATGTGGGGGGGCTCTGTTAGAAGGTGCGACGGGGGAGGGGGGAGAGAGTTAGACGCTCGTGAATTGTCAACGGGGGGGGGTTGACATCAGAGCATCGTCCTATGGGCTTAGCCCCGGACAGGTACAACAGGTATTCACTCAGAGGGGGGTAGGTACTGCTGGAAAAAGCTGTGTGTGAAAGTTTAAATCTTCCTTATTGAGCTTTAAAACAAATGAATAACGACTATATATAATAATAAAATAAACACCGGCTGTTGTTATGGCTGCTGTAACGTTAAATTACTCCGTTCTCCGCTTAAGTAATTATGCCGTTACAAGCTTCATAGTTGTATTTATCATCTAAATTTGTCGAAACAAGTTTAATATTCTGAAAGCCAAGACTTTGTTTATTTGAAATCAGAAGAAAACAAACTGTAACGGACCCTGCCGTGTTATCTTGATATTTCCGGCACAGACCCTTTCATACCGGCAATGCGCGATAGAAACAACAGGAACTGCGACAGCATAAATATGCGAACACAAACCTACAGACTGCTGGAGAAGAGATATCACAGGGGGGGTTGGGACACACACATTCCGATGGCCAATTAGTTTTAAACAAAGAGTATAGCCTACTCAACATAGGGGGGTGGGTCAATGTTTGTAAACACTGTGACATTTTGACTTTATTTGATCATTTCAGTTCAAAACTAACGTTCATATTTCTCTTTTTGAGAAAATAAATATGAATATGTTAGTGGCTGACCCAGCCCCATGGTCTGTCACAGTAGTGCGGGAAAGAGAAGTGCACTGTTTTGCCTGGCTGGACCTGTAATTTACAGGAAAGGAGTGCACGCTACCATGGAAACCAAACAATGGTGTTGCTGTATTGAAGTCCGAGTGGAAACAGTCATATTTGGAGCGTTATGTTAGAATGAAACAGCCAGGTCGTGACTCACAAAAGAAAAGTGTTACTTCACTAACTGTAAGCTTGTCACTCAGAGTAACCTACAGTTAACTTAACTGTTGGAAAAGAAAGATCAGGGGGGGGAGAGAGCTGTGGGTGATGGGCCATTAGGTGTGTAAACACACCGCTGAGAGCTGCCGTTTCATTCTGACTGTTTAAAAAACGGTAACAACAGACTATTTTTCTTGGCGGATGCATGTCAATTTAAATCAATACATACAACTATTTTTTAAATCAATAAAAACATTTTCTAAATCCATAAAAGCATTTCAATTAATATTGGGAGTCATGTCGTTACTTTGTTGAGAATGTGGCCATGTAATAAGCGGGATAATTTGCAGCGACTTGGTCATTATGGGGAAAAATAACACCCAGGGATCAAGATCCCTCCGCTACGCGGATCTTGATCTGCCTGACAAGGCTCCATTAAAATATAAATATTTTTAGTGAATTACTGAGTTTAGGCACGTTAATAACATTTTAATGAAGTTGAATACAGTATATTCATATTTGTCAGTGATTTTATGTCAATTCGGCGAACATAAACATAAATGATCGTGGTGAAGATGATGATTGAATTAGGATTAAAAATCGAGAGCCGGCTGCATTTCCTCTCGTTCGTTTTTTTCGACTAAACAACATTATTTTGTTAAATAACAACATGGTGATGTTTTGTAAATGATTACATGTCTTATTTAGCACAGACTATAATCCTATCCGTGACATATGGATCTTAACAAAGATCCGCTATACATTAGTACCAGACATACTGTACATTGTGGTGATTGACATTATTCACCCACGGATCTATGGGTTGGGGTATTGTTCCGCACGGACATTTTAGTGAACCAGACCAGCTGTTTCCGCCGGTCTTCGCTTCCCGGGCATGAAGTTGTTTACATGTGTGTTCAGATGCTAAATAAAAGTTTAGCTTGTACTTTTGATACCCCGCCTCCGACTCCCGTCTCTCGGCACCACAACATCCAGTTTACTGTATCGAAGTTGATTTCACATGAGCGATGTCGAACATTGAAAAGTCCTTATAAAATTACATAAAACATTTTCCATAAAAAAGTTGATTCAAGAACAAATCTCTGTTATTAGATCAGTACTTTTCTTATATGACTATTATTGCTAAATTTGAAATTATATATATATATATATATATAGCACCTTCTGCCATCCCATCTCTACTGACAATCATTAACACTTAGATTTTATGATATCGTAAGCATCGTCAGTGATTGACTTGAACACTGAGAATGTATTTATTAACTTCAGACATTTGAAATATTTGAAATCAGATGAAAACAAACTGTAACGGACCCTGCCGTGTTATCTATGATTACTATGCCTTACTGTACATTCATAATTTCAGCCGGAGGGAGGTGGGCGGCGCTGCGGAGGAGCAGATTGCGAGTGAGGTGCCTGTTCTAAATGAACTATTACAGCTGTTATAAAGCATTAAATAAAAAGTCATGAAAGAGATAAGGAGGAGAAAAGGTTTAAGGAAGTAAGCAAGGAATACAGAATGTCGAAATCCTCTGTTTCACGCGATGCCGAACATTGAAGACAGAGGACGGCGGTCCCCCATTCTACACAGCGGGAGAAAGAATATCATGAAGCAGATCGGAGGAGACATCACGATCTTCCCACATTAGTGCAATTCACCTATACTTAACCCCAAATAAAAGAACCCAATAAAAACAGTTGTTAAATAATAGTGAAGTCACGTTGTAATAATAACATCTCTCGGTTTGAGTGTTCTTTTTCTGCTTTGCCTAAAGCCACTGTGTCAAGTGTCTAGTGACTATTTCTCTTAGCGGATGCATGTCAATTTAAATCAATACATACAACTATTTTTTAAATCAATAAAAACATTTTCTAAATCCATAAAAGCATTTCAATTAAGATTGGGAGTCATGTCGTTACTTTGTTGAGAATGTGGCCATGTAATAAACGGGATAATTTGCAGCGACTTGGTCATTGTGGGGAAAAATAACACCCATCCTGATCGTTTCAATGAAGTTGAATACAGAATATTCATATTTGTCAGTGATTTCATGTCAATTCGGCGAACATAAACATCAATGATCGTGGTGAAGATGATGATTAAATTAGGATTAAAAATCGGGAGAGCCGGCTGCATTTCCTCTCGTTCGTTTTTTTCGACTAAACAACATTATTTTGTTAAATAACAACATGGTGATGTTTTGTAAATGATTACATGTCTTATTTAGCACAGACTATGATCCTATCCGTGACATATGGATCTTAACAAAGATCCGCTATACATTAGTACCAGACATACTGTACATCCAGCTTACTGTATCGAAGTTGATTTCACATGAGCTCCAGTGTGGAACCCCACTGCACCCCCTGGTGGATCAATGATCCATTGCAGCTGGCTTCACAATAATTAAATGTATTTATCACGGGGGCGGTATCAAGTCAGACTGGGGGCCGGCTCTTCATCACGGGCCGATCACGGGCCGATCACGGACCAATCACGGACCAATCACGACCCTCGCGTTTCAAACTGTCCAAAATAAGACGCTCCATCTGCAGCTAAAGTACTTGAAAGGCTGGTGAATGATCAAATCAAAGAATATTTAAGCTTGAACAACATTCTAACTCCTCACCAGTCAGGCTTTAGGAAGCAGCACAGTTCAGTAACGGCTGCTTTGAAAGTAGTGAATGACATTGTTGAAAGCTTGGACGCAAAGAGCTACTGTGCTGCCCTTTTTATAGACTTATCCAAGGCATTTGATACTGTGGACCATGGCATTCTATGCCAGAAGTTATCTCATATAGGCCTGTCTGACCAAGCTGTTGGTTGGTTTGCAAACTATCTTTCAAATCGCAAGCAATGTGTAAAATTCAGCGGTCTCTCCTCAAGCTTTCTTAATGTGCCCAGAGGTGTTCCTCAAGGTTCGGTCTTGGGACCGACCCTTTTTACTATTTATATAAATGATGTGGGTCAAAGTATTGATGCCTCTGTACATCTATATGCAGATGATACTGTTGTGTACTGTTGTGCTAGCACTGTTGCCCTTGCATTTGAACGTCTGCAGTCTGCTTTTGACACTTTTCAGTCACATCTGTTCCACCTTAGGTTGGTGTTAAATTCAGATAAGACAAAAGTCATGTTGTTTTCCAATAAGAAAAGGTTACCAACTGTTCTTCCCTGCATCCTGTCTGCACAGCATAACCCCATTGAAGCTGTTAACACCTACAGATACTTAGGCATCACTATAGATGACAATCTCTGCTTCAAACCACATATTGACAATCTCTTAAGGAAATTGAAATTAAAACTGGGATTCTTTTTTAGAAATAAGGCCTGCTTCTCCACAAGTGCGAGGAAACGGCTTGTAGCTGCCACATTTTTGCCGCTCTTGGACTACGGGGATGTTGTGTACATGAACGCCTCAGCTCACTCCCTTCATCTGCTGGATGAGAGCTTGTGTCTCAATGAGATTTTACACCTGTATAAATAAAGGCTAAAAATCTTTTTTTAAAAAGTTTGGATTTGGCCTGTGTTTTTGTGGCCTTCTCAATGACATTGAGGCTCTGGCTTGGTGTCATTGCACACTTCCTTCCAGTAGATTTCAGTGATGCCAGGAAAGACTGTTGGTCAGCATCTGTCGCTTTTGGAATCTCCCGTGAGTGACGTAAAAGTGGTGTTGTTGTTAAATTAGCTGCATCGCCAAGGCTGTCAATTGCTTGGCTTAAACGATTCCTTCAGGTTTTAGCCGAAGTAAAGTCAATGTCAGCAACAGGGGAAGGTGTTACATCCTTCACTGATCCAGGTAGAAGCCAATACGCCTTTTCCTGGGTAACAGTCTTGGCATCACGTATCCGTATAGATGTTTCTATGTAGAAAAGGAGTGATGCAACATGGGTACATGTTGATCCCAAACCAGCCTTGCAGTTGCAGTTAGCTGTGATGACTGCCCCATCCTTCTTCATCAGTACCCACGGACTTGTTGGCGGCAGCCCAATACTCTGAGAATGCAATACCTGAAAAATAAAATACAAAAATATTATTGGATTGTTGACTATTTAGAACAGGGGTCGGCAACAGGCGGACCGCGGTCCGGATCCGGACCCAGACCTATAATCAATACATTAATAGGGGATTTCAATTTTGACGGGGCGATTCTATTTTAACCGCTGCCGACAGGGGGCGAAAGAGACGAGTGAGCAAGACAGGGAGAGAAACACAGAAGAAGAGAAGAGAGAAGCGGAGAGGAAAGTGAGTGAAGAGAATAATTAGCGATACAGGGAGAGAAGCGGAGAGGAGAGTGAACAGGCGTGTTAGCGGCAGACAGGGAGAGACAAATAATTACACATAGCGCTCTCCAAGAAGAGGAAAGTGGACAGTGAGAACAGAGCTTTTAACCCTGAGTGGACGGACTCATTCATGTTCATCCTGGCCACTGGGAGCACAGCACCAGTGTGTCTCATGTGTTCAGAGACCGTGGCGCTCATTAAAAGTGCCAAAACGCCACTATGAGACAAAACACAAAGTGTTTGACCAAACATTCCCTCTCAAGTCAGAACTGAGGTCACAACAAATAAATATCGTTCCAGGGCAGGCTAACCGAGGCTAACCAATGAGCACCTGCATGTGTGTATGAGAATGGCCCTGACACCATTTCAGCCCAGATCTAAACTCCTGGCAGGACAAGCTCAAGCTCAATTCTCGCACTGAATAAAAAAAAGTGAGTGAGGGACTGCAATATAAGAGGGAAAGAAAGAGAAACTTTAAAACTGTTCAATTGTTATGATGTTTAAAGACTGATATTGTTCTATAAAGCTTTACTTATAAAGCTCTTTTCATACAGCACGTGTATTTCAAAGTGCTTTACAACATGGCACACATCACAAGTTAAAAATAAACCACAAGAAATTCTCCTCAGATCAGATGTTAAGACTGTATATGGTATATGCAGCATAGCAACAAAATATAACATTTTAACAGGTTAAGAGACACAAGGAGGTAAAAGGTATGATAATACAAATCAATAATAAGACACAAGACTAAGTGAATTGATGCAACAATATAAAACCCTATAAAATAAAGTAAACATATATATAGGTACAACAAAAATAAAAGCTGGTGTTTAAAAATGTCCACTGAGTTGGCCTCTGATATTTAGTTTGATAAAAGCAGCCTCACCCATTTTATTTTGGGGGACTTTAGGGATATTTAAAAAGCAAGCTGAAGAGGAACTCAAGAAATATTTACTCACTTTTCCAGCTATTACAGCCACATCTCCTTGATATGCAACGCAAACGTTGCGGATCCACCCGGATGTGAACTGGTTATGTGCCTCGAGTCCTTTTTACGCCTTCATTTCCTCCATGGTGTACAATGGCATAGGCGAGAAAACCAGGTAGTTCACAATATCACAGTAGGAAAGTGAAGGCCATGAATTTATATCGGTGCTGTAATCCTTAACGGGAATCAAGTAAGGGTCCACCGAACCAAACCAGTGCATGAAAAACGATGTTTTTGCCTGCCGTGTCTCGCCTTAAGTAATATACAGGTGCCTTAAAATTGTACTTAAGTACAATACTTGAGTAAATGTACTTAGTTACTATCCACCACTGACTACATGGTAGTCATAATATATATACTATTTAGGAAGATCAAGGAACACATTTAGCACTCATTTGATTTCTTTACTTGTCACAAAGACAACAGTGTGGTTGCAGTCCGACTTGTTCCAGTGCACAGCTGCTGTACAGTAAGATAACACCTTTTGACAGTTCAGTGAAAACAACCTGACATTGGAGAAGTTTGATGAAAACTGGGACAGAAGTTGTTGAGAAATTCCTGTTGGATCAGTCATCCCTCACCCCCTCTCTTTTCTGTATCTTTCCCTGCAGTGCAAATAGTGCAGGATTATCCATAGTGGAGATGAGAAGGCTTTAATTTCCCTCTGAGCTTTGTGTGTGTGTGTGTGTGTGTGTGTGTATATAGCAGGCAGACAAAGTGAGTAATTATCTGCTCTCCCTTTCTCTCTCTGTCTTGCTGTGTACTGTATCTCTCTTCATCTTCCTGTTTCCCTCTCATGTCTCTCTCCTGTCACTCTCACGCTGTTTCTGTATTTCTCTCTCTTGGTCTTCCTGTCTGACCCTACTCTCTATTTTACAAAGCCTTCAAACTTTCAAAAGTCTGTTTATATGTCAAAATGACACGCGTCCACCATCAGGTTTGGACAGCAGACACATGTGGTTTGTTGCTCACTGTCAAAAACTGAATAGAAGCAGAGTTTACATCAATAACAGCCCATTGAAATAAAACTATACATGATTGTACATTATAAAACATATACTTACACTTACGTACAATCATGAATTAATTAAAACAAGGAAAGAAAAAAAAAAGAGAGAAAACAGAAACAAAGCCCAGGGTCTCATCATCCGTCTTTTGTTCCATTCTCTTCTGTATTGTCCAGTCTGACAGCTGGAGGCAGGCTTTGTTCTGCAGGATGTGTGTCGATTGTTGCAGCTCCATGGAAGTCTGTCTACTTTGTTTATGCTTAAATTTCACTTAATCAGTCCAAAAATGTCCCAAACAGTGTTTCTAACAAAGTGAGGCCCATGATTCAAAGTAAAAATGTCTGTGGCAGTGCGCCTTATGAATCCTTATGGTAGACATTCATCAGATATTTTTTTTCTCAGGTATTTTAAGAGACTTATGATGGAAAAGCACTTTTAATCATTTTTCATTGCGTGCTTAAATAGTGTCCACTGTGGCCCTGATGGGACGGTACAGTGTGGCAGATGACCTGAGCACAGTCACTGACGCAGAACTAGGACACAGCAGAGACTCAGTGAGAACAGCCTGAACCTGGAGACAGCCGAGAGAACAAAGAAGCTCCCTGAAGAGGAGCGATGAAGGCCAGTTGTGTGAGGAACACAAAGAGACAGAGACGGTAACATCATATACAAATACTGTTATTTAAATCAAATGTTTACGATCCTTATATTGTTGCTGATATCAATCAGTAATCCTCATTTCATGATTTTAAAATAGTGTTTACATGGTTGATTTATGGATTATTGTTTACAGTTTAATTACCGTACTTCCACCTTATCGGTGTGCTTTGGCAATACTGTGTTTTAATGTGTTGGAGTAGAATACCTCTGCTACGCGCCGTTCGTTGGATGAGGCTGGATCTCTATTAAATTAAGAAAGGAATTGAAAACACCGGAATCAAAGTTATAACAAATTATCTGAGTTTACTTCTAGTAGGAAACCAAACACATATACAAGTTATACAGAGTACTCGAGTACTCCGGGCTTCAGGCCTGATGATGCGGTTTTACAGGTAGACAGACCAGCTTTCAGAAAACGAGAAGTATGGACTCCAGGTTTGTGATGCGGTTTACCGTCTTCTAGCACCAGCTTTCAACAGACCAGAAGCATTTTACACTCAAAATCATCAGTATTTCTATCTGTCTTTGGGGCGGAGATTTGTCGATTCTTCCTTCCCACTTTTCTCCCAAGCGAATCAGAGAACCCCTGGGGAGGAGCTGTTTAAACTGCTAACCTCCCCCAAGTGTCCTGATTGGCTGGATTCGCTTCTGGCCGGGTTCAATAGTTCTCTCCAGGACTTGAAATTCCAAAGTCCCCTAAGGTCAAAAGTCAATTCTTATCTCCGTCCCGATCTCCCCTCCCTACCTTTTCCAGGGGATCTTTTCCTATTTTACGATGTCTTTAACGACTTAGAAACAGCATCTGGCTCTTAGTGGTGATAAGGATCAATGTTGGTGTGTGAAACACAGAATCTCTAAGTCAGTGAATTTAAAAGTGAGAATAACATTCTTTTTCTAAGTGATTATCAAAACCCGTTCAAACAATATATGTTTACTTCAATACAGTGTAGAATCATATCTTCTTACTTCAAATGTCATGCCAATGGAGTGTTGCAGTAAGAACATATTTCTGTAGGATGACCCGGAAGTTAGCAAACCAGGCGCTCCCTCAACTAGAGCCAACGTGATTTTTTTTGTGTGGATTTTGGAATATAGCACAAAATTGTCCCTGTGGCAAAGACAGGTTTTATTCAGCAGGGTAATCTCCACATATTAACACCAATTTTATAAGAGTCAAAACTTTAATACATTTGCCCGATGTAGCGTACGTAATGTTTTTAACCAACTATTAGACGGTCGCATTGCTGCACGTCACCACCGCCAAGCTAAAGGCGGCTAATGTTGGCGTGATGACGTTTAGTCGCATTTAGAGACACTTGTTATGAACTGCTGTTTTTGAGACACGTAAAGCAGAACTTATTTTTAGGAATCTAACCACAAACCATTTAAAAGAAAATCTGTACTTTGAGACGAGGGAAGTGGTTAAATACTGAATCCTTTCTGGGTTTGGGACTCATACCTGCACAACTGTGTGAAGACATTTGGAAGTGAATTGAACTACTCACGCAATCTCACACAGTGGAACGCTCACTGATCACTGTGATTGTCATTGTACATCGGTGTGTGTGGGGGGGGGCACTCTAGTGTGGACACACTTTCTTCAGCGTTGGATTCTCTGCCTGTCTCTTATCTCTCTTAGTTTCTCACTCTTTCCCTCTGTCCTCACCTCTGCTTCTCTCCTGTCAATTTACCTTTCCATCGCTACCTCCACCTCTACCTCTCTCTATCACCCCCCCCCCCTCACTGGAGCCTCTGTCTATATTTAGATAGGCTGAAGCTGTGCTTGACCTGCCATGCGTTATTCTGCAGAAAGGTGTTAATAGGATTCCTCATTCCCCTCAGTGAGCAGCCTCACAGAATAAAACATACACTCACCCGTTCCATGCAAAAACACTAATAAATGACACATGTCCTGTTCTCACCTTCACCGAGGTCTCTGAGGTGTGGACATGCTGATGAGGAGGGGGATGGACCTCTGGCAGTCGGTCAATGACATGCAGTGGTGGGTAGTAACAAAGTACACTTACTTAAGTTATGTACCTAAGAGTGCACACAAGTGTACTTGTACTTTACCTGAGTATTTTCAGTGTATGCTACTCTTTGCTCCACTACATTTTGGAAGCCGACATTGTATGTTTTACTTTTCACTAAATTATTTTCGCAGCTATAGTTACCAGATACTTTTTAGATTTAGATTAATGGCTAATACAAAATATAAAATCAATTATTGAGTAAACTAAGGTAAAATATCCAGCAGCAGTATATATATTTACCAGCTGTGGGAAAAACACTCAAAACATTAATAATCATAAACCAGTTATTAAACATATACAATTCCGAAATGGGCTATAATGCACAATTAGTACTTTTACTTCTGGTACTTGAGTATATTTTGATGCCAATGCCTTTGCACTTTTATTTAAATAAGATAAGAACAGAGTATTTTTACTATTTAGTATTGCTACTTTTACTTAAGTAAAACATCTGACTACTTCTTCCACGTGTGGTGACATGTTGTGTCGAATAACTTTGCAATGTAAAACGGGAGATGGGAGATGAAGAGTGTAAGAAGAGATATTTTCTAATGATGAGAACAATGCATGACAACAACAACACAACAGTGGCAAAAACACCAGGTTTGGAACAGTGCTTAGACCGCTGCCTCTCCTGCTCCCTCGGCTGGTTCTGCGGAGCAGGTTCAATTCCAGCACCCGTAGGGTCAGGCCGGGCGATCCCGACGGGCCTCTGTCCCGGCTCCGCGTCAGCAGAGGGCTTCGGGATGGGGTGCACCATCCTCCCGGAGATGACGGGCGGTGGGAGGAAGTGTCCCGGCGGAGATGGCTTTCTCCACCCAGGACGCGAGGGCGAATCCCGCCTCCTCCCTCTATGATGTTTCAGTGAAAAATGCCTTTAATAAAGATGATTGCATTTATTCCTGTCTAAGAGTCATTCCTCTCCACAAATCCACACTTTGCCATAATGTTGTACAGATTCCCCACTCGCCGCCCCGGTTGTAACTCCAGTAAAGGAGGCAGCCAGCGGGCGCGCGCATGTGAGTATGATAAACCGCAGGAAGTGCTATCAAAGCGCAATGCGAGTGCAGGGGCATTATGACCGGCGTGTTGTTGTTCGGAGACACACCGCACCTAGCATAACAACTCTGATTAATGCTTTTTTCCCTCTGGGTGGAAACTGCATTATGGCGGAGCGCGCGCTCCCACAAGAGCGTGCCGCGGTGCGTTCAAGGACCTCAGTGGAAAATCGGCCCTTTCTGTGTCAGCCCCCCATGGGCCGAACTTCCTTTTATGGAGGGTTTGGCGGCGGAGTGGGCCACCAGAGAATACCACAGCTTCTTAGCTGCGGCTCCACAGCTGATTGCATGTCCCCTAACGCAGTGTTACGGGGAATGGAAGCTCAGCTGTGTACTGACAGAGTGGATGGACAGGACACTGAGACTGGGTTATTCACTTTTGCAGCATCCCTCCTCCATTCAGAGGCATAAGAGAGGCAAATCTATCATCCCAAGAGGAGATAGGTTTCCTCTCGGCAGAGATTCAGGCCCTGTTGCAAAAACAGGCGGTGTCTGTTATTCCATGTACTTCCTGGTTCCCAAGAAGACAGGAATCGGCACATTGCCTGCAAAAAGTTCCATAATGTTAACTATAAAACAGTTACTGGGGCTAGTGCAGCCGGGCAATAGGTTCACAACCATCGACCTGAAGGACGCTTACTTTCATGTCAACATTGCTCCAAAGCACAAGAAGTATTTACATTTCGCCTTCCAGGGGGTAGCCTACGAGTACAACAGACTACCGTTCGGCTACTCCCTATCCCCACGCACGTTCAGCAAATGTGTGGCCACAGCGCTTCAGCCGCTGCGCGACCATGGCATGAGGGTCTTCTTTTATCTAGACGACCTCATAGTCATGGCCAGGTCCAGGGAATGGACAATGTTTCACACAGTAGGGGTTTCACAACTACCAATATTTATTAATCGACACGTTTTTCTAAATAGCAGTCGACTAGTCGTTACGTCATAATAAAGACACACAAAGAGAGGTGTACAACTGTATTTTATATTGGAACTCATACAGTTACATTAAACACTGCATTTTAATGTGTGTTACATGGCTGAGTAAATAACAAACAGTAACTGGACTTAGTAAATAACAAACAGTAACTGGACTCACCAAAATCTACAGCAAAAAACTCTGTTTACATAAATGCCACGTAAATCCAGTGCGCAACAGCGCATTGCGCAACACTTTAATCGCTGTCCTCCACGATAACGTCCACCTTTCCAGATTTTTGGTTTGCGTTGAGGAACACCAACGCATCGACATGTGAGGGAAGGAGGCTTGACCGCTGTCGGGTGACAGTGTTGCCTGCCAGGGAAAAAACCCTCTCACTTGTTGTAGCAAACACCGTGGTGGTGGCTTAAAGCCCACCTCCGCTACGCGCCGTTCGTTAGATGAGCCTGGTTAGATTTAATAAAAGAAGGAGTTCAAAACACCGGAATAAAGGTTATAACAATAATCTGATTTTACTGGTAAAAAACAAAACACTTATACAAGTTTACAGAGTACTCTGGACTTCCAGCTCTACTGCCGTGCGATACAGGTATCGGGACCAGCCAGTCAGAAACAGGAAGCATTTTGCATGAATAAACAACAGTATTCATAGACATTTTTGGGGCGGAGATGTGTTGACTCTTCCGTCCCATTTTACTCCGAAGCGAATCAGAGAGTCCGTGGGGAGGAGCTGTGTGAGCTGCTCACTCCCCCAGGTGTTTTTACTGGTTGGATTCACTTCTGGTCGGGTCCAATACAGCGAATCAGAGTTCTGGGAAAAAAGTATGTTTCTTCTGATGGAGCGTGAGATTTTCGGAAGTACACAAGGACAGAGTCAATCTTTATCTCTGCACCTGTATTCACCCCTTTACTTTCCCAAGGAATATTTCACACAAACTATTCTTTCCCAGACAACCAAACATTGTACACAGATATATTGATGCCCAGAAAGGACATTGGAAAGAATATGTGTGTGTGCTGGTGGGAGGAGGTGTATGTGTGTGTAGCAGGATATCTGGGTCAGTGGGTGTAAGTGAGAAGAGAATATATATTGGATTACTTAAAACAGTTCAAACAATACATGTTCACTAAAATACATGTTTACTTCAATACAGTTTAGAACCATATCTGTTAACTTTACACTCTGGGTGCTTGTGGCTGGAATAGCCAGGTAGCTCCTTGAAAGTTTGGCTAAACGGGGGAAGCGGTGTGCATTTTCTTCCCACCACTCCAGTGGGTTATCCATTGTAGGGATATGCGGTGTCTGCTGGCAGTAATCCCGTAGCTCATCATCCGCATCACTGTTGACCCGTTTTTTCTTGCTGCTGCTCTCGAAATGAGCTCCAAACTTCAAAGTAACTCTCCAGTCTCGCCTTTTTGCAACTTGTTTCCGCCAGCTCCACTCCAACGTTGTCTGCGATCTCCTCTTCACCTACAGCAAAAATTAGCCGAACATCCTTGACGACAAAGTTGATAAGCAAGTCTGTTATCTGCTGTCTTCTTTTGTCCGTAACGGGGCGCTTGGAAAAATCAATAATGCTCGTCTGCCTCTGTCCAGTGCTGACGCCGGTCCGTTGCTCACTGGTGCTAGCATTTTGCTAGTGCTAGCTGTCGGCAGCGGGTGTTTCATTTTCAGATGGTTGCGCATCTGCGGAGGGGGTCTCCACTGGGGCGAGTGACCTCCTACATCACGGTCTTCACAGACGCATCCGTGACAGGATGGGGGGGAACCTGCCTAGAGAAAGCTGTAGGTGGTGACTGGCCTCTGACAGAGGCTCGGCACAGCAACCTCCTAGAGCGGCAGGCAGTAATGTTGGTCCTACAGCACTTCAAACCCTTAATACAGGGCAAACATGTGCTAGTGAGGAGCGACAACCGCACCACAGTGGCGTACATCAACAGGCAGGGCGGAGTCCGCTCCGTAGCCTTGTTGACCGCAGCAGAGAACCTGTGGTTGTGGGCTTCACAGAATGTGTTGTCTCTAAGGGCCCTGCACATCCCGGGATGGGAGAACGTCAAGAGGCGGGCCCCTGCCAGACAAGTGGAGGCTTCACCCGGAGATGGTGAAGCAGGTCTGGACTCAGTTTGGGAGAGCAGAGGTGGACCTGTTCGCCAACCGGCGCAACAGCCACTGTACCCTGTGGTTTTCCCTGGCCCGGCGGGACAATCCGCCCGACGCATTTGCACACGAGCCATGGCCAAGAAAGCAGCTTTACTTCTTTCCACCGCTGCATCTCATTCCCCCCCTCCTGGAGAGGGTGAGACGGGAGCGTCTGTCAGTCATCCTAGTGGCCCCAGGTCGCCGCTTGGCGCCGTGGTACGCGGAGGTGACACAGATGATGGTGGGCCAGCCCTGGATGGTTCCTCAGGTCTGGGGGGCACTGTCTCAGGTGCAATAGGGGCATTACCCACTCTGGGCCAACCTCTCCAGGCTTGGCTCCTGAGAGGGACAGGCTGAGACAGGTGGGGCTATCTGTCAACGTTATTCAGACTATCCAGGCAGCAAGAGCAGGATCCACCACAGCCTGTTACAGGCCGAAGTGGGCGGGATTCCAGCGATGGTGTGAAGAAAGGAGTCGAGAGCCTCTATTGTGTACGTTGGGCTCTATTCTGTTCTACTTATGCCCCTTTCACACCAACGCGGTTCCAGGGCCGGTTCGGAGCTGGAGCTTGAAAAGCACAGTTTTTTCCTGTTCACACCGCCTCTATGCTCCGGAATCCGGTTAGTTTCAAGCACCCAAAAGTTGTCGGTCTAGAAAGCAAGCACAGCATACGTCACACTTATGTCGGAGGCGGGGGCAGGGGCATCCGTTTTAATGTTATACCATTATTATTATTATTATTTTGAGCTTGGCGCATGCAGAGGCTAACAACAGCTATCTCTAACGCCATCGAATAGGACGTATATTTACCTTCTTTCTCCTACGGAATCGTCGTTGAAGTTGATGATGATGATTGTAAAGAACTTTTGAATGTAGCATGTAACGACTGTAAAGTCGTCCCATTTCTTCCATTTCGTTTCGACAGAGCAAAACCAAAACGAGTAGCGCTTCAATACAATTGGTCATTGTTGTTGTTGTCGATGTGAGGGGTTTCCGCGCGGTTTGGCTTTATGAAGCAGGCACGCAATTGGTTACGTCATGACGCAAACGATTACGCAATAACGCAGCACCAGTCGGGCTCTGAGCGGTGTGAACAGAGCGGGAGCTGAACCGAAGAACCGGTTCCGAACCAGAAAAGCTCTAGCACGGAGCTAGAACGGGAAAAGCCTTGGTGTGAAAGGGGCATTACAGATACTGGTGGACAGTGGGCTGGCTCATTCCACAATTAAGGTGTATGCAGCAGCCATTTCGTCCTGCCATGAGGGATTTGGCGGAGGGTCAGCCTTCAGTCAGCCGCTTATGTCGCGGTTTTTGCAGGGGTCAGGAGGAAGCGCCCAGTAGTGCACGCCTCCTCCCCGCAATGGGACCTGCCGTTGGTGCTCGAGGCTCTGGTCACAGAACCATTTGAGCCTCTGGAGCTCTCCTCCCTGAAAGCATGGTCATGGAAGACAGCGTTGCTACTTGCCTTGACTTCGGCCAAGAGAGTGTCCGAGCTGACCGCTCTGTCGGTGCACCCAAGTTGCTTTTTGATCCGGGGCGACACTCAGACCGAACCCCTCCTTTGTTCCCAAGAGCCTAAGGAGTTTGTTCAGGTCAAGGGCTATTCAGTTAGGTGGCTTTAATCTTTCACCCCATATTGGGGCCAGGGAGGCTAAATTGCACCTCCTCTGCCTGGTGCGTGCGCTGGCATGTTATGTAGAGTGCATGTTATGTAGTGTGGCTGGAAAAGCTCTCTCCAAGAGGCGCCTGACAGGATGGCTCTGCGAGTGCATTACACATGCCTATGGACGGGCGGGGAGATCCCTCCCCACTGGGGTCCATGCACACTCTACGCGATGGCTGTGTCAACAGCCTTATTCAACGGCGTGAGTGTGAAAGATATATGCACAGCGGAGTCTTGGTCTACGCCAGGCCCCTTCATAAAGTTTTATCTCTTGGACATGTCTGGCTCCTTCTCGTCGTCTGTGCTTGCCGGGCAACACATGACTGGTGAGAGGGGGGGGCTGTGGGTCAGTAGGTGGCTGACCCCCCCCCCCCCTGGGATAGAGTGCACTTATGTTTTTCCCATGCTCCTTAGGGACCTGGGGAACATGATGCGCAGTAAGCTCCATAGATAGTCTTCCGCACAATTTTTTCCATGCACACTCTACACGAGGTAAGCGTGTGTGAGTGTGCCTTATCCAAGCTGCGGACCCGACTTCTCCACGGTCACAACCGGATGGGAGGAAGTGGGGGTGCGTTGGCTGTTAAACCAAAGGCCGGTCGGGGGCAGTGTGATGGGTCGATGTTGTTGGACGACAGGGCGTTTATACATCGGGGCTCCACCCACTGTACCCATAGAGTCCAGTAGAGGGCGGAGCCTGTGTGATATATAACGGGGGGTTACGTATTGTAACCCTAGTTATATAAGCACAGGCGGAGCCCTCTACCTGGGGGCCCTGTCTTTCCTATGCCGCTCGCTGAAGAGGGTGTAGGATGACAGTCAGGAGGCGTAGCCGCCTTATATACTGTGGGCCTGCGCACGCATTCAGGTAGGCTCGCCCCGATTGGCCGGCTACGTTTACGCAACTCAGTAGGTGAATGTCCCCATAGCATGATAGAGTAGTACCCATAGAGTCCAGTAGAGGGCTCCGCCTGTGCTTATATAACTAGGGTTACAATACGTAACCCCCCGTTCCCTTGTCTCAGTCCATTTTTTGTTTTTTTCCCCATGATTTTGGTCAGAGGCCTGAAATTAGATCTGTGGTTGACACAAGCAAAACAATAATAATAATTAAAACTGCGGTCGCAGAAGTGCGCGCAGTGATGAGCGGGCCCTCGCGTCCGTGCGCCTGTCGGAGGTGCAAAACGTAAATATCTGTTTTGCTTGTGTCAACCACAGTCGTCCCGGCGTCAAGCAGACGCGCGCGAGTCCTCCGAAATGAGCCGTTTGTCATTTCTATAATTTTCGCGTCCCAGACTCCCAGGTCCTCCGGCAGCGACCCGGAAACGGATGTCGGCGCGCCGTCTCGAAGGAAAACAAATTTCTCTAAATGCTCGTCGAGGATCGATTATCAAGGAGGCTGTCTGTAGGAGCCGTAACCGAGGATACACTAATTTAGAGGAGAGAGGAGAGAGGAGTGTCTCTGGAGGAGCTATCACCGAGGGTAAAAAGATGTAGAGGAGAGAGGAGAGAGGAGTCTCTCTGGAGGAGCTATAACCGAGGGTACACTGATGTATTCTCCGGAGTCGATTTCAGCCAACAGTGATGTTTAAAAGAGGCGTGACGCATGGCTGGACTTATGTCAACGAAGCACAGCTCTGCAAACTGTTCCCGTTGTGATAAGTTATTTAAGATGATCAAATGTGCATCAGACTTTCTGCCCTTTACCGTTTGTTTACTCACTAATCACATCTCCCCTGGATGTTAGGCTATTTATTTGTTTAATACAATTGCTTTCATTGTGACGCAATGTTTACAGTGAGAACAGCTGCTGAGGTCAGTGCAGAAAGCAGAACAGTGTGTATAATATATATCGCTCAATAATATATGTAACAGGCCTACATTTCACACTGTATTTGTAGGCTTTAGGAGATATCTACAAATAAACAGTAGGGTTAGGGTTAGGGTTATGGAGTGTATAGGTGTCTGTTGTAATGAATATGCCGCCAGCAAAGGGCGTTGTTGGACAAACAGTAGGTGAGTGTGTGTGTGTGTGTCTGTTTGTGTGTGTGTGTGAGAGTTGATGTGCCGGGCAGACAGGCGGGTCTCAGTAGCTTAAGGTAGTATCTGACATATAAATGGTCAAAAATTGTACATTCTCCTTTAGCTTACGAGCTCCATGTTCAAGCGATCGACTATTCCTTCGCAATGTAGCATCACATTGGATATGCGCTTAAATTGCCGTAGATTGGAATTTTTCCGATCATTTCCCTATGACGAATTAGCAAAAATGTGCTTAAAATGCATGAAAAACGCAGTTTTCAAAATGGCCGACTTTCTGGGGGGCGGGGCTAATGAAAAGCAATTTGAAATATGTGTGCAATCATAATAGCAATGTGTATACAGCGTTTCGTGAATATCGGAAAAACTATATGCGAGCAGTTTGGAGCAATTTGCGACATGTAAATCGTCAAAAATGGTGTATTCGCTGTTAGCTTACGACCTCCACGAGTGATTTTTCAAAAATGTGCTCCGCAATTAAGTATCATATTGGATAGGGGCTGAACTTGTCCTGGACTGGAATTTTTCCGGTCATTCCCCTAGGAGGAGTTTGCAAGAATGTGCTTAAAATGCATGAAAAACGCACATTTTTCAAAATGGCCGACTTCCTGGGGGGCGGGGCTAATGGAAGCTATTTACAAATATGTCTGCAATTCCATGAGGAATATCTGTGCCAAAATTCGTGAAGTTCTGAGAAACTATATGTGACTACCACACAATAGAGGGCGCTAGTGAGCAGTGTTTTTGAAAAATTACTTTGTTTTTTACATTCTCGAAAAGGTCGTGGGCTCTGATGTGTGTCCCAAGTTTTGCGTCCGAAACTCATTTTATGCTATCGCAATTAAAAAAAAATGTATAGAGGCCACGCCCACATTCTGAATTTGTTGCCACACTTTAAATCTGAGTTTGTAGTCACCCCAAGAGTATGTGTAAAAAAGATAAAAAATAATTCGTCCATCCGTTCTTGAGTTATACATTGGTGTTGTTTTTGGCGCCCCCTATATTCCAAAATGAAAATGCTTTGGTGTGCCTATTCCCCAAGACAGACTGAACCTATCCACCAAAATCTGTGATATATGGATACATTGTTGATGAGTTATGAGCATTTCTTTCTAAGCCCCGCCTTTTTGCGAGTACGTTTTGATTGACAGCGGCAATATTTATCGTCCTAACATGCTCATTTTCTACGGTAATGTGTCTGACCCTCCACCGATGCTGTATACGAAGTTTGGTGTTGACAAACTGAAAATTGAAATTTAAGTGAATATTTAACTGTTTTGAACATTATGCTAATTTAAATTAAAAAAAATGTAGGAGGAGCTTAGGGTTCTAAGAGGATTATTTGTAGAGCAGGTCCACCCGGATATGTGTGCAAAATTTCAGGTCATTCAGAGTTACGGTGCGACTTTGTAAATTTATTCCGAAATGGGATTTTGATAGGTGGCGCTAGTGAGCAGGTTGGAATATTTAACCCATTGACTCCAGAATATTGTAGTTTTCACCAGTCCTGGCGTCCGTGCAAAATTATACAACTTTGTAAGCATCCTAAAGGCCTCAAAAACAGGAAATGCCAGCAAAAAAAAATAATAGGAATACGTAGGAAAACAATAGGTTCCTCGCACTTCGTGCTAGGACGCCGTTGGGTCCTAGCGCTCCGTGCTCGGGCCCTAATCATTTTCTTAAATGTATATAACGCCTTTCATATACCCAAGGGTTTTACAAAAGGGGGGATAACACTAAACAAACTCTGGGACAGAACACACTGGGACTACAAAGAAAACAGACAAGGAGACAGAAGGCAGATGAGGCGATGTGTTACGTTGTGAGGGCAGGGGGATGAGTAACTAAGGTTGAATGCTATTTTAAACAGATAAACAGTTTTCAGGGTTGACTTGAAGATGTCCAGAGAAGGGGCGGTACAGATTAGGGATCGATCGATATGGCTTTTTCAAGGCCGATACCGATACCGATTATTAGTAATCAAGGAGACCGATAACCGATATTTGGAACCGATATACATTTGCAGAAAAATCTGAAAATCCTGGTGTCAAAATGTAGAATAACACAAACTCCAACACAACTTCTTTGAAATGCATTTAAGCATATATTATGTTTAATGAACTTTTAAACATCTTACAACTGGTTTCCTCTCTGTGCCCTTTTCTTTAGTGCAGCCATCTGCAATGAGTTAGAGAGAGACAGAGAGTTAAAAGTGGGGCTGCAGGCTGACATGCTTAACTAACAATAATGCTTAATTTATTATATCAAAAACAATGCCTGTCTATCTAGCATCAAATCCCAATAAGCTGCTAGCAACTGCAAAACACTAGTGCTAGCTAATGTTTTGCAAAATATTAAAAGTGAGGCTATTACAGTAGACCTACAGATGAAGCGTCTTATTTTGGACAGTTTAAAGTGCGAGGGTCGTGATCGGTTCATGCACGTTCCGTGATGGCCGGCCGGCCCCCAGTCAGACTTGATACCGCCCCCATGATAAATACATTTAATTATTGTGAAGCCAGCTGCAATGGATCATTGATCCACCAGGGGGTGCAGTGGGGTTCCACACTGGAGTCATGTGAAATCAACTTCTAAATAATAGATGTTGTTTAGTCGGAAAAAACGAACGAGCCGGCTCTCCCGATTTTTAATCCTAATTTAATCATCATCATTGATGTTTATGTTCGCCGAATTGACATGAAATCACTGACAAATATGAATATTCTGTATTCAACTTCATTGAAACGATCAGGATGGGTGTTATTTTTCCCCACAATGACCAAGTCGCTGCAAATGATCCCATGTATTACATGTACATGGCCACATTCTCAACAAAGTTACGTAACGAAACATTCTGTATTCCTTGCTTACTTTTTATTTAATGCTTTATAACAGCTGGAATAGTTCGTTTAGAACAGGCACCTCACTCGCAATCTGCTCCTCCGCAACGCCTACCACCTACCTCCGGCTGAAATTATGAATGTACAGTAAGGCATAGTAATCATAGATAACACGGCAGGGTCCGTTACAGTTTGTTTTCATCTGATTTCAAATATTTCAAATGTCTGAAGTTAATAAATACATTCTCAGTGTTCAAGTCAATAATAGTCATATAAGAAAAGTACTGATCTAATAACAGAGATTTTATAAGGACTTTTCAATGTTCGACATCGCTCATGTGAAATACAGTAAACTGGATGTTGTGGTGCCGAGAGGCGGGGTATCAAAAGTACAAGCTAAACTTTTATTTAGCATCTGAACACACTTGTAAACAACGTGATGCCCGGGAAGCGAAGACCCGGCGGAAACAGCTGGTCTGGTTCACTAAAATGTCCGTGTACAGTATATCTGGTACTAATGTATAGCGGATCTTTGTTAAGATCCATATGTCACGGATAGAACTATATATTGAGCTTTAAAACAAATGATATATATTATAATAAAATAAACACCGGCTGTTGTTATGCCTGCTGTAACGTTTACTTTCTCCGTTCTCCGCTTAAGTAATTATTACTTCCTGGTTAGCTTTCCGCTCGAAATTTAAATCTGAAAATGGCAAAATAACGGAGAAAAAAACGTTCACAGAGAAGACGACAACAATTGTCACTTGCACTTGTCATTTAGCATCTGAACACACTTGTAAACAACGTGATGCCCGGGAAGCGAAGACCCGGCGGAAACAGCTGGTCTGGTTCACTAAAATGTCCGTGTACAGTATATCTGGTACTAATGTATAGCGGATCTTTGTTAAGATCCATATGTCAGTAGAGATGGGATGGCAGAAGGTGCTATATATATATATATATATATATATATAATTCCAAAGCTGGTAAAGACCTTTCAAATTTAGCAATAATAGTCATATAAGAAAAGTACTGATTTGTTCTTGAATCAACTTTTTTATGGAAAATGTTTTATGTAATTTTATTTCATTTTAAATAAAATGAAAGACATTCACAGTTAATGTAATTAGATATACATTATTAATGCCATACATTTTTAAATGTAATTAGATATACATTATTAATGCCATACATTTTTGCATAAATATTTATTCAGTATGATAGCTGTCTAACAGAAGTTAAATCCATTTCTCACTTATTCTGACAATGTACTTAACCCCAAATAAAAGAACCCAATAAAAATAGTTGTTAAATAATAGTGAAGTCACGTTGTAATAACAATAACTCATCTCTCTCGGTTTTTTTTTGTTTTCTTTGTGTGCTTTGCCAAAAGCCACTGTGTCAAGTGTCCTAGTTGGGTTACCGTAACGAACAGCAGCCGGCTCTCGATTTTTAATCCTAATTTAATCGTTTATGTTCGCCGAATTGACATGAAATCACTGACAAATATGAATATACTGTATTCAACTTCATTAAAATGTTATTAACGTGCCTAAACTCAGTAATTCACTAAAAATTACTGATCCCTCCGCGTCGCGGAGGGATCTTGATCCCTGGGTGTTATTTTTCCCCATAATGACCAAGTCGCTGCAAATTATCCCGCTTATTACATGGCCACATTCTCAACAAAGTAACGACATGACTCCCAATATTAATTAAAATGCTTTTATGGATTTAGAAAATATTTTTATTGATTTAAAACATAGTTCTATGTATTGATTTAAATTTACATGCATCCGCTAAGAAAAATAGTCCGTTGTTACCGTTTTTTAAACAGTCAGAATGAAACGGCAGCTCTCAGCTGTGTGTTCACACTCCTAACTCTGATCTTTCTTTTCCAACAGTTAAGTTAACTGTAGGTTACTCTGAGTGACAAGCTTACAGTTAGTGAAGTAACATTTTTTTTTGTGAGTCACGACCTCGCTGTTTCATTCTAACATAACGCTCCAAATATGACTGTTTCCACTCGGACTTCAATACAGCAACACCATTGTTTGGTTTCCATGGTAGCGTGTCTCTTTAGTAGCGTGCACTCCTTTCCTGTAAATTACAGGTCCAGCCAGGCAAAACAGTAATATGAAATATGAACGTTAGTTTTTAACTGAAATGATCAAATAAAGTCAAAATGTCACAGTGTTTACAAACATTGACCATACCGTTCACCAGCCCCCACCCCACTCTTTGTTTAAAACGAATTGGCCATCGGAATGTGTGTGTCCCAACCCCCCCCTGTGATATCTCTTCACAGGGGGGAGAGAGTTAGACGCTCGTGAATTGTCAACGGGGGGGGGCCTCTCTGCACGGAGGAGCCGCGGAGAAGTGAATCACAGTGATCTGCTATTTTAAAGTAAATTCAACACATATCGACCCTAAATATAGCATATATTAAGAACGAGAAAGTGTTAACATCGTTTTTTGTAAACATATGACCAATGTGCGAGGGTGATGACATCAGAGCATCGTCCTATGGGCTTAGCCCCGGACAGGTACAACAGGTATTCACTCAGAGGGGGGTAGTTACCCATTTACATGTCAAAAAGCAACATACAGTAGGCGGGTGGGGGATGGTGAACGTTTACATTTCTCTACAGCAGTGGTTCCCAAACTTTTTGTGCCCAAGGCACACCAAAGGACAAGTAAAAATCTCAAGGCACACCTATTGTGCGAAATAGCCCTTATAACACGTGTTATCACTCATATCATGTAAAATATCTGTAAATGTGCATAATTATTTACTAATGCCAAATAAAATGTATAGATAGAACAATCAGTGGTTCAAGTTAGTATATTCCTCAGTGTAACATATCCACTAGTTGCAAAGCTTAAACATTTTTATATATTTTTTTATTTTAAGGGAAAGGATGTTTTCACTACTCAGTTTGTCAACTATGTTACGGACAAACTTGATGTCATTACAATCATTTGATTAAGTCCTGCACTTCAAGTAAAATCAAATTTGAAAGGCTCTTGAGTCTATTCTACCATATATCCAAAGATTTTTTAAAGTTTAAAAAATAATTGTATTAAAGTTTTGTTTTTTCATGTGATATGTTCAGCACTGTCATTAAGTTTAGGGATATTTTGTATTATAAAACTACCATACAGGTCATTTTGATAGTTTTAAGAGATGTCATGTAAAACTCCAACCTGTGTAGATATACATTATACTATAAAGGATATCAGAAGCACTATTTTAGATATTTTAAATTTGAAAAAATGAGGTGCAACATAGTTGACAATGAAAGTCAAACATTTGACGCAAATAACATAGTTGACTGGATCCATCATTTCAATGGTAGGCCTTGCCTGGATGACCACATGTCATTTTCTTGAACAGGTTAACATCACATTTGCACATATAATTGAATTAAAATCATTAAACAATTGTAAACCATAACAATGTACGTAACATTGTTGATTGTCAATGAGTATATTAATTGACCATGTGCTATTATACATAAAATATTGTAAAAATGTAGAGGACAATCACCACAGTGTGTTCAAAATGTCTGCCAAAGAGGAACATGGCATCATGTGATGCTGGTGACATGGTATTGGGACAAACAATTTTTGAGTTAAAGGGGGAAGTTCTGTTAGTAACATAGTTGACAGAACTTTTGCGGACATTCATATATTAAGATATTTAAATTATTTAAAGGGGGAAATCAATTAAAAATATGTTATTATTCTTTAGTATTTAGACTTTTGAAATAAATGAATCATTTTTTAAATTTACTTTAATGGTTTTTATTCATTATTTTGAATCCAAGACACCCTCAACTAAAAAACGGACATAGCAAAAACTGACAATTTAAGAACATCATGACACATTTCAAGCTAAATAAAGCATAGGATGCACATAATGTTTGTGTGATATTATAACATGCTTTCCAATAATAGGCAAAATATGATATTTTTGAAGAAAATAGTTAGAATAATTATAATTATCATCAATGGACATCAATGGACATGGAATGTACCCTAAATTGTAGAATCACTCAGCAGTTACATACACCAAACCTTCCAGTTATATTCCTATCAATATTATGAAGGCTTTTACAGAAGGGTTTGGTCATATATAATTCATAGCCTGAATTATATAACATTTTATACCTAAAAACATGGTGAAAATTGATATTTTAGGGCTGTTGACAGTATTTTCTGAATTATGGAGTGATACAAAGAGATATCCAAAATCCCTTCTGTAAAAGCCTTAGATACTAATATGACTACAAAATGAAACAATAATTTTGATCCTGGCTTTATCCAAAGTTCAGATTTCGGTTCCTGAAATGTGTTAAAATATGCGCATATTTCATGAGATAATGGTTCATTTGGATATTTAAACATGCTATTTCAGAAAACTTGTAATACAAAAAACAATTGCCTTATTGTAAGTAATTAACTGGAGAAATATTTAGCTGATATCTTTAAGTTAAAAATACCCTATTCACCTGGGGTGTCTCGCCTTAATTAGATGTTTGATAAGTGCAGATCACATAGTAAAACACGTACACAGATACATTATTTTGTATTTTTATTAAATTCGACAATGTCAATTTCACTTTCCACTATGTCCACCGTTGTTTTTCACAACCAATGGCAGAACTTTATTGAGGCCTGTAATTAGTCAACTACAGGTCTCTTGAGTCAGTCTTTTTCTTCCAAAAAGCTTGTGACAAGATGTTATTGCTCTTGGGGCATTAAAAACAAGATTTTAACTTTAGTTTTTTATATAATATCTGCATTTTCTATTGTGAAAAACTAAGTCTTAGTTATTTAATATATAGCGCCATCTCCTGGTTAAACCCTGAAATTGGAGAATAGTGGGAGGGCCTAACATTCCTGAATACTGGTCTTTGGCAGGCAACTGGCTGGCAACTGGCTGGCAGTCGGCAGGAAGCTGTATGCTGGGGTCCAAAATAAGAGGCTCCATCTGTAACATTAGTCTCGTAGCCTCACTTCTAATATTTTCCTAAACATTTGCTAGATACATGGTGGCTAGCTAATGAGCTTCACATATCAACCTGAAAAACTGCGAGGCTCCACACGCTGCACGCACCCCCAACTCTGACTGACTTCCCGCGTCCCTGTGTAACTGGGAAACTGATAGAATTGGATCATAAGATCGTGGTGTTTTTGCAACTTCAGCATAGGGGATTGGGATGTTTATTGAACTTCGGCTTTCAACTGACTTACCTTCGAAACACATGTATGGCTCTGCCGCTCAGCGCTGCTGCTTGCCTCTGTCTGTGTCTCCGTTCTTTCGCACCTGCCTGTAATCTGAGAAGGTCCCGCCTCTGGCTGGCGCCAGTAATACTATCCTAGTAATTTGTTTTTGCTAAAGTTTCTCCAGAAAAAGTGGAATCCTGGTTATACTGATTCCCATCTATGCGTGGGAGCGAAGCTCACCCACACGGCCAAGGCCAGAGCCTCAGTAACTCATTGTCCTCTTACAGTGTCTGCACCTGGCTTTGCTACATTAGTATTGCAAGCTAAAAACTCTCATATGACTGTCCCCTTCGTTTCATATCCAACCCTTTATAGTCATAACAACATCTCATGAGCACAATAATGCATATAATGTAATAATAAGAATCCCTCTTGTAACAGGATACTTGGAATTCTACCGAGAACGTTGCGGAAAATTTCGAGGATGCACATGTGTATCCTCGGCAGTCTTAAAAGCCCCACAATGCTTTGCGCACGGACCAATTTCCAAAATCTTTGGTGGAAAATGGCTAAATCCAGGCAGTACACATTGAAATGTAAGTATGTTCAGAGGCGTAGTAAATGTGCACATGACTTGTGTTTAAAGTTTATAGTCCGTTTGAGTTTTGCCCGTGTGAACGCAAACCGAACCTTCTGAAAAATGAAACAATGTAACACACTGTCATCTGGTACGCACCAGAGAAGCGGACTATTAGGTTTGAATGAGACCTTAGAGCGTTTTGCACCTAAATAAATAATTTAAAGGGGACCTATCATGCAAAATGCACTTTTGTACATCTTTTATACATGAATATGTGTCCCTGGTGTTCCAGGGAACTCACCAAGTGTCAGAAAACACAACCCTCTCTATTTTCCTCCATACCCAAATCTCTAACAAAGGGGCTGCAACGGATCTGATAAAAACTGATCCAGATTTGAACACTTTCCTGACGTCAGGACAGTGGCGCTACGGCTATTGGGCCAACTCCACCAATCAGGAGGAGACAACCACGGCATTGCCGTTCGAAAGCGCTGGAGACGTTGTAGTACATATGCCAGGCCTCTAGATGGTGCTGTTGCTCACAGAATCAGCCCTTGCTAAAACAGATCTAAAAAATGTCAAATTGAGCAAAATGAGGCATGGCGAAAATGCATGATCTGTTTGGTATTTTGAAAAACAAAAAGTATAAATATGCCTTATAGGTATGGTCCCACACTATATTATTCAAATATAGCATGATAGGTCCACTTTAAATAATCAAATTAACCTTGTTTTGACTTTGCCTCTTTTGTTGATATTTGTAGTTTATGCTACAATGTGCACCAATATGTGTAAAAAAGATTTGCAGACATCAAGTATGATATATGAATACACATTTTATTATTGATTGGTGATGGTGATTTTATGATTTTCTTATGGCTGCTTATCCTCCAGGACTTTTTCAAGGCTACAAACAGAAGGAGAACGTTTTATGTTAGTTAAGTGGTTCTGTCCTGGAGAGATGATCATTTTACAAAATACAGTTACTCAAGTACATCTTCGATCTTCGCGAATCAGTTATGAGTCTTCAAACAAATCACGCTCAATTTAAGGCGGGGTCTCTCATATGACACACACCTGCACACTTGCTAGCCTGTTCCATTCTTCGTTCTCCGAATGCCAGGAAGGATTCTTGCCTAGCCTCTGAAGGATCTGACTCGGAAGACATGTCCTACCAAGGAAGCGTCCTCGACATTGAGAAACACCCCCGGAGTCGGGAGATGTTTTTGAGGTGAAACAAGGCTGATTTTGTAACTTATTTGACATGGTTCTGGAATGAAAGGGTGGAGTCTAAGATCACGCCCAGGTTGTGGACCTCAGAGGATGGTGAGATGGGGGAGCCGTCAACAGTGAGGAGGAGATCACCAACCTTCCCAAGCAGTGCCTTGGGGGCCACAACCATGAGCTCAGTTTTGCTGTTGAGTTTGAGTAGATTTGCCGTCATCCAGGTTTTTTTTTTTTCAAGGAGGCAGTTGACTAGTGATTGAGGGGGGAGGTGGGCAGAAGGTTTGAGCTGATCTAGAGTTGAGTGTCATAGGCGTATGAGTGGAACTTGAGACCATGGCGGTGGAGGATTTCACCAATCAGAAGTATGCATATTGTAAAGAGAAGGGGACCGAGCACCAAGCCTTGGGGGACACCATTACATGTTTAACAGAGAGATTTTACAACATAAAATACGTCAGTACATACCCCACTGGTGAATGTATAAAGCTTCTATCTGTCATAAAAAGTGTCTAAATGAGATCACTAAACATCATCAGGTGATGCGAAAAACATAGATCACTACTACTGAGTCACTGTGACTTTGTCGAAATATCGAGCATTACAATATTTAAAAGAGATGGTTAAACAATACACATACATTTAGCTATAAAGGTTTCACTCTGCGATTAAAGTTGTTAAATGCTGTGGCAGATAATTTCTGTTGGCTGTACTGTATTTATCAACTGGAGTTAATCCCTCTTAACAGAAAGAAGCACATTCTGTTTCTTCCTCAGTTGTACAATGATAGCGCCTGCCCTCCCTTCCTGTTCGTTATTCTAACAGCTTCATCATTCATCATAAGAGTCTCTAGCCAGTTTCTCATCATCAGCTAACGATTAGCTCACTTCCTCTCCTCTGGCGGCTTCCATTGATTAACCTGAACGACCATTACCTTTTAATTAAAGGGTTATTTCCAATGAAAGTCAACACTAATGGCTCTCATTTCAAAATTGCTCGAGACTTTTGTATAATTCCCGCTGTGTTAATTAGTGTTTTCTCAGCTCCAGTGATTATAGTCTAGTTGCCAGCATCGTGAAATGTTGAGCACCCCAAAGTTTTGTGTTAGAAATGTATAGTACGGGTCCCCAGCACAGAGAAACTGCTGGATGCTAACTTGCATATGTTGGGCAATTTGCACAATTAGCATAAGTTAAAGTGGACCTATCATGCTATATTTGAACAATATATTGTAGGGCCATACCTATATAAAACATGTCTGTGAAGTTTTTTTTTCAAAATACCAAACAGATCATGCATTTTAGCCATGCCTCATTTAGCTCCATTTGCTCTTTCCAGCCCTGTTTTTGCAGGGGCTGATTCTGTGACGTAGCTTTAATGCAAATGAGCTGCAGCTGACCACGCCCCCCTGCAGGAGAGGGGAGCGTGCTCTGAGATCAGCTATTGGGCTCTCAGAAGAGGGGGAGAAAAAGAGATCTCCGTCCTCCGTGTTTTATTCTTATATGATTATATAGTCATTATTCATTTGTTTTAACCTGTTAAGCCCTGAGCCTGTTTTTCAGGTCTCAGGCTCGAAAATGACATTCCCAGAACAAATGACCATATCTTCCCTTCTAAAAGGGTTAAATTAATAATCTTTTTTCTCAAAGTAATGATAAACCTGTGAGTTGGATGTAGAAAAGTCAGAATCAATATAGATGTTTTTTATTTTAAAGAAAATTCAGATTTTACATAGTAAAAAACTGTAAATTATAGTGTCCGTCCAAAGATTCTTTTTTACTTCTAGTGAAAACCACCCTTGGATGATGGGTTAGTAGACTAAAAGCTTTAGGAATCCAAAGTACAACATATAATAAGTACCCTGTATCAAGATTGATGCAAAACAAGTGACATTTGACCTTTTTAGAGAGATTTAGCAAAAAGAAACCACTTCTGGGGTCATTTGGCTGGATTTTCCATATCTCTGGCCCCCCTTGCTCGATTTTGATGGTTGACACCTCTTTCTGACCGTTAGACCCAATAGAATTGAAGGGGGAGTCCCCCACGAGAAAAGGTGGGGCTTCGCGCATGTAATTTTCAATCAGAGTGAACCTATCTCTAGCTTTGACATCTGGAAACGGAAAAGCAGTTTTAATGCTTATGGATTATCAGAAATCATTTCAAAGGGACACAGACACATTAGATTAACCTATGGATTAACTTCAGCAGCGTTTTTATCGTTTTAATGCCATTGAAGACCACTTTGGAGAGACTACAGAGCCAAGGTAAAAATGTTAGCATTTTTAGCTACCTAGCTTCACCTGTTTTGATGTCCGTTTTTGCTTATAACGTCGCAAATACGTATAATTCAGTGGTAATGTCGGTGTCAATAGATTCTGTGTCACCTCACGATGTGAATCGATGTGTTGGATTGGTGAAAAGATAAATAATAAGGTTTTGTTAGTGATTTTCGGTGCAGTAAGGTGTTAGCATTTTTCGCTCGTTGCTAATTCAGAGGCTCAGTGTTAGCATTGTGGGTTTTCTTTTGAAAAAAAAAAAAAATTATCATTTAGATGAGTTTCTTCCCGTTACATGGATATAAAACATTCATAGTTTCCTGCAAGATGTTGCGGCAGTGCCCCGGTACCGGGGTCTCTCGGGCTTAACAGGTTAAAGCTCACTAAATAACAAAGAAGACCTTTGACCGGCACTTTTCTAATTTTGTCCGGAAGATTTCAACATTAACGGACATGCTGACCGGCGGAAAAAAATCTAACTGAAACTCTGCCGCATGGCCCCCTCGTTCCTTGGAAGAGGCAGAGAGGTGGGTGTTTGTCATCTGCTGGTGGCAAACCGGAGAGAATTACAGTGCTTGCCTCGACGGGGAGGGATTGCATTGAATTACAGCAGCAGGAGGCGCAAACGCTTGCCTCGGGGAGGGAGAAAAAGAGCCACAGCGGAGAATAAACAGAAGGGCTGCTTTTGTGACTACAGCGCCACTTACAGGCCTGGCATATGTACTACAGCGTCTCCATTGCTTTCGAGCGGAGAGTTGGACATATAGGCGGAGCTCCACGTTCCTGACGTCAGAGCATTTTCAAATCTGTATCAGTCTGTATCAGATCCGTTGCAGCCCCGTTTTTAGAGATTTGGGTATGGAGGAAAAGAGATGCTTGTGTTTTCTGACACTTGGTGAGTTCCCTGGCACACCGGGGACACATATTCATGTATAAAAGACGTACAAAAGTGCATTTTGCATGATAGGTCCACTTTAAGTTGTGTTATCAAAATGAATGGCATTATAGTCTATGTAAACAATAGTAAAAAAAAGACTTGGCCGATATGGACCATTTTTGAGTGGTTTTGTGGTTATTGAGGAAGCTGAATCAATTTCTGCCATTTTCAGGATTAAAAATGGCAGTTCTATTTCATCCTTACTGACCACCAGAGGCGGTGCTTTAGCACTGGATATCTTCTGTCTCGCGCATGCGTAGGTTGAATATTTATATCAACAAAGTCACGTGTGACCTCGTATGACCCCGGAAGGCATAAGTTCCGGTGTTGTCAACGAGTTCAGTTCTTTTTCATCTTCTCGCTGCGCAGGTTACTACTTTTTGAGTAGAAGCCAAGCTAAGCTTTTTTGAAAATTCGATTCTAGCTTATCGCTACCTGTAGCCTTGTGATCGTCTCGATCGGAGTTGCGGGCTAAAGAAACGCTCGCCCTCCAAAGGCTGCGACGAGCTGTCGCCTCCCAAGGGAGGGGACCGCGGTGTTCACCGCTCGGACCCCAGGAGCCGGACCGGTTAAGAGCGGACGCTCCTGCACGTCAGTCGGTGAGATCGCTACCATTTTGTGCTATATATTCTCAAGCTAATGAGATAATTGTGTCCAAGTTAGCCGAGTGTTTTCGCTCAAGCTAATTTGTTACTGCACTACTGAAGAGTGCGTCTCCGCTCCCCTCACACTGCACACTTTGGTTCCTTACCGGTTCCATCCTCCAGTTAGCTGAGTGTTCTCGCTCAGGCTAACTGTTACGACGCTAGTGAGGAGAGTGTCTTCGCTCCCCTCTCACGGCGCACAATTGGTTATTTTATTTAATCGTTTATTTGACAGGGACAATGCACTGCAATGAACATTTAAAACATTAAAATGTGTCAAGCGTAACAGTGCCAGATTTAGCTTTGAGCTACTTTCCATTTTTACAAACATGGTAAAAAACTAAATACATGATATGCAAAGAGTGGCAACGACATATAAAGTGCATCCATCCTCCAGTTAACTGAGTGCTCTCGCTCAAAGTTAACTTGCTACAGCGCTAGTGAAGAAAGTGTTTCCGCTCCCCTCTCCCTGCACACAGTTGGTTCCTGTTCCATCCTCCAGTTAGCAGAGTGCTCTCGCTTAGGCCAACTCGCTACGGCGCTAGTGGAGAGAGTATTCCCGCTCTCCTCTCACGGCATAAAACCATTAACTGACTTCATTTTTCTCACCCCAGTTAGCAGAGTGCTCACGCTCAAGCTAACTACTATTGTACTAGATGTAGCAGCTAATTTAGGACAGTTTGAAACGCGAGGGTCGTGGTCGGCCCGTGAACGGCCCGTGATCAAGAGACTGCCCCCAGTCTGACTTGAGACCGCCCCCGTGATAAATAAATGTAATTATTGTGAAGCCAGCTGCAATGGATCATTGATCCACCAGGGGGTGCAGTGGGGTTCCACACTGGAGCTCATGTGAAATCAACTTCGATACAGTACGCTGGATGTACAGTATGTCTGGTACTACTGTATAGCGGATCTTTGTTAAGATCCATATGTCACGGATAGGATCATAGTCTGTGCTAAATAAGACATGTAATCATTTACAAAACATCACCATGTTGTTATTTAACAAAATAATGTTGTTTAGTCGAAAAAAACTAACGAGAGGAAATGCAGCCGGCTCTCGATTTTTAATCCTAATTTAATCATCATCTTCACCACGATCATTTATGTTTATGCTCGCCGAATTGACATGAAATCACTGACAAATATGAATATTCTGTATTCAACTTCTTTAAAACGTTATTAACGTGCCTAAACTCAGTAATTCACTAAAAATATTTATATTTTAATGGAGCCTTGTCAGGCAGATCAGGATCCCGAGGGTGTTATTTTTCCCCACAATGACCAAGTCGCTGCAAATTATCCCGCTTATTACATGGCCACATTCTCAACAAAGTAACGACATGACTCCCAATATCAATTGAAATGCTTTTATGGATTTAGAAAATGTTTTTATTGATTTAAAAAATAGTTGTATGTATTGATTTAAATTGACATGCATCCGCTAAGAAAAATAGTCCGTTGTTACCGTTTTTTAAACAGTCTGAATGCTGTGTGTTTACACACCTAATGGCCCGTCAGCCACAGCTCTCTCCCCCCCCCCTGATCTTTCTTCTCCAGCAGTTAAGTTAACTGTAGGTTACTCTGAGTGACAAGCTTACAGTTAGTGAAGTAACACTTTTTTGTGTGAGTCACGACCTGGCTGTTTCATTCAAACATAACGCTCCAAATGCTACTGTTTCCACTCAGACTTCAATACAGCTACACCATTGTTTGGTTTCCATGGTAGCGCGTCTCTTTATATATACAGTCTATGCTCTTTAGTAGCGCGCACTCCTTTCCTGTAAATTACAGGTCCAGCCAGGCAAAACAGTGCACTTCTCTTTCCCGCACTACTGTGACAGACCATGGGGCTGGGTCAGCCACTAACATATTCATATTGCTCTACTCAAAAAGAGAAATATGAACGTTAGTTTTTAACTGAAATGATCAAATAAAGTCAAAATGTCACAGTGTTTACAAACATTGACCATACCGTTCACCAGCCCCCACCCCCCTGCCTACTGTAGGCCTATGTTGAGTATACTCTTTGTTTAAAACTAATTGGCCATCGGAATGTGTGTGTCCCAACCTCCCCCTGTGATATCTCTTCTCCAGCAGTTTGTAGGTTTGTGTTCGCATATTTATGCTGTCGCAGTTCCTAAATGACACGTTTACACCTTAAAACGATGTTTAAAACGAAAAGTAAATGTTCAGGGTTTTGGTTAATGGTAATTTTCAGACTGTGAGTTGTTTAGTGGTAGCTCATATAGTCTTGATTCTTGTGGTTAAACTTTTCGCTCCGTATTTGATGGTAGTGGTGTCGAAATTCATTCGTCACTTCCTTTTCAGTTTTAGTTTTTTTTAATCTTTTTTTTTTGTTATTATTGTTACGTCCTGTCTGTATACACGTGCTTTAAAATGTATTGTTTAATTCTACATATTTGTCATATAATAATCAAAATATATGTTTACATAGTCTTTGCCAGCATATTTTTGCCACGTTATGCACCCCTTGCTATCTTACATAATAAAAGTGTCACATTCATGAAACTTGCTCCATTCATTGGTACTAGTCCTACAACTATACCCTAAAAAATGCTTGAGGGTGGGATTAATACAAACATCTTTTTGGGTGGGGTGCATTTTATGACAGGCCTGGTTATCACAATATGCCCCCCCTTGCTATCTTACAAAATAAAAGTGTCACAGATTGATGCATTTAACTTCAATATAAAGAAAAACATCTTCTGTTGTAACAACAATAACATTATAAATAGTAACATAGCTGAACATGGTATTGCACATTTAGCTTTCAGTGTTACTGACCTGAGATGTTTTCATTACATGAATTAAGGTGACTGAGGCTTTTTAACATAGACTTTTCAGTGTCCCACATTTTGCACAGAACTGTCCCACATTAGGAAATGCAGATTGTCTGAGACAACTTGGCACTAAGAGTACTGATATGTCTACCATTTCTTTTCTGAGTGTAATATCTGCATTTTCTCTTTTGAAAAACTAAGTCCTAGTTTGGCCACTCATTTTTAATCACACACGTCTCCCCATCCCATTCAAATTCAAATTCTTGACTGGAAGGGCAGTGTTGCCTACATGTAAATGAATGGCATTGCCTATATGCATTTGAAAATAAATAGTACCCCCCTCTGAGTGACTATCTGTTGACTTCACAACTTGTCACAAACCAGGGGACTTTACTTCCTGATTTTTGGAATACAAAATAATTTATCTGTGTACGTGTTTTACTCCATGGGTACCGTCATTCGCATGGCACTGGCTCACCAGCAGCTGGATGCACAGCATCCCGAAACAGCGCCTGCCAGTGCGTTCTTCAGGCGCACTCCGGCACACGCCACCTTTACTGTTCCTCCCTCTTGTGAGTATCTGAGGGAGTTACATGCATGCTGGAGGGACACTAAGGCTCTTTACAGTCTTACGTCCGATGGCCGAGCCTTGGCAGCCATGCAGGATGCGGCAATAGTTGGCCTTGACCACACGCCGGCTGTTGAGCCTACCATTGCTTCCCTCATAGTTTCCCCTGACGAAGCTCTGAGGTCGGAGGCCAGGTGCCCTCGACTCCAATGTCGGGTCACTGATGACCTGCTCACTAAGGCTTACGATGCAGCGGCGCACATGGGCCGTATAGGCAATTCCCTCTCTCACCTCATGCTCGCCCTCTCAGCTTCCCTGCAGCAGGAGGCTCTTAGCGCTTCCTCTACCAGCCTCAGTGACGCCTCATTACAGGCGTTCGCTCTGATGTCTAGAGAGCTTGGGCGCCTGATGTCCACTCTCGTCCAGACTCGTCGCCAGGTTTGGCTGTCACCCTTATCAGAGACATGTAGGAGGACTCTCCGTGCTGTCCCAGTGGAGCCGGGGGAGCTGTTCAATTCAGCTGCCGTACAGGTGCTCGAACGGACTGTCCAAGCTAGTCAGACCAGGCAACAGTTCTCAGCTCTTCGCAGAGACATGCCCCCCCCCTGGTAGGCCTAGAGGTTCCGCGTCTGCCTCCCGAGGCCGCTCCCATCCACCGGCTCACCCCGGTGCCCGCCATGGGCCTTAGCGCCCCAAGGCAGCCTCGGTATCCGGTGCCTAACCGTCGCCCCCCCAGAGCCAGAGGCCGGGGGGCAAGGTACTGAGGGTCTGGGGCCGTCTGTTGGTTATTTCTCCCAGCAGCAGCTCAACTACTGGGTAGCTCAAGCTTCAGACCCCTGGGTGGTTTCCACCTTAACCCAGGGGTACAAGCTTCAGTTCCGACGCTGGCCCCCAGTCTCTAGCCGGGTCAAAATTACCACCATAAGCGACCCGGCAAAAGAAATCGCCCTAAACCAGGAGCTGTCAGTCCTCCTTGCCAAGGGTGCAATCGAGCCTGTGGACCCCATCTCACGGCTTCTACTCAACCTACTTCCTGGTATGGAAGAAAGGCGGTGGACTTCGCCCAATCCTCGATCTGAGGGGACTCAATAAGTTCCTAAAGATTTTACCTTTCCATGTGCTGAGCACAGCGGACGTTCGTCGTACCGTGGCCAGGGGGGAATGGTTCACGTCCGTCGACTTGAAGGACGCTTATTTTCATGTGCCTATTGTGCCTCATCACAGGCAGTTTCTTCGCTTTGCCTTTAGAGGCCGTCATTTCCAGTTCAGGGTGCTCCCATTCGGACTCTCCCTCTCCCCAAGGTTGAAGATTCGGCCATACTTAGACGACTGGTTAATCTGTGCACCATCCCGGTTACAGTCGATCCAGGACACGGCTCTCCTTCTCTCTCATGTCGCCCGGCTAGGCCTCAGGGTGAACATGGAGAAGAGTTGTCTGAACCCCTCTCAGAGCCTAACCTTCATTGGGGTTACGTATGTAACTACGGTTCTATGAATACTGGATGACCGCCAGAGTTTCTTGGTCACTCGGAATCTCGTGTTTCTGCGAGAAGATTCCATAGAACTGAACTCGTTGACAACACCGGAACTTATGCCTTCCGGGGTCATACGAGGTCACACGTGACTTTGTTGATATAAATATTCGACCTACGCATGCGCGAGGCAGAAGATATCCAGTGCTAAAGCACCGGCTTTGGCGGTCATCCAGTATTCATAGAACCGTAGTTACATACGTAACTATCGTTTTAACTGGAAAGTTGCTATATTTTTATTCACTGTGGGCCAACTTTGACTTCCATGAGCAGTGTTGGATATAGAGAGCACAAGATGAAGATTATTATCTCTACTGTGGACAATTCATTTTCAAACAAATAGGCAATCTGTCCAATCCAAATTATCCAGAGTCCCCCAAATCTTCCAAATAAACACAAAATGTATCAAAATCCGCCCACCGAGAGTACAAATATTTGCATTTTCTGGTTAAAAAGGACATTTTTGATCCTGGAAAGTGACATACTAATTCCCAAAACCACTCCAAAAGTGTCCAAATCAGCAAAGCAATCTTTTAACCTGTTAAGCCCCATGCCCCCAAAACGCAACATCTTGCAAGAAACAGCGTCTGAGGGCTTCTTAACATTTAATAAACTATGAATGGTTCATATCCACTTAACGGGAAGAAACTCAGCTAACTGAGGATATGAACCATTTTTAGCTAAATGAAACACAAGGGTAATAACAAAGGCTCTGAATTAGCCCTGAGCGAAAAAATGCTAACACAGTTTGCACAGAACCCAAGGTAAAATACCCTTATTACTTATCAGATCTGCACAAACAAGATATCGATTAGCAAGCTGAGATTCCACGGATTCGGACATATAAGTATCATCACTGAGCGATCAGAACTCGCGACAGGGGAAGCAAACACAGACATCACAACCCGTAGCTTCACGGAGGTAATTCATGTTAATTAACGCACATGTGCAAATTGTGCAAATTGTCAGTAAGCATCCGGCAGTTTCTATGTGCTTGAGACCAGTACTAGTTTTTTATAACATTAAACTTTGGGGTTCTCAACCTTTCCAGGTTCACTATGCTGGTAAGTAGACTACTAGGGAGAGTGTGAAACATGCTTTTCCCAAATCACATGTACATTTAGAGCTGTAGTTATTATGACTGGAGTGAAGGTGACCGTAACAATAAAGTCTACACAGAGAAGAAGTAGGCTGGGACAAAAACATCCGACTTTGATAACCAAGACCAATGTTTGTTTGCTGTACAACCAGTTCCAATGGTTCCAATTCCAATTAATTAAGTAGCCTTAATATATGATAATACCAAAAAAACTATCTCATAATTACAAAATACTAGGCAGAATAACGAGATAAGATTATTTTAGCTATGGCAAGTGCAAAGTCTTGAATATGGAGGACAATTTGAGATACCTCATTAATTATCATAAGAGCTTTTTCAAACATTATCATTACTAATGATGCGTTCCCCTCCCCGGCTGCCTCTATTGATCAATTAGTCAATGATGGCTCAGCGAACATATGCTTAGTGTCAACACTCATTTATATTTTAGTGATTAGGTGACAAAGCATTATTACTCTTCTTCCACTCTTCCTCGCTTCACATCTGGTGCCAGCAGATTTGAAGCCATGGGTGATAAAGATTGCTTACCACACTGTAAATTGTAATAAGTTGACTTTACTTAAAGGGGACCTATCATGCAAAATGCACTTTTGTACGTCTTTTATACATGAATATGTGTCCCCGGTGTTCCAGGGAACTCACCAAGTGTCAGAAAACACAACCCTCTCTATTTTCCTCCATACCCAAATCTCTAAAAAAAGGGGCTGCAACGGGTCTGATAAAAACTGATCCAGATTTGAACATTGTCCTGACGTCAGGACGGTTGCGCTACGGCTATTGGGCCAACTCCACCAATCAGGAGGAGACAGCCACGGCCATTGCCGTTCGAAAGCGCTGGAGACGCTGTAGTACATATGCCAGGCCTGTAAGTGGCGCTGTAGTCTGCCACAAAAGCAGCGAAGAAGACTTGGTTACCATGGTTACCCTTCTGTTTATTCTCCGCTGTGGCTTTCTTTCTCCCTCCCCGAGGCAAGCGTTTGCTCCCGCTGCAATGCAATCCCTCCCCGTCGAGGCAAGCACTGTAATTCTCTCCGGTTAGTCCACCAGCAGATGACAAACACCCACCTCTCCGCCTCTTCCAAGGAACGAGGGGACCGTGCGGCAGAGTTTCAGTTTCAGTTTGTTTCGCCGGTCAAGATGTCCGTTAAAGTTTAAATCTTCCGGACAAAATTAGAAAAGTGCCGGTCAAAGGTCTTCTTTGTTATTTATTGAGCTTTAAAACAAATGAATAACGACTCTATATAATAAAACACGGAGATCTCTTTTTCTCCCCCTCTTCTGACAGCCCAGCAGCTGATCAGAGCACGTCTCCCCTCTCCTGCAGGGGGGCGTGGTCAGCAGAATCAGACCCGTAGACAGCAAACAGCACATAGAGCGAAATGAGGCATGGCTAAAATGCATGATCTGTTTGGTATTTTGAAAACAGAAACGTATAAATATACCTTATATAGGTATGGCCCTACAATATATCATTTAAATATAGCATGATAGGTTTCCTTTAAAAAAGGTTAGGAAACCGATTGCCTCAACATTTCCAAGTAAAGTTAATCATTAATTTTTAAGTTGTTCAACTTAAAAGTACTGAGTTCAGGCAACTTATATAATTACAGTAAACTTGAGTGGACCCAACTCAAGATAATTCATTACGATGACTATAAAAAGTTGGTTTAGACAACTTAAAGATCTGATTTATGTTAAATTAGCACAACTCATAATAAAAAGTGAACCTTACATGTCAAAGCAGTTCACTTTACTGGGATAATATCAGGAAACCGATTGCCTCAACATTTTCAAGTAAGCTGAACTGTAAATGTTAAGCTGTTGTAACAAACAAGACATTTAAATGGTAATGATAATCACATTTTATTTGTTTTGTTAACAAACATATTTTGAGAGGCTGACTTCTGTGCTTCAGAAAAATGTACACATTTATACAAAAACAATCTGAGTCCCTCTGTGTGTACTGCAACGCGGCCTTTAAAAAACGTTTTGGGAGTTTTACGGGGCGTGGTTTGCAATCCGCCCAGCCAATCAGAAATAGGAACCTTTTTCTCCCACGAAAGTCCCTGTTCTCTAGCAGGGACGGAAAAGGGGGTAAAAAGGTTCTAATTAACTAATTTTTGTTCCAGATTTTTTTGGTGTGAACGCAACATTTCGGAACTATATCGGAACTAAAGTGGGAAAAGTACTGCGGTGTGAACGCGCCTATTGTAGTTTTGGTTTAAGGGAATTAACACAACTAATAATACAAATCGAACCTTACATGTCAAAGCAGTTCACTTATAGGATAATATCAGGAAAACGGATTGCTTCAAAATGTTCAAGTAAACTGAACTTAAAATGTTAAGCTGTTGTAACAAACAAGACATTTAAATGGTAATGATAATCACATTGGTTTTGTTAAACAAACATATTTTGAGAGGCTGACTTCTGTGCTTCCATCAGAAAAATGTACACATTTTTGTTTATTTTTCCGGGTCAAACTGCCTTACTGCCAGTGATCGTCAGAGCAGAACAGGATCCTAAGCGGATACGTAGGATTCAAGTTACTAGTGAAAGTTTAACTTTGAGAACCACGCATAAGGTAACATATCCACAAGCCTTGAGGGATCTCAGTCACAGATCTGTCTCCTTCCTGAGCCTGGATGCTAATGAGTAAAACCCTAATCTGTCTGCTTTGCGGCTCAGATGTGCAGTGTTTTCCCCTGAAATGAGCCAAGTGGTGTGTTAATTGGTGAGAAAGTTGCCCTGAGGTTTCATCTGCAGGAGGAGTGTTTTGATGTTGACATCCCTATTGATGGGAGCGATGATAGTTCCTCCTGCAGAGCCTCTGAAGTCTGCAGGGAGACGGGCTGTCAATTATCTGCACAGACACACAAGAAAATATTGTTATTATGGAAACTAGCTGGCATCTTCAGACGCACTTATCTATAAGAAAGAAGAGTTTTCATCTTTGCTAACATGAACACACGCACACACACACTAAACAGGATGCACCCTACGGTACATTCGATTTAGCCATCTGTAAGAGCTTGGCAGTTTTCAGTGTTTATGGAGAGTTTTAACCTGTTAAGCCTTGAGCCTGTTTTTCAGGTCTCAGGCTCGAAAATGACATTCCCAGAACAAATGACCATATCTTCCCTTCTAAAAGGGTTAAATTAATAATCTTTTTTCTCAAAGTAATGATAAACCTGTGAGTTGGATGTAGAAAAGTCAGAATCAATATAGATGTTTTTTATTTTAAAGAAAATTCAGATTGAACATAGTAAAAAACTGTAAATTATAGTGTCTGTCCAAAAATTCTTTTTTACTTATAGTGAAAACCACCCTTGGTTGATGGGTTAGTAGACTAAAAGCTTTAGGAATCCAAAGTACAACATATAATAAGTACCCTGTATCAAGATTGATGCAAAACAAGTGACATTTGACCTTTTTAGAGAGATTTAGCAAAAAGAAACCACTTCTGGGGTCATTTGGGTGGATTTTCCATATCTCTGGCCCCCCTTGCTCGATTTTGATGGTTGACACCTCTTTCTAACCGTTAGAGCCAGTAGAATCGAAGGGGGACTCCCTCACACACACACGTTGTGAAGAGAAAAGGTGGGGGCTTCGCGCATGTAATTTTCAATCAGAGTGAACCTATCTCTAGCTTTGACATCTGGAAACGGAAAAGCAGTTTTAATGCTTATGGATTATCAGAAATCATTTCAAAGGGACACAGACACATTAGATTAACCTATGGATTAACTTCAGCAGCGTTTTTATCGTTTTAATGCCATTGAAGACTACTTTGGAGAGACTACAGAGCCAAGGTAAAAATGTTAGCATTTTTAGCTACCTTGCGTCACCTGTTTTGATGTCCGTTTTTGCTTATAACGTCGCAAATACGTATAATTCAGTGGTAATGTCGGTGTCAATAGATTCTGTGTCACCTCACGATGTGAATCGATGTGTTGGATGTGGTGATAAGATAAATAATAAGGTTTTGTGAGTGATTTTCGGTGCAGTAAGGTGTTAGCATTTTTCGCTCGTTGCTAATTCAGAGGCTCAGTGTTAGCGTTGTGGGTTTTCTTTTGAAAAATAAATAAAAATGATCAGTTAGATGAGTTTCTTCCCGTTACATGGATATAAAATATTCATAGTTTTATTAAATGAACATGCCCTCAGACACTGTTTCCTGCAAGATGTTGCGGCAGTGCCCCGGTACCGGGGTCTCTCGGGCTTAACAGGTTAATAGACTCCTAATTAGCTTATTGAACATTATCCTACTGTTTTGTGTGTGTGTATTTTTATATTTGGTTGTCTTTCCTTCTCTCATTCTTCCTTTCCAGTCATCTTCTGCTGTCCCAGTTGTCTATCTTTATGTCTCTTACCCAACTTCACCTTTCTTTATTTCCTCCCATCCTTTCACCTCCTGCTCCACCATCATTTTAAGTCCTTCAACATCGTTCTGTCAGTTCTATTTCATCCTTACTGACCGCCAGAGGCGGTGCTTTAGCACTGAATATCTTCTGTCTCGCGCATGCGCAGGTCGAATATTTATATCAACAAAGTCACGTGTGACCTCGTATGACCCCGGAAGGCATAAGTTCCAGTGCTGTCAACGAGTTCAGTCCTTTTTCATCTTCTCGCTGCACAGGTTACTACTTTATGAGTAGAAGCCAAGCTAGCTTATTTGAAAAGTAAGATTCTAGCTCATCGCTACCTGTAGCCTTGTGATCGTCTCGATCGGAGCTGCGGGCTAGAAAAACGCTCGCCCTCCAAAGGCTGCGACGAGCTGTCTGCCCTCCCAAGGGAGGGGACCGCGGTGTTCACCGCTCGGACCCCAGGAGCTTCGGACCGGTAAAGAGCGGACGCTCTTGCACGTCAGCCGGTGAGATCGCTACCATTTATCGCTGATTGTGCTACCTATTCTCAAGCTAATGAGATAACTGTGTACAAGTTAGCCGAGGGCTCTCGCTAATTTGTTACTGCGCTAGTGAAGGGAGCGTCTCCGCCCCCCTCTCACTACATACATTTGGTTCCTTGCCTGTTCTATCGTCCAGTTAGCGGAGTGTTTTCGTTCAAGCTAACTGTTACGGCGCTAGTGAAGGGAGCGTCTCCGCCCCCCTCTCACCGCATACATTTGTTTCCTTACCTGTTCTATCGTCCAGTTAGCTGAGTGTTCTCGCTCAAGCTAACTGTTACGGCGCTAGTGAAGAGAGTGTTTCCGCTCCCCTCTCCCTGCACACAGTTGGTTCCTGCTCCATCCTCCAGTTAGCTGAGTGCTCTCGCTCAAAGCTAACTTGCTACAGCGCAAGTGAAGAGAGTGTTTCCGCTCCCCTCTCACTGCACAGTTGGTTTAATACCCGTTCCATCTCCAGTTAGCAGAGTGCTCTCCCCCAGACTGCCTAAAGCTGCCAGCAGCAATTAGTCTGGAGTTTTTTCATTGATACTGGCGCTATGTTTAACGGCTGTAACACCTGTATGGCTTCTCTGCAACCAGAGGATGGCCATGACCTTTGCCCCTCTTGTCTTGGCCTCGAGCATCTGAGGGAGGGCCTTTCGGAGGACTCGTGCATGAATTGCACCATCATGCCTCGTGCAGTAAGAGCTGCTAGACTAGCCGAGGTTGAACTACTGGCTGAGGGTGGCCTTCCCCCTGCACAGTCGACTACAGCCCAACCTACCCGTCCTAGGCGTCGGGCAGCAGAGGCTGCGGGTGCCCCGCCCAAGAAGGGGACTAAGCCTGATAGGCTGTCCTCTAGGGTGGACTTACTCACTACTGAGCTAGCCCATATGAAGTCACTCCTCTTGGCTCTCCATTCTGGTACCAGTACAGAGCACGCCGCTGCACCCAGTCCACCCATGGCTGAGCTGATTCCAGATGACGATGTGTTCTCGATGGCAGCTTCAGCCACTCAATTTAATGAGTATGACGGAGAGGGCTCGTCCCATGCTTCTGGGCCTGGCTCGTGTACCTCAGCTCATGCATCCTCGGAGGGGGCAGATGACGGCTCCATGGGTACCGTCATTCGCATGGCACTGGCTCGCCAGCAGCCCGAAACAGCGCCTGCCAGTGCGTTCTTCAGGCGCACTTTGGCGTTACATGCATGCTGGAGGGACACTAAGACTCTTTCCCGTCTTACGTCCGATGGCCGAGCCCTGGCAGCCATGCAGGATGTGGCAAAAGTCGGCCTTGACCACATGCCGGCTGTTGAGCCTACTAATGCTTCCCTCATAATTTCCCCTGACGAAGCTCTGAGGTCGGAGGCCAGGTGCCCTCGACCTTAATGTCGGGTCACTGATGACCTGCTCACTAAGGCTTACGATACAGCGGCGCGCATGGGCCGTATAGGCAATTCCCTCTCTCACCGGCTCTTAGCGCCTCCTCTACCAGCCTCAGTGACGCCTCATTACAGGCGTTTGCTCTGATGTCTAGAGAGCTTGGGCGCCTGATGTCCACTCTCGTCCAGACTCGTCGCCAGGTTTGGCTGGCACAGTCACCCTTATCAGAGGCATGTAGGAGGACTCTCCGTGCTGTCCCAGTGGAGCCGGGGGAGCTGTTCGGTTCAGCTGCCGTACAGGTGCTCGAACGGACTGTCCAAGCTAGTCAGACCAGGCAACAGTTCTCAGCTCTTCGCAGAGACATGCCCCCCCCCCACCGGTAGGCCTAGAGGTTCCGCGTCTGCCTCCCGAGGCCGCTCCCATCCACCGGCTCACCCCGGTGCCCGCCATGGGCCTCAGCGGATCTGTTAACTCGCCAAGGCAGCCTCGGTATCCGGTGCCTAACCGTCGCCCCCCCAGAGCCTCCAGAGGCCGGGGGCAAGGTACTGAGGGTCTGTGGCCGGCTGTCGGTTATTTCTCCCAGCAGCAGCTCAACTACTGGGTAGCTCAAGCTTCAGACCCCTGGGTGGTTTCCACCTTAACCCAAGGGTACAAGCTTCAGTTCCGACGCCGGCCCCCAGCCTTCAGCCGGGTCAAAATGACCACCATAAGCGACCCGGCAAAAGAAATCGCCCTAAACCAGGAGCTGTCAGTCCTCCTTGCCAAGGGTGCGATCAAACCTGTGGACCCCATCTCAAAGCCCGGGGGCTTCTACTCGACCTACTTCCTGGTAAGGAAGAAAGGCGGTGGACTTCGCCCAATCCTCGATCTGAGGGGACTCAACAAGTCCTCAAGGTGAACATGGAGAAGAGTTGTCTGAACCCCTCTCAGAGCCTAACCTTCATTGGGGTGGCTCTGGACACAGTCACTATGCGGGCCTGTCCATCTGCTCAGCGCCTGGACGACATCCTCCAGCTTCTTCCCCTCTTCAAAAGGGGCAGGTCTCTGGCATACATCCTGTTTCTCCGCCTCTTGGGCAAGCTGACAGCTGCCTCAACTGTCGTTCCCTTGGGCTTGTTGTCACTGCGCCCCCTACAGAGATGGCTGAACGGCCTCCACTTAGAACCCAAGTTGCACAGGCACAGAAAAATCAGGGTGTCACAACAGTGCCTCTCCACTCTATCCCCATGGAGGGAGAGGTCGTATATGTCGAGGGGCGTGGCCATGGGCTCCGTCCCTTTCCGCAGAGAGACCGTTACGACGGATGCCAGCCTCTCGGGATGGGGTGCGGTGTGGCAGTGGTCTGCTCAGGACTGCACAGAACACATCAACGTGCTAGAGCTACGAGCTGTGCACCTAGCACTCAGGCACTTCCTGCCATACCTGAGGGGGAGGCATGTGCTTGTCCGCTCGGACAACACTACAACGGTGTATCATATAAACCACCAGGGGGGCACCAAATCTGCACGCTTGCTACAGGTGTCCCAGACTTTCCTGACCTGGGCAGCTCCTTGCCTGGCCAGCCTACGGTCAATGTATCTCCCCGGAGAGCAAAACCAAGTCGCAGACTTCCTCTCCCGTCACAAGCCTCCACCAGGGGAGTGGCGGCTTCATCCAGAGGTGGTGGTCAGCATCTGGGGTCTCTTCGGCAGGGCAGAGGTTGATCTCTTTGCCTCGAAGATGTCGACCCACTGCCCCCTATGGTTCTCCTTGATGGAGAAGACCAGCCCTTTGGGTCAGGACGCCCTGGCTCATTCATGGCCAGGGTGTCTTCTCTATGCCTATCCACCCCTTCCTCTGATCCTACCAACACTCCTCAGAGTGCTTCATCAGGGCCACAGGCTTCTTCTGGTGGCCCCCTTCTGGCCAGCCAGGACTTGGTTCTCCCTGCTGCACAGACTCTGTTGCGGGACACCTTGGCGTCTCCCCAACAGGAAGGACCTCTTGTCTCAGCTGGAGGGTCGGATGTGGCACCCCGACCCCTGCCGCCTCCAGCTGTGGGTCTGGCCACTGGAGGGCCCGACCCACTGCTGAGCGACTGCATAGAGCCTGTCAGGAGGACTATTCTCAATGCTAGGGCACCATCTACTCGTAAGCAGTACGAAAACAGGTGGAAACTGTTCTCTGACTGGTGCCAAGGGCGAAATGAGGACCCAGTACATTGCTCGGTGCCTACTACCCTTGAGTTCCTGCAGTCCCTCCTGGACGACGGCCGTTGTCCCGCTACCGTCAGAGTGTATGTGGCTGCTATATCAGCTCAACACGCAAGGGTTGACAACAGCACAGTGGGGAGCCATAGGCCGGTATCCCTCTTTTTAAGGGGAGCACTGAGGCTTCGCCCCCCGAACATCCCAAGGGCCCCTACATGGGATCTGCCCTTGGTGCTGGATGCCCTATGCTCGCCTCCCTTTGAACCTTTGTTACAGGCAGAACTGAGGTGGCTCTCAGCTAAGACTGCTTTCCTTCTTGCCATCACCTCAGCAAAGCGTGTAAGCGAGCTTCAGGCCTTGTCCGTGAACAGCACGTGTCTGAGGTGGAACTCAGATGGCTCAGGTGTCACCTTATGGCCGAACACAGCGTTCCTCCCTAAGGTGCTGGCACGCTCTCATTTTAATCGGCCTATCCAGCTGGCACGGTTTGACCCCCCATCAGGAGAGGGGGAAGAGAGGTCAAGACTCCTATGCCCGGTGCGGGCCCTTAGAGCTTATGTCCAGACTACCGCAGGCATGCGTCAGTCTGAACAGCTCTTTCTGTGTTACGGTGGTCCTAGAAGGGGCTGTGCGCTCTCAAAACAGCGCTTGTCCCACTGGATCGTGGACATCATTGCCCAGGCATACAAGGCGAATGACCGTCCCTTGCCACCCAGAGTAAAGTGCCACTCTATCAGGAGTGTCTCCACATCATGGGCGACCTTGAGAGGTGTGCCCCTGGAGGACATATGTGCTGCGGCCACATGGGCATCTCATGACTGGACTTTGTTGATATAAATATTCGACCTGCGCATGCGCGAGACAGAAGATATTCAGTGCTAAAGCACCGCCTCTGGCGGTCATCCAGTATTCATAGCACCGTAGTTACATACGTAACTATCGATTTTCCTCCATAAAACTTGCTCTCCTTTGTTTTCTCCTTCAGTATTTCATGTCATCTTCCTTACCATTACATCATACCATTCTTGCCTCCCTTTGTCCTCTTTCTACTCCCCTCCATGAATCAGCTTAACAAACTGTCAGCGCTGTTATTTGAATTAAATGAATCTTGTAGCACTTCATGTTTCACCTGTCTCTCTTCTTCATCGCTCTCTAGTGATTAAGGAGTCCCTTCACATCCCTCATGTCATGTTTTTGTAGTTTATTCTTGGTTATGGATATAATGAAAAGATCTTTGTTGTCTCACACATGACCTGAGCTTGTAAAAAAACGTGTCTGTTTTACTGAAGGTACTGATGAGAGGAAGACTCAGTTTGAGTGACATTGAGTTGAAGGCTGATAATATACCATACCACTGCTGTTAATATGAGAAGGAAAATTGAACTAATTTAAGTTATAATGCGGACAATCGTTTATTGTTGATCACCATTGTGAAAATATAAAATAATCTAGTAGGAATTTGCACTTCTGTATTTTCTAGCAATTTTCTCTATAGAGAAAAAATAAGAGCACTTCATATTCATTCAATATTCTTAAACTTCTTTTCTGCTCTTTCCCAGATTTGCAGTGAGATTGAGGAACTGTTAAATAAAGACAGTTAAACATTTGATCCACTAAAGGACTGTTGTTACATCCAAAGAGCAGTATGAAAGCCGTTCAGAAGCTGAACTCACAGGGCTTTCAAAGTCTTAAACAATGCTCCCATAGTGTTCCAGACATTTTTTTTACTCAGAAATATAATAAGCTAAATTATAGATCACGTAGTCTTTGCCAGAAAGCCTTAAATCCAGGCTCTTTTTTTTATCACATTTACAAAAGAAGCTTAGTACCGCCTGGCTGCCTGGATTGAAATACACTGACGGAAACCCCGATCATATGAATGATCATAATATGATTGGATGCAGCCTTGTGCACAAACCTGAAGCAAAGCACATTTTGTACCCAGTTCAATCCCATAGGTTGATGCAAAGACCCTGGCTGCCCGTATAAACGATGCATACATACATTTTAGCAAACATTATAAGGAAATCTACTCTGCAGAATATAGGGATTTTAGGGGATTATGCTTAAACTGCTGAAGAAAAAGGGACTTCTGCAAATATCATGATATTTCCCCCTTGGTCCTTAAAAAACCTGTTTTGCACATCATGTCGTGAAAAAAAAGTGCATGTGAAATGAAGCGTCCCTTTGTGCCCGCAGTGATGTGTTGCTGCAGCTACTGTGTTATTTTCCTGGGAAATGACGTGAAAATGTCTGTGCTTAACGTGGTGGTGTGATGAAAGAGCGCTGCTGCACATATTAATGTTTCCTTCTGTCTGGGGAGGGGAACGAGAGGAAATGGGAGAAAGGGCTACAAAGAGAAAAAAGGCTGACGATGGAGGAAGGACAGGATGAGCTGCAGGGAAAATCAAACGTGTGTGTGTCAGTCAGTGTGTGTGTGTGTGTGTGTCAGTCTGTGTGTAACTGTGTATGTAAGTGTGTGTGTCAGTCTGGCCTTCCATCAATTCCATCTTCACTTTATTTCCCTTTTCCCATCTTTTACACTGAAAACACTGAAAAGTTGACTTTAATTAAATGTATTATGTCAACAGATTTCACATCACTGTAGCAGGTTAGTTTAAAGCAATAATATAAAGTTGAAATAAAAAACATTAGGTTAAACTTAAAGGTCTCCTATTATACTATATTTGAACAATATATTAAACATATCTAAACATGTCTCTGTAGTGTTTTGTTCAAAATACCAAACAGATCACCCATTGTAGCATGCCTCATACCCCTCTATTTCAGCCCTGTTACTAAAGTGCTGATTCTGGGTCTGGCCCTTTGGAGCTGCTGCTGGCCACGCCCCTTTGGAGCGTCTGCATGCAAGCAGTGCAGCTCTGTGAAGAGAAGGCTGTCTACCAGCAGAAACTCAGCTAAACTCTGCCGTGATTAAACGCCATATTATGTTCCAAACCACATCAAGCATTATTTCTGAAACAGTATGGAGCTCAAATGCTTCCTCTCTCGCGGGCTTACCAAAAGGACAGTACCTTATATATCTGGCTTCTTTACACATACTCTCTTCAGTACAGCGTTAGCTCTGAGTGTTAGCGATACTTGCTAATGTAAACACAGACCATAATACTTCCAAAACACCTTGCTCATTGTTTCTGATACAGCACATAGCTTGACATGTTCTTTATTCAGTGTTTACCACTAGAACTTGCCATTGTATGTATTATATATATATAACCAGGGGTGCACATAACTGGTACGTAGGTACGCATCCGCGGCAAAAATCTGAAATGCGTACCGTCACTTGTGTCACTAAGCGCCTTTGCGTACCGACGTACTTGTGAAGCTTTTCCAGAGTCGGTCTCCGTGTGCACAGACGGGGCGGGGCTGCTGTTAACGTCGGTCTGTACAACGGAATTGTGCCAAAACTACGCCAACGGGCTGCGGAGGGAGACTCCCCTGTGCACATTCTGTGCCCCGCGCACACACTGGAGAACTGCGCAAAATCAGCTGATCACAACGTTCACGGCACGCTCACCACCACGTCGACGTTCCCGAAGTACTCCACTGCACAAACTAGATATCACATGAAAGCTGAGATTCCACAGATTCCAATGGTATAACTATCATCACTGTGCGACCAAAACTCAGGGCAGCGAAAGCCAAAAAAGACAACACTGTAAAAAAGAATTTTTGGACGGACACTATAATTTACAGTTTTTTACTATGTAAAATCTGAATTTTCTTTAAAATAAAAAACATCTATATTGATTCTGACACTTCTACATCCAACTCACAGATGTAACCTTGCTTTGATAAAAGAAATTAAGTTGTAGTCATTTGTTTTGGGCATGTCATTTTCGAGCCTGAAACATGAAAAACAGGCTTGGTGCTTAACAGGTTAAGCCCTGAGCCTGTTTTTCAGGTCTCAGGCTCGAAAATGACATTCCCAGAACAAATGACCATATCTTCCCTTCTAAAAGGGTTAAATTAATAATCTTTTTTCTCAAAGTAATGATAAACCTGTGAGTTGGATGTAGAAAAGTCAGAATCAATATAGATGTTTTTTATTTTAAAGAAAATTCAGATTTTACATAGTAAAAAACTGTAAATTATAGTGTCCGTCCAAAAATTCTTTTTTACTTATAGTGAAAACCACCCTTGGATGATGGGTTAGTAGACTAAAAGCTTTAGGAATCCAAAATACAACATATAATAAGTACCCTGTATTAAGATTGATGCAAAACAAGTGACATTTGACCTTTTGACCTAGAGAGATTTAGCAAAAAGAAACCACTTCTGGGGTCATTTAGGTGGATTTTCCATATCTCTGGCCCCCCTTGCTCGATTTTAATGGTTGACACCTCTTTCTGACCGTTAGAGCCAATATAATTGAAGGGGGAGTCCCCCACACACACACGTTGTGAAGAGAAAAGGTGGGGGCTTCGCGCATGTAATTTTCAATCAGAGTGAACCTATCTCTAGCTTTGACATCTGGAAACGGAAAAGCAGTTTTAATGCTTATGGATTATCAGAAATCATTTCAAAGGGACACAGACACATTAGATTAACCTATGGATTAACTTCAGCAGCGTTTTTATCGTTTTAATGCCATTGAAGACCACTTTGGAGAGACTACAGAGCCAAGGTAAAAATGTTAGCATTTTTAGCTACCTAGCGTCACCTGTTTTGATGTCCGTTTTTGCTTATAACGTCGCAAATACGTATAATTCAGTGGTAATGTCGGTGTCAATAGATTCTGTGTCACCTCACGATGTGAATCGATGTGTTGGATGTGGTGAAAAGATAAATAATAAGGTTTTGTGAGTGATTTTCAGTGCAGTAAGGTGTTAGCATTTTTCGCTCGTTGCTAATTCAGAGGCTCAGTGTTAGCATTGTCGGTTTTCTTTTGAAAAAAAAAAAAAAAAAAAGATCAGTTAGATGAGTTTCTTCCCGTTACATGGATATAAAACATTCATAGTTTTATTAAATGAACATGTCCTCAGACACTGTTTCCTGCAAGATGTTGCGACAGTGCCCCGGTACCGGGGTCTCTCGGGCTTAACAGGTTAAGGGCTTTGTACTGGAGATGGCTATCCATGCCTTTATTTCATCCCGGCTTGATTACTGTAATGCTCTGTTCTCCTGCCTCAACAAAACATCAATAAACCGGTTACAACAGGTCCAAAATGCTGCAGCCAGATTACTCACTCGGTCCAAAAAAACATGCCACATCACTCCGATTCTTTCTGCCCTGCACTGGCTCCCTGTCCATCTCAGAACCCAATTCAAGGTATTGGTTTTCACATATAGAGCTGTCCATGGCCAAGCCCCAGCCTACATTAATGACTTGATCCTCCCTCACAGCACAACCCGGGCCCTGAGGTCCTCTGAGCAAGGCCTCCTAAGGGTGCCCCGAACTAGGCTAAAAACTAAGGGGGACCGTGCCTTTGAGGTGGTGGCCCCAAGGCTTTGGAACAAACTCCCCCAGACACTAAGAGCCTCTGCCTCAGTAGCAGTGGCGGCTGGTGGAAAATATTTTAGGTGGGGCTGTGGAAATAGTGATCAAACAATACTAGGGGGGTCCGTGGGGATGCTCCCCCGGTAATTTTTTTTGAGAAAAGACCCCTTAAATGATGACTTCTGGTGATGTTAGAGGGGGGGGGGGGGGGGGGGGGGGAAGGACAATCTGAGGCTTAAAAATATGAGAAGACTGATCAATACCTCCATAACTTCAGTGTGGTTAGCTATGAATCTTCCAAAACTTCCAAACACCTTGTCCTGGACATAGTTTCTACAGCATAAACTGTGCAACAGTACAGTAGGCCCACACAAGCTGCAGAACACCGGGGCTTTGGGAACACTGATTTAATTCCCATTTAACCTGTTAAGGGGCTTTTTTTCCCCGTTTTTTTTCTCACGAAACTGTGTCTCAGGGCTTCTTAAAATGTAATAAACTATTCATGTGTCCTACTCAGAGGAAACGCATCTAACTGATGATATGAACCATGTTTACCGAAACAAAACACAAGTCTCACAAGAAGCGTCTAAATGAGCCCTGAGCGGAAAAATGCTAACGCACTCTAGGTATAAATCAATCGATATACTTATCGGATATGCACAAACAAGCTTACAAACTGAGATTCCACAGATTCTAGAAATATAAGTATCATCACTGAGCGATCAGAACTCGCGACAGGGGAAGCAAATACAGACATCACACGACGTAGCTTTAGGTAGCAAAACACGGAGATATGCTCACCTTTTGCAGAATAACAATTCTGATCAAAAACGAGAAAAACGCAGCTGAAGGTTAATCCATAGGTTAATCCAATGTGTCTGTCACTTTGAAAAATGATTGATGATCCATAATTCCATTTTTATGTCAAAAACGGAGTTTTCATTAGCTGCTAATGGTAGCTTCCAGAGTGTATGACAGCTTCCTGTTTTGTCTCCTTGGATACGAGTCCAAACAACTCACAGACTGCACCGGGCGCTGACCTAGGAGCCCTGTGACCATCAGATTTGACGACGCTGATTGGCTGAAATTATGTTTCGGCGGCATAGTTTAAAGATAGCAACAGTTGGCTTCTGCTGCACTTGCTGCACTCTCGTCTGGGCGCTGTGTATAGCGCCCAGACGAGAGGGAGTAATGATACACGGGCAAGGCCAGGCAGGAAACATGTGACTTATCAGTAACTTTAGACATCGTAACACAATTTTAAACGAGATTTTATTGTAGATTATACATTTTACTGATACCAATTATATAATATTTACCTTGTTTATTAAAAATAAAAAATATATTTTTTAAATATATATATATATATATATATCTTTTTTTTTTAATGTGGGAAGAGGGGGGGCGGCGCCCCTAGCACCCCTATGGGCCGGCCGCCACTGGTACACGTGCTGTAGAGATGGGCGAGTCCTGATTCATCCGGATCATTAACCCAATGAGCTGGTCGTGACGAGTCTCCCCTCTCCATTAACCCGAGTCCTTTGAGTCCCACACTTGGTGTGACGTACAAATTAAAACTATAAATTGCGTCACTCGCTACTCTCTTTATAACATGTAAAATCACATTACAACGTACCCCAGTCCATCTGCCTACCCTTTAGCAAGTAGGATAGCTGCCAGAAGTGATCGTTTGGCTCAGGGGAGGGGACACGGATCAGTGAAACTTCCTGCAGACTCGTGGGGACTCAGAGGAGCCGACGGCTCCTAACCGTAATAGCATAGCAGATCCAGAGATCCATACTCGTCATGTGCACGAGCATAGCGGCTCCCGCGGCTATATTATGCACGAGTCAACAGCAGACTCGCAGATTCGCAAATCCTGACTCAGTGTGCAAAACATAGCAGACTCGTGCGGACTCAGAGCCGTAACCGTATAGCAGCAGATCCAGAGATCCAGCAGACTCGTCATCATGCACGGTTCAACAGCAGACTCAGATTAGCTAAATTGCAAAATTACCTTTTTTTTGTGATCAATATGTTTTATTAAAGCAAAAGACACCACTTTACACACATTTAACACATACAAACACCAGTATTGCAATGATTACGCAGTCCATGAGAAAATATGGGGGGCATATGATTAGATATAATTATATGTTTAATCATAATAATTGTATAATTAAGACATTTTATATATTCTAACTGTTTTGCAATTTTCTATCATTTGTCATTGTTTGTTTCTTTTTGTGTGCTATGTTCAAAATAAAAGTTTTGCCAAGTAAGATCCTTATTGGAAATGCAGCTATTACACGCAGGAGACTGTTGCACAACATGACAATTTTGTTAGAAGTCTACACTGAAACTTCATTTAGAGCCGGAAACATAATGGACTTAATCAAAATCGCGGGATCCGTGAATCCAGGTCAATGATCGAGAGACCAGTAGTCTACGAGTTAGTCAGCGGAACTTCACAGACTCAGATTCGCAAATCCTGACTCACTGTGCAAAACACAGCAGACTCGTGCGGACTCAGAGCCGTAACCGTATAGCAGCAGATCCAGATATCCAGCAGACTCGTCGTCATGCACGAGTCAACAGCAGACTCAGATTCGCAAATCCTGACTCACTGTGCAAAACACAGCAGAGCAGACTCGTGCGGACTCAGAGCCGTAGCCATATAGCAGCAGATCCAGAGATCCAGCAGACTCGTCCTCATGCACGAGTCAACAGCAGACTCAGATTAGCCAAATCGCAAAATAACCCTTTTTTTTGTGATCAACATTTTTTATTAAAGCAAAATACACTGTGTAGCGGAGGTTAATATAACGTCAGTTTAATATGCTCGTGAAATGCAACAACTTTTCGGTTTCACCGATAGGATTTCTACGGTCTTGGTGATGCTGACACATATGACTCAAATGACTCATATGATCCAGATCTCTTCAATGACTGACTCAGAAGACCCTGAGTCCGTAAAAGGATCCGGATTTGCCATCTCTAACGTGCTGCAGCATTTTGAATCAGCTGAAGCGACTTAACTGACTTCTTGGTACACCCTGATAATAAAGAGTTACAATAATCCAGCCTTGAAGTAACAAATGCATAGACTAGTTTCTCTGCATCGTTTTGAGGCAAGATATGCCTGATTTTTGCAATGTTACGTAAATGAAAGAAGGCGGTGCTTGAGATTAATTTTATGTGGGCGTTAAAGGATAAATCCTAATCAAATATAACACAGAAAAGTCTCACTGGAGGCCAAATGAATGCCATCCATAGTTAATATATCTTTAGATAATTTGTTTCGTAGATTCTTTGGGCCGAGTACAATAACTTCAGTTTTGGCCGTGTTTAACATAAAAAAATGTAATGTCATCCACGTTTTTAAGTCCTTGAGGCAGTGATGAATTGTATTTAGATGATTGATTCCATCAGGCTTGATGGATAAATATAGTTGAGTATCATCCGCATAACAATGAAAATGTAGAGTGATTCCTTATAATATTGCCTAACGGAAGCATATATAATGTGAACAAAATAGGTGTCATGGTTTTGGATTTATGTTTTCATTGTCCACCTTTTATTTTGAAATGTTTTCCTCCTTGTGTCTTGTCTGGTCCTACTTCCTGTATTTGCCTTCCTGTCTTTAGTTTCCCTGATGTGTCTGATTGTGTTCACCTGTTGCCCTTGTGTTTCTTCCTCCAGCTGTGTCTTGTCCTGTGATTACCCTTCTGTGTATTTAGTCTTGTCTTCCCCTGTACTCCATGTCTGTTCGTCGTTTCTCGTCAATGATACCTGTTCGTCTCTTCACTTCCTTGTTCCCTGATCGTCTATTCTTGTCCATGTTACCTGCAGTTTTTGTCCATGCTCCTGGCTGCTTGTAAGTTTGTTCTTGTCGTGCTACCCCGGTTTTGTTTATGTTAAGTAGTTTCTTGTTTTTTCTGTTTTCAGCTTTTTAATAAAGCTCGCTTTTTGTTACCAAACCTTTTTGTATTTTTAACTGCACTTGAGTCCTATTATTCCCCCAACCCTGACAATAGGTCCAAGTACTGAGCCCTGTGGCACTCCATGGCTAACTTTGGTTTGCATGGAAGATTCATCGTTGACACACACAAACTGAGACTGTTCAGATAGATACAGATGTAGCACGTCATTTCGGACGCCCCTACCCATGTGGGCCCGCGATCGGCATGGGGTGGGCCCCTGCTGAAAGGAAAACCCCCCTGCAGGACTTGATATGCCCCCTTGATAAATAAATAAAATTATAATGAAACCAGCTGCAATGGATCATGGATCCACCAGGGGGAGCAGTGATTAAAAAGCTGCCACACTGGAACTCATGTGAAATAAACAGCTGATAGATCTACAGGTATCTGATAATAGTGGATCTTTGTTAAGATCCATATGTCACGGATAGGATCATATTCTGTGCTAAATAAGAGACATGTAATCATTTACAAAACATCACCAAGTTGTTATTTAACAAAATAATGTTGTTTAATCCATGTTGGCGTACTACACAAAACCATCGGTTTGTTTTTTCATCAGGAAATGCAGACCGGCTCACACAAACGATTTTTAATCACCATCCTCACGATCATTTAATGTATCATATGTTTGCCGAATTGACATGAAAGCACTAATAAATGTGGTTTAATCCACGTGAGTTTACAAATACAAAAATAATCGTTTTGTTTTTATTAGGGCTGTCAGTCGATTAAAATATTTAATCGCGATTAATCGCATGATTGTCCATAGTTAATCGCGATTAATCGCAAATTAATCGCACATTTTTTATCTGTTCTAAATGTACCTTAGAGGGATATTTTTCAAGTTTTTAATACTCTTATCAACATATGAGTGGACAAATATGCTTTATATGTTTGTTTATTATCATTTGAACAATGACAAATATTCTCATGAATATTAAACACAACAACCTCTGAACATTACAAATATTCACCTCAATTCAACCTGGAACCTCTCTCATACAATACAAAGTGTGTGTGTGTGTGTGTGTGTGTGTGTGTGTGTGTGTGTGTGTGGTGTGTGTGTGTGTGTGTGTGTGTGTGTGTGTGTGTGTGTGTGTGTGTGTGTGTGGTGTGTGTGTGTGTGTGTGTGTGTGTGTGTGTGTGTGTGTGTGTGTGTGTGTGTGTGTGTGTGTGCACTGTGATGGATCGTTGGAGCTCTGTGCAGCTCAAGGCATATATGCTCGAACAGGTGCTGCCTGGACGCTGCAATCATGTTGCGTGCACTATCCGTGCTGACTTCTCGTACAATGTCCCACTGTCTGGCTACCTGCATAAAGTCAAGTGCTCGGCGCAGTTGTCGGCGAAATGTCATTGAAACAGCTCCTTATATCCGTTAGCGCAGCTAGCTAGCACCAGATGCTAACAACAACAACACGTAAGGTGTGCCTCGCTCGCGCGAGTCGCGCCACACATAGACACTCCCTCCCGGTCCTCCCGATGGCCAGTCCGGGCCTGCCGGTGAGCGTGGAAGTGTGGTCTGCCACAAGCGGGCGGCAGGAGCGGGGCTGTCAGCATCAGCTTGTAGATGGTATTTTACACTCGATGCGCTCTGAAACTACGGCGGCCGAGGACAAAAAATACACATGCGTTAATCGCGTTAAAATAATTAGTGGCGTTAATTTTTTTTTGCGTTAACGCGTTATTAACGCGTTAACTTGACAGCCCTAGTTTTTATATCACATCCGACGGGAGGAAATGCAGTGCTCACGGCTCTCACTACCGATTTTTAATCCTAATTTAATCATCATCTTCACCACGATCATTTATGTTTATGTTCGCCGAATTGACATGAAAGCACTGACAAATATGAATATTCTGTATTCAACTTCATTAAAACGTTATTAACTTGCCCAAACTCAGTAATTCACTAAAAAGAGGTTTATTTTTAATGAAGCCTCGTCATCTCACCATGGGCAAACAGGCTATAATATTATACTTTTGTTAATAGTTTACTGTATTATTAGTGTTTAATATTACTGCTATAACAATCAAACATGGAGTTCATTGTTGTGCAATGTTAAAATCAGACCCTTTTTTTTTTTTTTTCTTTTTTTTAAATAGTCTGAATGAAACGGCAGCTTTTAGGTGATCAGCTGTGTGTTTACACACCTAATGGCCCATCAGCCACAGCTCTCCCATGCAGGACAGCATTGCCGGTCTGAAAGGGTCTCTGGAAATATCAAACATTTAATTAAAGTTTTAAAAACAGTGACAGGTTAAAATCAGAGGTGGAAGAAGTATTCCGATTATTTACCTAGGTAAAAAGACGTGTTAGAAGCAAATGTCCTGCATTCAAAATTGTCAATAGCCCAAGTGAAAAGTATTATCATCTGAAAGTAAAATGAATCATTATGTTATTAGTATTAAATACATATAATTTGTACAACTTATATTTAGAAATACTCCGTTGTAATTATTGATGCATAAATGTGTTCATCCATTCAATGTGGCATCTGCTATAATGGGGTTAATGTATGATATTACTTAATAATACAACACATTACTGTATAATACGTGATAATGTATGAGTTGATTTACTTCGATCTACTGTACTGTGTACACCACAACAATATTACAAAAAATATACTGCATATTAAAGATAAAGAAGTGTAAACATTTACATTATTATGATTATTTAATATATAAAGACTATATATTATTGAATTACAATTAAGATAATAAGATTAGATATACTTTATTTGATCTAAAATATTGATGTTTTTTCGTTATAGTAGCCTGTGAAAACCATAACAAATAAGTGATTAAATGCTACAGTATTCAGCAGACTAAGGTCTACAACACCCAGTTGTCTTTGTGTATTTGTGAATGAAGCGCCATCTCATGGTTAAATCATATAATTGAACAAATGGGGAAATTTGGCAACGCCCTCTAGCAATTTGGCAACGCCCCCAGCTACTAGGACCTAAACCAGCCTAAAGCAGTTCCCTTCATGCCAACTAAGTGCTATAGTCTTTGGAATAGGATGTCATGGTCGATAGTATATAATGCAGCACTGAGATCAAGCAAGACAAGAATAAGTCCTTTGTCTGAGGCTATTAGAAGGTCATTTGTGACTTTAACAAGAGCTGTCTCTGTGCTATGATGTTTTCTAAAGCCCGACTGAAAATCTTCAAATAAATCATTGTTTTTCACTATCAGTCAGACTGATATTTTTGCTTCGTTTATATCTCTCCCATGTTTTTGATGAAGACGTGATTACAGGATGTTTTTCATCTGTCAGTGAAATATTGGAAATCTCTCAGCCTGAATATTTTCTCTCGTGATGGAAAATTAATCGGCGTGCTGAGAGACGCTCCCTGACCTGGAACTGTCACAGGTTTGATTCCTGTAAGCTCTTCAGTCAGTGATACAGAATATCATCACCAGTTTCCAGGAATACATGAATATGCAATGCTTCATTGATGACATATTGTATTAGATTAAAAAGTACTACTTTTAGGAGGATTGATAAATCAACATGTTACACTTTAAGTAGTTCTTTGACTAATATTTATAGTGGCATTTTGTTTTTACCAACCAAAGACATACACAAATGCATACTCCACCAGGGAAACAATAAAATAAATAATTGCAGTGATGCAGTTAACATAATTACAGTAAACCAAGTACATAAACAAATATCCTTTACAGATATATGCAAATATTATTAGTAAACTCGAAAATTCCGAGAATTTTTTCTGTGACTGAAACTTGGGTGCGCTTCCCGATGCTAACATTACCCCCGCTGACTAAGTATTAATAGCATTAGTTGTATTGTTAAGGTACAACAAAGAATATCCATACATATCCAACTGTTTATCTATTACATTTTTGGATTATTGTACCACATTCCTGCATCGTTTCTGAACATCTTTAGATTACCACTGGATTTAATTAACAACCCACAGGTGTGTTCAAAGATCAAAGCGTTTCCACAGCAACGCCCTGCCAGTGAACGAGAGACAGCCTGTCAGAGAATGTATTGACAATATAGAGTGGTGTAGGGATGACGTATTTACCCGGAAATAAGCTGCGCATGGGTTCCTTCGACAAAAAAGCAATGGGATTTCTCCATAGGATTTGGGAAAATAGCTCGAAATAAGGTCTGTTGAAAACAAACCTGTTTGATGAATGCACGTTTTGTTCAGCCGGATAACATCCACATGTCTACCCTACTTTTATAGTTTTCTTATCATAAATCTAATCGCCAGAAGCAAAATGCTAACGTTATGCTATAAACGAACTAAAGCAGGGACGCACGACTTCAACGTCACGCCAACTTAAGATCGATATTCAAAAATACAGATTCAAAATTGTACAAGTTGAAGCTTTTGCTTTAACAGTTTGCAAGAGCGCAGGTACTTGCTTTCAAGCAGAACAGGGGCAAACAAACTTAGCGGGAGTGTTTACTGTTCGGCGTAATGACGTACAACGTCCTTGACAACTTCTGTAGTACTATTCATCCCCTTGTTAACAACCACTGTTCAAAATGGGGGGGAGCCAGGGGGAGGGAGCTCCCCTGAAGGCCGACTTTGAGATAAATAGGGGGAGCCCAAAACAATCGTGCATATTTGTGTCACACAGATTAGAAATGTTGAGTTTCTGTAAATAACAATTCTTGAAATAAATAATAGTTATTGTTCATTACAGTTTCTGAATATTTGTGAATATTTCTGGGTGTTGCCATCTGTACGTGGCGGCGCTGCATTCCTTACGCTACTTACGTTGCTATGGTTACGATGGCGAGGTCGCGGTATTTGAAATGTTCATATTGATATTTTTTTAACTCTGGCTTTGTAATAACAAATATGGCAAAATGAAAACAGCCAAGCCTCGCAGCTTTTGGATTCACAAGCAAAGAAGCTAAGGAGTCTAAAAATGACAACGTGAACAGAACAACTTTTAGTTGGCCGGCTGAAAGCGGCGTTAGGGTCGAGTTTGACAGCTCCACACCGAGAGAGAGGCCTGCCGATGCGGAGCCTGAAGAGGCTTCAACAACGGCCACAGCCGCCGGCGTAGTGACACCATCTTTAGTGACACCGTCTGTAGTGGTGGCAGAGTGATTTTATAGCAATTGATCGAATCTGCGCTGCTGCGCCAGTCAACAGAGCGTGCGTGTGACATATTTAGTAGCAGGATGTGCACTGAAAAATAGGGCTCCCCCGAAAGCAAATGGGTAATTCGAACACTGTTAACAACCATCGTTTTTCAGACACGTAAACTCTTCAAAAATAACCAATGGGGTCACTGCTGATGTATTTAATGACGTAGAACAAAACGTGATCTGTCTCTTAAATTTGTGTCAACCACAGACCTTATTTCGAGCTATTTTCCAATATCCTATGGAGAAATCCCATTGACTCTGAGACGAGGGAACCCGTAGTGGTAAAATGCTAACTCACTTCCGGGTTTTAGGACTCGACACTGCACCACTCTATTGTGCTGCATTATTGCTTCTAAGTAAAAAACTGCAACTCCAATCAGCTAAATATCCTACCCAGAGTATTTAGGATACCAGATGAACACACCTGATGACTCGTGTTTGCTATATGTGTACGTCCGTTTGATTAAATGAGCATATTGGTGCGGCCATGACAAATTTCCCTACATTATGATCACCAAATTATATATGAAGAGTCAAAATTGTGGCCAGCCGTGCAATAGTTGGAAAAAAAATTGAAACAGTGTGAAATGTTCACAAAACATAAGCTGCGACCGTACTAGCTATAAAAAAAATATCTAATTAGTCTAATAAAGTCCATAGTCTCGAGAACCGTGTAAACTTGTAATTTTTGTTCTACGTTAAAGTACGTGGAATCTGTATGGGGTCAAAGTGGGGTGTTTTTGAGCTCTGTTCAAATGGATTTCCCATTCATTCCTATGGGGCTAATGATCGCAGTTTTCTGCGATTTGTGTGAAAACGGCTAGGCGAATCTCTTATAAAAGTATGAAGGGCCATTTAGGCCAAAATTCTAACTAACCTCGCACACACACTACTGAAAACATCTGGCCTTGCACACACACTACTGAAATACTCTCACATTCACTACTGAACACCTCACACACACACAACTGAAAATTAAACCTCACACAAGCAACTGAAATGTAACCTCACACACACACACTATTGAAATCCTCTCACATTCACTAGTGAACACCTCACACAAACACACAACTGAAAATTAAACCTCACACATACTACTGAAAATTAACCTCACACACGCAACTGAAAATTAACCACACACGCAACTGAAAATTAACCTCACACTCATACTACTGAAAGAGTCTCACATTCACTACTGAAAACCTCACACACACACTGCTGAAAACATTTTACTGAAAGGTTCTCAGTAGGGAATGTGCATGTGTTTCACCTGTGTGTGTGTGAGGGGGATTCTTGCTGTAACGGAAGTCATTGTAATTAAACGGAAGTCATTGTAATGAAACGGAAGTAACAAAGACTGAAGAACAATGCTGCAGTGATACAGTATGTGCTAGGGCTGTGCAATTAATCGTATTTTAATCGCAATTACGATTTTGGCCTGCCACAATTACGAAAACAACATAATCGAAAAAAACAATTATTTAGCTTTGCTAGGTTGTGACAGTGCACTGCAACATATTTGATCTAATTAATTTTGGTCTCATTTATTTGTATTTATCATATTTATATATGTTTAGTAGCTTGGGGAAGTGCGCTCCAAAATATTTGTTGATCTTGTTTATTGGTATTTATTATTTTGATATTATTTATTTAAATGTATCATTTATTTTATTTATTTTTGTATTGGTTTTTCAGTTGAATTATACGTTCAGGGTAATCAACAGTTAAAAAGATACTGTTCAAATTATTATTTGTATTTGTTTTAAAGTTCAATAAATGGATTTTTTCAAAGTCAATGAATAATTGTATTTAATAATCGTGATATCAATTATTGACCCAAATAATCGTGATTATGATTTTTGCCATAATCGCACAGCCCTAGTAGGCTATGTGCTGTAATAATAATGCTCGTCTGGTTGGAAGTCCCCATTAAAGAAGAATGAAACAGAAGGTCCAATTCAGCATGGATTTATAGAGAAACAGCACCGCAGCCGTAGGCTGGACCGAGCGTACCGAGCGGTCTACAAACTGAGACGGTCTGGTCTATCGAGGTTTTCTTGTTTACATCACCTGCCTGATCTGCGCTGTTGCACAACGCAGCTCGTGAGGTGGCCTCATGGATGTATAATAAGAACTGGATACAGCATGGGAGGCGGGGTCTCGTTCTTTCCTATGAGAGCTGCTCATTGGCGCATGAGCACAAAATGGCCTGAGATTTTCCAGAGCAAAACGTCACAGATTACCCGTCATGCCTGGCTGTCAGAGCAGAAGTCCCTGTATGTGCGCTCATAGAGCATGCACAGTTGAGTTGCCCCTTAAGCCCCATTCAGTAGAATGAATGGAGAGAGAAAATACATCTGGATTCAGCTTTTAGTGTATTTTACAACTTTAAGGACCTTATGAATCTAATAAGGGCTATACAAGTGTTCATACTAGTTTATTATTATTTACTAGTGATTTACAGACGTTTCTTTCCCAATGTTAGTCAATGGGAAAAAGTATTTCTGGGCCCAGTGACGTCACGGACTGATACGGAAATTGTAGTACCGCCGTTTGGCCACAACGAATATTTTCCTCAGAGTACGGCGCACTTCCTGGAGGCTTGAGTGGCCTAGCAACCCGCTAGCAACATGCACAGCTGCAATAAGCTAACAAGCTAACGAAATTGAGCCAGAACCTTTCTTTTTTTGTTTTACCATTTATTGAAGTGATTGATATTTCAGGCTGAGAGGACAATGGCCAGTTAAATATGGTTGATTAAGCTGTGTATTTCTAGCCAACAGTTATATTAGCATTAGTTAGTTAACAGTAAGTAAATATAGGAGTAACCAAAGTACTCCAGCCTGATCCAAATAAGGGCAAAGAAGCGGGACCTGCTGCCACCGAGCTGGAAGCTCCAGAGCTAGCTGAGGCTAACAAGCTAAGCTAACAATGCTCAGCAGTGCTACTCTGCGATGCTAGCCGGCTAACCTACATCTGTTGCTCCCGGTCTGCACGTTTTACGTTGCTTAAGGTAAGTGAACATGAAACTATTCAGCAAAACTTTCAATAATAATGTAAGGTATTGAGTTTTAGGGATAAAACTTGCATACAAATCTTAAAATGCCTTCAGGTTTCTAAAATATATATAATATGTGGTAAATTCAACAGTGGACCCAGCAAAGATTCACATTTTTGTATGATTTTAGTTATTGATTTTTTGCTGTCACTTTATACTTTTAATAAATTAAAGTCAAGCTTAGTTACATGTGATGGTAGTTAGTGCTCTTACCTGTGTGCCTCCTCTGCAACGCAAAGTAACAGTTCTATCTACTTTAAACAATTAAAAAAACAAAATCAACTACATTTATTGATATACCAATCTTTATTTTAGGGGCCTCTTCTTCTTTTAAATTAAACTTTCAGACGTGATATATTAAAATACAGTAATATTATTGTTTATCTAAAAAAACTGAGCCACTCCTAACAGTTAACTTCATATTTCTTATTGTCTAAAGCATTTATTACACACATTTTCCCCTCTCATATTCACAGTATGGATTTCCAGAGAGCTGCAGAGACTTTGGGAGAAACCTCAGTGTGACGGATGTCCTGTCTGTGGGTTTGGCTGGAGAGGACTTTCTCTGGGAGGAGGACCAGGCTGGACATAGCTGTCACAAACAAATGATGTTCCTGTTTGACTACAAACACACTACAGTGTGCAGATCTTTGTGTTCACAATAAAAGTGTACTTTCTTAGTGAATGTCCCGTATTGGTTTTTAATCTCATATCAGCTTTTCATTTTCTTCTTGCCCCTCGGAGAAAACGGTGAGGCAGTTGTGTCCTTCAGGCATGCCCTTTCCTAACAGAAATGACAAGAAACATACAACCTATGAGCTTATTGCAGAGCAAGTGTGTTATTTATGAAAGAGGTGTGTTTGTTTATTTAGGGGCTGTAGAAACAATATATATTTTTTATTTTAATGTTTTTTTTTAATTCAACACTTTTACAAGAAAGATAATCAGATTATGAACGAACAGCATGCAGTTAATCAACATTAAAATATATGTTATTAAAATAATATTCAACTGTTATCAGAATTTAGTGCAACTGTAGAATCATGCTGTTCGGTTGTCTCAGTGCAAGAACCACTTTCACCACGTTTTTACAGACAATATGTAGAGACAAATGGTAGCAATTCTCACAAAGTAAAATAATAATTGCCTTAAATACATTGACATGTGAAAGCTGACAAAAAAATCATGTTGCTTGGTAAATCTAAATTTAACTTTTTGCATGTAAGGAACACTCAACTTCCCTGATGTCAGTATTAAGTCATGTTTAATGGAATGTATATCAGTGTATTATAGTCGTTACTTTATATATTTAAACCAGAACGTTTCTCGATTCTTTGTACAGTATGAAAGGAGTCTTTGTACCTTTCACTCCATGCTGAAGTTCACTGATGTTAGGAATCTAGGTCTGTTTCTCGTGTTCAGCATCCTCTGGTCTGTCTGCATCACCTGGAAACTTTAAACAAACAGATATATATATATTAGGGCTGTCAGTCGATTAAAATATTTAATCGCGATTAATCGCATGATTGTCCATAGTTAATCGCGATTAATCGCAAATTAATCGCACATTTTTTATCTGTTCTAAATGTACCTTAGAGGGATATCTTTCAAGTTTTTAATACTCTTATCAACATATGAGTGGACAAATATGCTTTATATGTTTGTTTATTATCATTTGAACAATGACAAATATTCTCATGAATATTAAACACAACAACCTGAACATTACAAATATTCGCTTCAATTCAACCTGGAACCTCTCATACAATAATACTGTGTGTGTGTGTGTGTGTGTGTGTGTGTGTGTGTGTGTGTGTGTGTGTGTGTGTGTGTGTGTGTGTGTGTGTGTGTGTGTGTGTGTGTGTGTGTGTGTGTGTGTGTGTGTGTGTGTGTGTGTGTGTGTGTGTGTGTGTGTGTGTGTGTGTGTGTGTGTGTGTGTGTGTGTGTGTGTGTGTGTGTGTGTGATCGTTGGAGCTATGTGCAGCTCAAGGCATATATGCTCCAACGGGAGCTGCCTGGATGCTGCAATCATGTTGCGCGCACTATCCGTGCTGAGTGTGCTGACTTTTCGTACAATGTCCCACTGTCTGGCTACCTGCATAAAGTCAAGTGCTCGGCGCAGTTGTCGGCGAAATGTCATTGAAACAGCTCCTTATATCCGTTAGCGCAGCTAGCTAGCACCAGATGCTAACAACAACACGTAAGGTGTGCCTCGCTCGCGCGAGTCGCACCACACATACACACTCCCTCCCGGTCCTCCCGATGGCCAGTCCGGGCCTGCCAGTGAGCGTGGAAGTGTGGTCTGCCACAAGCGGGCGGTAGGAGCGGGGCTGTCAGCATCAGCTTGTCGATGGTATTTTAAACTCGATGCGCTCTGAAACTACGGCGGCCGAGGACAAAAAATACACATGCGTTAATTGCGTTAAAATAATTAGTGGCGTTAATTTTTTTTTGCGTTAACGCGTTATTAACGCGTTAACTTGACAGCCCTAATATATATATATATATATAACAGTCACAGACTTTTTTATACTTACTAAGCATTTTATTATCATTACACTGATGATACATGTCAAAAAGGATAAATATATATATTTTAGGGCTGTCAATAACGTTAATAACGCAAAAACGCCACTAATTATTTTAACGCAATCAACGCATGTGCATTTTTTGTCCTCGGCCGCCCCGTAGTTTCAGAGCGCATCAAGTTTAAAATACCATCTACAAGCTGATGCTGACAGCCCCGCTCCTGCCGCCCACTTGTGGCAGACCACACTTCCACGCTCACCGGCAAGCCCGGACTGGCCATCGGGAGGACCGGGAGGGTGTGTGTATGTGTGGCGCGAGCGAGGCACACCTTACGTGTTGTTGTTGTTGTTAGCATCTGGCAGAGGTGGGACCAAGTCATTGTTTTGCAAGTCCGAGTCAAGTCTCAAGTCTTTGCGCTCAAGTCCGAGTCAAGTCTCAAGTCTTTGCGCTCAAGTCCAAGTCAAGTCTCAAGTCAGGATGGGCAAGTTCAAGTCAAGTCCAAGTCCTACATTTTGACAAAACGATTCTTAAACAAGTCATTATGTGCTTTTCAACAAATGTAATGACATCGATCAACAGAATAATACTTAATGATCAAACTGCTCTTTATTAGTCACATTAATCATTTAATAATCCATTTTCTCTCTGCTGGTAAAGTAACGTGTTTTCTTCTATTTTAAGAGGGATCAGTAAGGTAAGGCTACCGTGACGGTTTGATTCAGAAGGAGTTTAATGTATAAGCTCCCTGATGTTAAGGTATCCAGAATGTTTATTTCCACTGTGTACATGTTATAAGGGACCCACAATCTATCTTTATGCAAGAGATAATGTGCAGCGAGGCGGTCTTTATGCGGAAAAAAACCTGAATCTAGATCCCTCTGCAGGTGGTACTTTAAGTATATTTTGATGATAATACTTTTCTACTTTTACTTGAGTAACATTTTGAATGCAGGACTTTTTATTGTAACCGAGTATTCCTACACACAGGTACTTTTACTCAAGTACAAGATCTGAACTTCTCCCACCTCTGGCAATAAATCCTGAGTGGTTACCAAAAAAAAACCCTGCTCTGAAGGCTATTTTTATTTTACAAATCCTGCACTCAGCTTTGCTTTCTCCAATATCATTGAAATGCAGCCAGATGCTGCTTCTTTTTTCGGTTTTCGCAGATTTCTTGACTTTTTCCGACGCGCTTGCATTTAAATCCGGCTCCCCGTGGCTCTGTAGCTGGCCTGTACCACTACACCTGCTGTCTTTGGAGCGTCTGCCCCCCACCCTTCTTTCACATAATGGTATGATCCTAGTGTGTCCTCGCATATGATTGGCCGCATGGTGGCTCAGCAAAATAAAGTCCCGCCCCTGCCTGCATGGATTCACAGCAAGAGTTGCAGCGGCTGAAGATTCTGCTCTCCCCGACGGGAGTCTGCTCTTCTAACGGCAGCTCGCGATCGGCGTGTTGGAGACCCCTGAATTAAATGATCAAGTCACCTCAAGTCAGAAGGCTCAAGTCCAAGTCAAGTCCCGAGTCATTGGTGTTCAAGTCCAAGTCGAGTCGCAAGTGTTTTGTGATTTTGTCAAGTCGAGTCCAAAGTCATCAAATTGGTGACTCGAGTCTGACTCGAGTCCAAGTCATGTGACTCGAGTCCACACCTCTGGCATCTGGTGCTAGCTAGCTGCGCTAACGGATATAAGGAGCTGTTTCAATGAAAACAGAGGAGCGACATTTCGCCGACAACTGCGCCGAGCACTTGACTTTATGCAGGTAGCCAGACAGTGGGACATTGTACGAAAAGTCAGCACACTCAGCACGGATAGTGCGCGCAACATGATTGCAGCGTCCAGGCAGCTCCTGTTCGAGCATATATGCCTTGAGCTGCACATAGCTCCAACGATCCATCACAGTGTCTCCACATTCATTCTCACACACACACACACACACACACACACACACACACACACACACACACACACACACACACACACACACACACACACACACACACACACACACACACACACACACACACACACACACACACACACACACACACACACACACACACACACACACACACACACACACACACACACATTTTGTATTGTATTATTGTATGAGAGAGGTTCCAGGTTGAATTGAGGCGAATATTTGTAATGTTCAGAGGTTGTTGTGTTTAATATTCATGAGAATATTTGTCATTGTTCAAATGATAATAAACAAACATATAAAGCATATTTGTCCACTCATATGTTGATAAGAGTATTAAAAACTTGAAAAATATCCCTCTAAGGTACATTTAGAACAGATAAAAAATGTGCGATTAATTTGCGATTAATCGCGATTAACTATGGACAATCATGCGATTAATCGCGATTAAATATTTTAATCGACTGACAGCCCTAATATATTTACATCATACCTATCATTTTACGTTTCATTCATTCCTTCATTACAATTGTTAGTAATTCTTGAACCCGGGACAGACAGACTGAAAAGAGTCAAGGGAAGCCCATAAAAGTTAACGGCATTTAATTACACATATAAAGCATATTTGTCCACTCATATGTTGATAAGAGTATTAAAAACTTGAAAAATATCCCTCTAAGGTACATTTAGAACAGATAAAAAATGTGCGATTAATTTGCGATTAATCGCGATTAACTATGGACAATCATGCGATTAATCGCGATTAAATATTTTAATCGACTGACAGCCCTAATATATTTACATCATACCTATCATTTTACGTTTCATTCATTCCTTCATTACAATTGTTAGTAATTCTTGAACCCGGGACAGACAGACTGAAAAGAGTCAAGGGAAGCCCATAAAAGTTAACGGCATTTAATTACACAAATGATGCAGTGATATACAATGAAATCCGCGAGTTGGTGGCTCCCCCCTGCCAGCTGTTGGTCCCGTCCGCGTTGGGGGCAAGGAAAGAGACCGATTCTTCCTGTGGCTCCCAGGTAATCGAGAAGGGTCCAGCTGCGGCCGCGGCAAGTACACGACACGACACGCCCCCTACACGACACGGCCACCTGACACGACACTACGGTGGCTGAGAGACCGTACATGGCACATTAAAAACGAATTGCAAATGTTATTGTAGCATTTTAAGCAACTATTAGGCAAATAAATTAATAACATGGTCTATCCGTTTGAGACACAACAGTATAACTTTCAACCCAAATCATTTTGTCAACAAACGGTGGTTTAGTAAACTTTTTTAATATATAAAATAGGTATTAATGATGTTTGTCTAACTGCTACACATGTATTTATTAGGGCTGTCAGTCGATTAAAATATTTAATCGCGATTAATCGCATGATTGTCCATAGTTAATCGCGATTAATCGCAAATTAATCGCACATTTTTTATCTGTTCTAAATGTACCTTAGAGGGATATTTTTCAAGTTTTTAATACTCTTATCAACATATGAGTAGACAAATATGCTTTATATGTTTGTTTATTATCATTTGAACAATGACAAATATTCTCATGAATATTAAACACAACAACCTCTGAACATTACAAATATTCGATTCAACCTGGAACCTCTCATACAATAATACAATACAAAGTGTGTGTGTGTGTGTGTGTGTGTGTGTGTGTGTGTGTGTGTGTGTGTGTGTGTGTGTGTGTGTGGTGTGTGTGTGTGTGTGTGTGTGTGTGTGTGTGTGTGTGTGTGTGTGTGTGTGTGTGTGTGTGTGTGTGTGTGTGTGTGTGAGAATGTGGAGAGCTGCCTGGACTGCAATCATGTTGTGCGCACTATCCGTGCTGAGTGTGCTGACTTTTCGTACAATGTCCCACTGTCTGGCTACCTGCATAAAGTCAAGTGCTCGGCGCAGTTGTCGGCGAAATGTCATTGAAACAGCTCCTTATATCCGTTAGCGCAGCTAGCTAGCACCAGATGCTAACAACAACACGTAAGGTGTGCCTCGCTCGCGCGAGTCGCGCCACACATACACACATACACACATACACACATACACACACCCTCCCGGTCCTCCCGATGGCCAGTCCGGGCCTGCCAGTGAGCGTGGAAGTGTGGTCTGCCACAAGCGGGCGGCAGGAGCGGGGCTGTAAGCATCAGCTTGTAGATGGTATTTTAAACTCGATGCGCTCTGAAACTACGGGGCGGCCGAGGACAAAAAATACACATGCGTTAATCGCGTTAAAATAATTAGTGGCGTTAATTTTTTTTTGCGTTAACGCGTTATTAACGCGTTAACTTGACAGCCCTAGTATTTATACATAAATGTAGATATTTGTGAACATCTAAATATAATTGTTAAAGGTTTTAAGATATACATAATCACATCATGGGGTCATTAAGGACCAAATTAGGAGGGCCAGTCAGGCCACTAATGAGCTCAATCATTCACATGTATTATTATTACTTTATAAATTAAAAGTACTAGGGGTCTATTACAAAACCTTTGAAGGAATCGTCATGCATTCTGAATGTTTCTGTACTTTAAAAACATCATGGCTCAAGATCCTGTTCAAGATTATTCATACTCATTTGTGAATTTAACATCCATATTCACTCAAAACTGAAACAACACCAACATTATTTTTGAAAGCATTGCAGGCCTAAAGCTCCACGTCAGTGACCTATATTTTAATTTCTTCCATCAAACTTTAAAAATGGCAAACAGCATGTTTTTAAAGATTTAATCTTTTAAGAAACAAAATATCAAATTTGAACAGAAGGGTTTAAAAACACGTTTTTAATGCAAATAAACTTGAAACATAAACCTATTTGTCATTTCAAAATTCACTTGTATTGTCTGCGTGAAAGGCACAGTAAACTATGAGCGAATACATATCAACATTAAAAAAATGACAAAGTCGTACAATATATACCATGTGCTACTGTCTAGGATTAAGTATGATGAGACTTTTTTTAAGGAGGGACCCCAGAGCCAAGGGCAGGCCGAGCAGACCGCCTTTTCCCGCCGCAGGCTTCCCCGGTGATGGGCTCCGTGTAACAAGTCCCCTCAGTCTGTGCGGGGAGCTGCACCACGGTGATGCTGCTGTCATCGCTCGCCTCTCCTCCGGTGGTGCCCTCGGCTCCCTCCGCCGCCACACTGCCCAGCACACTGGAGATCACTAATGTCTCTCAGCCACCGTAGTGTCGTGTCAGGTGGGCGTGTCGTGTAGGGGGCGTGTCGTGTAGTGTCGTGTACTTGCCGCGGCCGCAGCTAGACCATATTGGGGTAATCAGCTGTAGTCTTCTCCTATTGGCCGGCGTCGACGGGGGCGTGTCCAATGCAATTCCTGCCGGTTTCTGCTGCTGAATTACATCATTCTGATGTCTGTGATTATTTAAACATTCCCTAATAAACGTGATTTCAGCGTCAATAAATGAGTGTTAAACCCAGTATGTTTAGGGTACAACATCACGTCATTTCACCTTCAATTCACGGTTTGAAAACGTAACATTTCGCCACATGCTAATGCTAACCGGACATGACGAAATTCACTAGCGGAAAACCGGAAGTCAAGTGTGAATATTCGGTTTTTAGAATAAAACAGATTTAAATTAAATACAGTGTATTTAATTCAAATTGCGCCATAACAACATTGATTTTAATTTCTTACACAATCCTAAATATAAATGTATGTAGCTTATTTCCCATTTGTTTGAGTGAATAAATACATTATTTTGTTGACAGCAACAACAACAAAGAAGAAAATAACATCTTTCAGTGAGCAGATAACATAAAGTGCCATTTTAACTGTGAGGCTTATCCACTGAAGCTTCATGCAAGTGCAACATTTAACCTTAACATTAAAACTAGTTATTTTTAACACAATTCTTACAAATTCAACATTCTTTATCCGTGCATAGACCATTGGTGCGTTCACACTGGACGCGATGCGATTTTTGCGGGCGGCGCGATTACATGTAAAGTCAATGCAAAGTTGTATGGGGTGTGACTTGTGCCAACTTATGAACTAACTGAGCAGCCAATCGTGTCGATCGTCGCCTACCATGCCGTGAACTATGCCGCGAGAGAAGTAACGGGACACTCGTCGCCACCCCTCTCGTCTGAGAAGCTACGTGACGTCTGAAGTTACTTTACTTTGGTAGTTATCACCAAATAACCCAGTAATGTTACAGCTACGTAGTTGCTGTTCAAGCTAGAATCTATTTCAATATAGTTTTGGTATTAAAATAAATAATGTAAGTAAGTAAGTAAAACTTTATTTATATAGCACCCTTCTCAACACGAATGTACAAAGTGCTTTACAGTACAGTACACAATTCACAGTACAACTAAAATGTAGAATAAAAGGCATAAAAAGGCATAAAACAACAGCAGGTAATACATAGGATAAAACATACGATAAAACACCAATAAAAGACAGCTACTAACTCCGACGCCCCAAAGGCCTGTCGGAAGAGGTGGGTCTTTAACTCTCCCTTAAAAATCTCTATTGAGGCAGAGGTTTTTATTTTCTGGGGGAGTTTGTTCAATAGCCTTGGGGCCACCGCCTCAAAGGCACGGTCCCCCTTAGTTTTTAGCCTGGTTCGGGGCACCCTTAGGAGGCCTTGCTCAGAGGACCTCAGGGCCCGGGTTGTGCTGTGAGGGTGGATCAGGTCATTGATGTAGGCTGGGGCTTGGCCATGGACAGCTCTATATGTGAAAACTAGGACCTTAAATTGGGTTCTGAGATGGACAGGGAGCCAGTGCAGGGCAGAAAGAATCGGAGTGATGTGGCATGTTTTTTTGGACCGAGTGAGTAATCTGGCTGCAGCATTTTGGACCTGTTGTAACCGGTGTATTGATGTTTTGTTGAGGCAGGAGAACAGAGCATTACAGTAATCAAGCCGGGATGAAATAAAGGCATGGACAGCCATCTCCATTTCTGCGTTTGATAGAACCCCCCTGAGCTTGTTACACCTCTTGTATTCCCTGAACGCCAAAACAACCACAGACAAGAATATATATTTTTAATTATCAAAATGATAACAAAGTCTGAAAAAACTGAAGAAGCCTGTCTTCCTTTGGTCTCCAGGAGAAAACGCCACTGTATATCACCAAGTTCTCATATAGTTTTGTGTGTAAAATAGATCGTTGCAGTGAACACAACTTTATTTATTTGTTTATGTTTTTTTTTATATGGAGGGATACAGTATAGATAGAAGCTCAAAGAAGAAGCAACCCCTATATATTTTTTATTTTATTTCATTTCATTTTGGCAAATATAGAGTTAATGTGCGGAGATTATAATGTCCCGTTTCCTAAAATATGTATTGTTTTATGATGTTTAGTTGACAAAATAGTCACTGTAGTCACTACATTTTCCTGCACTCAAGCATACATCTGAAGACAAGAGTTGTGTCCCCCTTTGGCCACAAGAGGGAGTATGCCTTTAAGTGAGCGCTTCTGTCAGGAGGAAACAAAGATTCGCCAACACATTGTACTCTACTGCTGAGAGGCTGTACACAGACGTGAAACGATGTGCTGCAATGTCTGTGTATTTTTTAAGAATGCCAAGTAAAGGAAGAAAGTAGTAACTCACACTGAGTCTAAATACATTATTTTATTTCATTATGTTCCCCCTTCATTTGAGAAACACTATCCAATGATTTATTAGTTCTGGGTTACACACACACCATCACTGAATTAATTCTAAAACCAAGAATAACCTACATAAAAAAATAGGGAGCCCTGGCTCAAGGACGGACAAAACAAGGACACCAAACATGATTATTTTCCAATTACAGTATATTTATTTAAAGAGAGTAACTAAATTGTGATATCAGTTTAATCAGTAATGTGTGTGGTGCATGGGTGTGTGATGTGTCAGTATATCAAGCAAAACAAAAAGAGAGAGAGGCGCTGAGCTGCACCGTGCAGCGATCAGCTGATCCCGAGCAGAGAGAGAGAGAGAGAGACCTGCTAGACCCAACCTGCTAGACCCAACTCTTATTAATCCCCGTACCGGACAATTGTTATTTGTTCCAAATCGGAACCGGATTTCGGTTCCCGACCCTCATCACATCTCCAGCCACAGCCGTGGTCTTGACCGGTCTTGACATAAAATCTCGAGTCCTATAGGTCCGATACCGAGACAAGAACGAGATAAAATGCAGTCGATTCCGAGACAAGACCAGTGCTTGAATTGGAATAAAAAAGGTGCGAGTACTCTAAATCAGCAACTGTTTCAAGTCAATTTATTTATACAGCCCAAAAACAAGTATTTGGCTCAAAGTCATAGTATATCCTAATGCTGGTGAGTTTGTCTCTGTTTTTTACAAGTGGGGAGTGGACCTGAGACCCTAGGGGGGTCCGGGGGCAATATTTTTTTAATATTGAAGTTAAATGCATCAATCTGGTGCACTTTGAGAGCAAAATGAAGAGATATATGGATACCTCTCAACATCCATATGAAACAGAACTGTAAACAGATTTACTTTTTCTTTATGGATATAGAGAGGTGAAGTCCCTCCCCTTCCAGTTGAGCTCCATGGGACCTTATTTCGGAAAAGTTATGCATTGAAGCAATGGAGAGAGAAAGATTATCTTTCGATCCCGTTTGAATTGTGCCACGAATTACACATATGATGTTTGTCAATTTAAAAGATAATTTTACAAGTCAAAAAAATAAAAATGTGTCGTAAAACTGTGAAGTAACACTTTTTTTGTGTGAAACCGCTCAATGAACTACATCTCCTGTCTCGCACCACACACCAAGACGGCCGTCACGTTGGCACATTTCACTTCTTTCTTTCAGAATGAGGCGAAAAGTATTAAAAGAGGTGAAAATCACTACAAGTCTGGGCATGTTGAGAGCTGTACATACACACAAGGGGAGTGAGTCGGTTCCGTAAGAGCCAGCATGCAGGACCGGGATTCTGGGATTTGTAGTCTTTCTAGTTGCGTATTTTTCATAGTCTTTTATTTCAACAGTGACTTTTTTGACATGGAAATTATTATTTAAGATTGACAAACATCATATGTGTAATTCGTGGCACAATTCAAACGGAATCGAAAGATAATCTTTCTCTCTCCATTCACTTCAATACAAACTTTTTCCGAAATAAGGTCCCATGAGTCCCACCAAAAGGGGAGGGACTTCGCCTCTCTATAAAAGAAAGTAAAGCCTGACTCCTACTGGCGGCAGGAAAGGAGAGAGGGAATCGATGGAGCTGCCAGGGAGGACACAGGGGAATCCAGACGGTGGTTTATGGGTGGGCATATTTGTTGTCATGCGTCATGACGTGCCGCCGGCGGCTGAGTACCGGCATTTTACTGAGTACCGGCACCTTGCAGATCACGGACCCGCACGGGTAGGCGTCTGAAATGAAGTGCTACATCATTCATGCACCGTCTGTTTTAACCGCAGAGCGAGTCACAATAGTCCGATATAAGCATGAAGAACAAACAAACACGGCCGAGTTCAAGTTATGTTCCCCGGATGAGCTGAGCAGGCAGAGTCCCTGTAGCTTCACAGAGCTGCTAGCAGAGAGACAGGAAGCTAACAGCAGCAGTCACTGGACAGAGCTGTCACTCAATGTAACCACGCCCTAATTTATGCATAACTTTAAAGGAGAGGTGTCATGGCCATTTCCACTGATCATAATTCCATTGTTGAGGTCTACTAGAATAGATTTATATTGTGCATTTTTCCAAACTCACATTGGTTTCTCATACAGCATCTCTGTAAACTACGTGTATTCACTGAATTTCACTCTCTGCCTTTAACGGCTCGTTGTAGCTCCAATAGCTCCAGCCCCCACCCTCCCTGTGAGCACAGTGTGCTCTGATTGGTCGGGACGTTGTGAATCGCGCTGAGCTCCGTGGAGGTGTTGTTTCCTTGTTAGCGATACACAGCCAAACACAGCCAAACTCATCCTGAGCACACACAAACTCACAGCCGAAGTAAAAACAATAAGTGTGGCTTGATATTGAGTAAGAAAAAGGTTGATAAACTCTGTGAGAATGGGTCTGCAGAGAGAATTTCGCCGCGATCCCAACTGTCTGTTATCAGCCTGCAGCCAGGGAGGAGAAATCAGCTGAGCTGCCTGCTCCCTGCACACAGATGTGTGTGTGAGGAAGTCCGTGGATCGGTCAATTTGGACCAATCAGCGGGGGCTTAACGTAACGGCTCCGCGGTTTGGTCCATTTCGTTCCGGGTACGGCTTGACATCATGCCGTACCCGGAACGAAATGGAAAAATCAAATGGACAATGACGTATCTCCAACGAGGCATTTTGGGGAGGTATTTTCTGTGTTAGAGGTTTACTCGCTACAGGGTGTACTTTGAGGGTTTTGACTCTGCACACCGTTTACATGCATAAAAACCTTCATAACACACAAGGGGACAGGTAATAACCGGAAAAGCATGACATGGGAGCTTTAAGATAATATAAGCTATCAGTAGCAGAACAGGCACACAGGATACCCGGAGAACAACAACTGGAAGTTACAACACGCTTACTGCAATAGCGAGGGTCCGTAATTAAACAGATGAGTTGAGAACAAATTCAACCCCCACACAGTTGTCATGAAGGGGGAATCTAACTACTGTATACAGAGAATATGGTTTTTTGAAAACATGTTTATTTCTGCTGTAAAGTTGGTCATTTTAACATGGGGGTCTATGGAAATTGGCCACTAGATGAACTGCAGTTTGAGGCACTTCCTTATTGGCCTCCCGGCTCTGCCCCAGAGTTTGCCGCTTGAATCAAACACATGTTAATGGTCATGTGAAATTGTCAATAGGTTTTAACAGTGAGTTACAAAGCTTGACATTATCCCATCATATCTTATACTGACACAAGAAGTTTGCAGGAATTTTTCACATATTTTAACCTGTTAAGCCCCAAGCCTGTTTTTCAGGTCACAGGCTCGAAAATAACATTCCCAGAACAAATGACAATAACTTCCCTTCTAAAAGGGGTAAATTAATAATCTTTTTTCTCAAAGCAATGATAAACCTGTGAGTTGGATGTAGAAAAGTCAGAATCAATATAGATTTTTTTTATTTTAAAGTAAATTCAGATTGAACATAGTAAAAAAAAAAAATCATTACTTATAGTGAAAACCACCCTTGAATGATGTAGTAGACTAAAAGCTTTAGGAATCCAAACTATAACATATAATAAGTACCCTGTATCAAGATTGATGCAAAACAAGTGACATTTGACCTTTTTAGAGAGGTTTAGCAAAAATAAAACCACCTCTGGGGTCATTTGGGTGGAAATGGGTTTATTTGCCGTTTCTCTGGAACCCATTGGTCGATTGTGATGATTGACATCTCATTTGATCCGTTAGAGCCAATAGAATTGAAGGGGAATTTCCACATACACACACACGTTACCATTGAGAAGTGAGAGCTATGCGCACGCAGTTTGCCCAAAGCGAAACCTATCTTACGCTCTGAAATCTGAAAACTGAAAACTAGGTTTAATGCTGATGGATTATCAGAAATCATTTCAAAGTGACACAGACACATTGGATTAACCTATGAATTAACCTTCAGCAACGTTTTTATCGTTTTAATGCCATTGAAGACAACTTTTGTTCAGAAAACAACAAAGGTAAGACATATTGCCGTGTTGGCTACCTAATGCTACGTGGTGTGATGTCTTTGTTAGCTTCTTATGTCGCGAGTTCGGATCGGTAAGTAATGATACTAATACCTGTAGAATCTGTGGAATCTCAGCTTGTTAATCGATATCTTGTTTGTGCAGATACGATAAGTAATAAGGGTATTTTAACGTGAGTTCTGTGCTAAGTGTGTTAGCATATTTTCGCTCAGGGCTAATTCAGAGCCTTTGTTATTACCCTTATGTTTCGTTTTGCTCAAAATGTTAATATGTGACCTGCTCTATCGAAATCAGTCGCATTGACCCGAAGACACATTTTGAGTTGTATACACTGTTGGAAAGAGGAGATTCCTAGCTTTCTAATGATATCAGGATTATTGTTGTACTCCAAATATTAAGCAAAATATGTCACATTATATAATCACTGTCACCGCGTCGTCATTTTGAGAAAAAGGCCTTCAAAGTTTCCTCTTCTCTGGAATCCATCGATCTGATTGATTATTAGCGGAGCAAATGATCAAAATAATACGGAGGGGAAATATTTTCGTTTGGATTAATGGTCTGGGGGAAGCTCGCGAGTGTGTTTGTGTGTGTGTGTGTTTGTGTATTTTTGCGTTTGTGTGTATTGCGTTTGTTTCCCGGGGAAAACACTCACGAGAAACACCGGCTGTTGTTATGCCTGCTGTGACGTTAAGTTACTCCGTTCTCCGCTTGTAATTATGCCGTTACAAGCTTCAAAGTTCTATTTATCATCTGAATTTGCTGAAACAAGTTTAATATTCTGAAAGCCAAGACTTAGTTTATTTGAAATCAGATGAAAACAAACTGTAACGGACCCTGCCGTGTTATCTATGATTACTATACGCCTTACATTCATAATTTCAGCCGGAGGGAGGGGGAGCTGCACTGCGGAAGAGCTGGGTGCGAGTGAGAGGTGCCTGTCATCTTCCCTTTACAAGCTTCAAAAATGTATCTATCGTGTTATTTTGGAAATAAAAGTTTCATATTCTGAAAGCCAAGACTTTGTTTATTTAAAATCAAACAAAACACCCCAAAAAACTATTTTTTTACGCAAATCCACGTTTAGTTTGAAATGAGCCGTTGCGACTTCCGACTGATTTCGATAGAGCGGGTCACATATTGTCTGATAGCTGAGTTTCTTCCCGTTAAGTGGGTATGACACATTAATAGGTTTTTAAATGTTATGAAGCCCTCAGACGCTGTTTCTTGCAGATGTTGCGATTTTTTCCCCCGCCCGCGGGGGAATGGGGCTTCACAGGTTAACAGGCCTTCCTTTAGTGGCAAAGTTTATATTATCTAAGGCAAGACAGAGAGAGAGGCATTTTTAGGGAAGAGTTTTTCTTGATTTTTCCAAAAGACAGAAATCATTTGTTAAGCTTGAAGAAAATAAAAATAATATGTTTTTCTTGGTGTTTTTAAACCTTGGAATCTCAGAGAAAATACCAAAACGTTTCAGGCTTTCAGTTAGTGTGGCTGAACATGTTTCTGATAATCGGTACAGAACATGTGAGCAGAATTCTTTGATGATCATAATCAGTGTTACCTCATCATTATTGCATTTCACACGTGGATTATATCGTCATAAAGGTGTAATAGAGATGGATTTATACTCTTTTTAGTTCATTAACAAGGCCCACTTACTGTTTGACCGTCTGGAATAGGCTGCTTGTTAAAAATGAATTTATTCATAACTAATGAACTAATTATAACTAATTAATATTTAGAATACAGCCAAATAAAATTGACCATTATTGTTGCAACAGGAGAGCAAATGATATTTCTATTCTATTTGTATAATCTCAATTAACTGTCCAAAAATCTGACATCAGCCTTTTTCAGTTTTCAAATGAATCCACATATTGAACTCAGGACTTTTACCTGCATTGTAGTATTTTAAGACCATTATAGTAATACCTTTACTTAAGTAAAGGATCTGAGTACTTTTTCCAGCACTGCTTCTATGTAAAAAAAAAAACAGAAGGATATGCTATAAAAACCAAGGGCCAAAAGAAGTGACTACGTGTATCTGTTACCCCATTTTCCCACGTAATTTGAATTTTGTCACAGAGTTAATCAAAAATAATTTAAGTAGAATACAAAGCAGCTCTTCCCATGGATAAAATGAGGACTTGTATTTGTATTTACTAATGGGGGGCAGAGGTGGGAAGTAGTAAAGTACAAATACTTGAAAGTATCATGAACCTCACTCCATGGAGTATTGTGGTGGGAGAGGACGCTGGCACGGTTGCCGCTTCTCTTTTTTTACATGGATAATATGGATGTTTGTACCGACTCCTTCCCAGACAACAATCCACTGACCTGCTAACCCCCATCAGCTGGACCCTGTGACATCAGCTGGTTTAGAGAGCAGCTGGCCAGGATCAGCGGACCACCATCGGGACACCCCGGGCCCCCTGCCACTGTGAGGCATATCCCGACAGCCTCTCAACTGTCCCGGTGAGATCAGGCCTGGCCCTGCCACCCTCCAGTCAGCGGGCTGCTAACGTTAGCTAGGAGTGGCTGCTAACGCTAGCTGCTAATGTTAACTGGGTTGACTTCATGTGTCTTGAGACCTGGCATCAGCCAGAGGCCTATTCGGTCCTGAATGAAGCCTGTCCTCCTGGCTATAATTACCTGGAGAAAGCCTGCAGCCCTGTGGCGGCTTTAGAGGTAATACACTGCAGTGACCTAAAATTGACCCCTTGTCTCTTCCTGAACTATCCTCCTTTGAATGCCTCACATTCAACTGCAAACCCCCTTTCCCCATGTCTATTCTTCTCATTTACCGGCCACCCAAACCAAACCCAGCCTTCATCTCAGAGATAAATGAACTTCTCACTTCACTCTGTTCCACATTTGCAAATACTGTCATACTCGGGGATTTGAACATACGTTGACACCCCTTCCTGCCACCATGCAGCTGAGCTCCTATACTTACTGGATGTTCTCAACCTAAAACAGCTTGTTGATGTGCCCACACATTCCAGGGGGCACACGCTTGACGGATCACAAGGTCATTTCAATGGAGTGGAAATTGTCTCACCACACAAAGCCCATCCGCTAAATCCATTTCAATAAAACCTGAACAGCGTCCTGGATCTCCACGCCCCAGTGAAAACTCTCACGCTCAGGCCCCTAGTTCACTTCAGAGCTAGGGAACATGAAGGCAGCTGGGCATGTTCTCGAGCGGCATCTCGCACAATCTGGACCCACTGTTCACAGATTAGCCTATTAGGAACATCAGAAGGCCTATTCAAAGTCTCTCAAGAAAGCACAGTCACAGTTCTACTCTCTCAGCAGGAGGTTGAGGACATAATCCGCAGGATGAAACATTCAACCTGCACCCTGGACCCTCTACCCACAGCCCTGGTAAAATCCAACATCTGTGCTATAGGTCCCCTGATCCCCCACGTCATCAACCGCTCCCTCCAGGCTGCTGATGTTCCATCTGCTCTTAAAACTGCCGTCATCAGACCCCTTCTTAAAAAACCCGCCCTAGACCCAGACGTCCTCACTAACTACAGGCCCATTTCCAACCTCCCATTCCTAGCCTAGGTGCTGGAAAAAGTATTTGTTGCCCGGCTACAGAACCATCTCAAATTAAACTTTCTCTTTGAGAAATTCCAGTCCAGTTTCCGTTATGCCCAAAGCATGGAACAACTCTAGTCAGGGTCACAAACGACCTTCTGATGGCCGCTGACTGGCTCCCGATCTCTCCTCATCTCTCCTCATCTCTCCCGATCTCCCCCCATCCCTCCTCATCTCTCCTCGTCCTCCTGGATCTGACTGCAGCTTACGACACGGTCAACCATCATATCTTCCTTCAGCCCCTCCAATACACCATCCAACACTCTGACTCCCTGAGCTGGTTCCAGTCCTACCTGTCTTTCAGCTCAATAGCTCCAAAACAGAGGCTATTTGAACTGGCACACCAAACAAGGTCCAGTCACCCCCATAACCCACATCACCTTTTCTGGAAAAAACATACCCCTCTCCGCATCAGTTACCAACCTGGGTGTAATATTTGACCGTCATCTGACCTTTGACACCCACACCAAACACCTGTGCAAAACCTGCTTCTACCATCTCAGGAACATTGCAAAACTCTGTCCCACACTCTCCCTGTCAGATGCTGAAAAACTGATTTTGTCTCCTCAAGGCTCGACTACTGCAACGCTCTCCTCATAGAGACTCCTAGCAGGAGCCTTCAGAAGCTCCAACACATACAGAAGAGTGCCGCTAGGATCCTGATGAGGGGGAGAAAATACAATCACATCACACCCGTTCTTCACTCGCTTCACTGGATCCTGTCTCATTCAGGATCAGATATAAAATATCACTACTCATCCATCAGTGCATCCATGGAAACTCTCCTTCCTACCTCAAGGAACTACTCTCACCACAAACCACTAAACGCAACTTCCGTTCCACAACCAACCATCTGCTTCACCCCCCCCAGGACCGAGCTCCGCACCATGGGGGATCAGGCTTTCTGTTCAGCTGCTCCTCACCTGTGGAATCCTCCCAGACTTTGTATGCATGTCTTTTATACCCTACTGTAACCCTTTGGGATTGCTTTTATGAAAGGTGCTTTACAAATAACATTTATTATTATTATTATTATTATTATTATTATTATAACTTTGTTACTGTACTGAAATAGATTTTTCTGGTATCAGTTCAATATTCCACTATTTATTTTTCTGACACATTTGAACTTTTACCCCCTACATTTTTAACACAAACACTTGTACTTTGTACTGTTAAAGGTCCCATGTCATGCTTTTCCGGTTATTACCCGTCCCCTTGTGTGTTTTTATGCATGTAAACGGTCTGCAGAGTCAAAAACCCTCAAAGTACACCCTGTAGGGAGTAAAACTCACACGCCTCGTTGGAGATTTCTCATGTTCTTCCTGGGCATCGTGACGTCTGGATACCCAGTAGCCACGCCCAGAGCTATGACGCGTACGGTCATGCGGTACCCAGAACCAAATGGACCAATCCGTGGAGCCGTTACGTTACGTCCACGGAGCCGTTACGTTAAGCCCCCGCTGATTGGTCCAAATTGACCAATCCACGGACTTCCTCACACACACACACTCAGTGCAGACAGCTCAGCTGATTTCTCCTCCCTGGCTGCAGGCTGATAACAGACAGTTGAGATCGCGGCGAAATTCTCTCTGCAGACCCATTCTCACAGCGTTTATCAACCTTTTTCTTACTCAATATCAAGCCACACTTACGGCCCGTCCACACAGCAGCGTTAAAAAAATCTTGGAGGTGGGCGTATCTGAAGCTTGAGGATTTTTTGCGAGCAAGGCACCAACAACCAATCACATGAATCTCCCGCCCGCGACATACGAAGCAAAAAAGCCCGAAGTAAACTGGATATAAACTCCCCAAACAGGCGAAAACCTACCACTGTCTCTGCCACCTCCCTCCATGCCTGGCTCCTCCGGTTTATATCCTGGTAGGTAAATAGGGACTGGTCATAAAGCACCGGGTGATTCCCTACCGCTAATTTCTCCTCCATTTTTTGGAATATGAGGAAATGACCTGCGGTATGTCACTCCCAGCATACACACGGTTTGATTGGCTAGAGCTTGAACTGTCAGATTTGCGTACACGGGATTTGATTGGCTGACGCTTCCACCTCAGCCTCAAAAGTTGAACATTGCTCAACTTTGAATCCTGAAAATCCTGAAAATCTCCGCTCGCCTGCCCACAATGCAGTTCGGCGAAAAGTGAGGGAAAGTGACGTCACCCCATTCAAAGTGAATGGGCAGAAGCGTTTCAAGATTTTTTTAACGCTGCTGTGTGGACGGTCCGTTATTGTTTTTACTTCGGCTGTGACTTTGTGTGTGCTCAGGATGAGTTTCGCTGTGTATCGCTAAACAAGGAAACAACACCTCCACGGAGCTCAGCGCGATTCACAACGTCCCGACCAATCAGAGCACACTGTGCTCACAGGGAGGGTGGGGGCTGGAGCTATTGGAGCTGCAACGAGCCGTTAAAGGCAGAGAGTGAAATTCAGTGAATACACGTAGTTTACAGAGATGCTGTATGAGAAACCAATGTGAGTTTGGAAAAATGCACAATATAAATCTATTCTAGTAGACCTCAACAATGGAATTATGATCAGTGGAAATGGCCATGACATGGGACCTTTAACAGGCTTGTTACTTTAGTTTTAATCTGCATTTGGTGGCGTGATCATTATTATTTAGAGTCATTGCGCGCCTATTTCAACCTAATGTCACACAGAAAACAACAACATTTTGCAATAGTATTTTTGTATTGTTCTATTAATTATAAAGTGAGGTCCAGTTACTCTATAAAACTGTTGGTAGTTATGGCTAGATAACTGTAGGAGCTGTAAGTGACTGTAAATTGCTCACACACACACACACACACACACACACACACACTCACTGAGATAATGTACACAGCCAACAGAAACACTAACAGCAGTCAGTATGTGTGTGTTTGTGTGCACATTTCAGGCAAACGTCCTTGACTTTCCTGCCTGTGATGTGATGATGACTCATACCAACACACAACAGGTGCACATACCCATGGTGGTTGTCAGCTGTGTGTGTGTGTGTGTGTGTGTGTGTGTGTGTGTGTGTGTGTGTGTTTGGGTCTTTTGAGAGCCAGTAAAGAACAGATGTTTTGACCTTGAAAACAACCGGAAGTCGATACTTTTGTGTTGTGTTCAGCAGGATAATCTCCACATATTAACACCACCTTATGATTTTTGAATGTGACGGTGATGTTGCGTTTAGCTTCCCTTCACGCGGCTAATGTCCAGCGTAATGATGTTTAGCACTCTTATTTAGTCACTTGTTAGCAATATGTCAATTAGCTGTTATTAGCTGACATATATATATTTATGTTGTAAAACAAAATTGGAATATATCTAAAGCTTGTTTGACTTCGAGAAAAGATAACCGGAACTACTAACATGCTGACTCATGTCCTGGATTTCCACATATGTAAAGGTCACATCCAAAATATGGTTTACTACTGCCGCTGCTGTCTCTTTTATGTATGTATTTTTCTTTACTACACCTCTGGTTCTATCAATAATGCCTAACATGTACTTTGTATTGGAAGATCTCTGAACTAGCTTCATGTAACCTCATATCACTTTGATTAAAACAAGATTATTCCAAATACAGTAACATATTTTATATATTAAGCACTGCAAATTCTCAACAAAAAAATTACTTTATTAAAATCTATCTCTGCAGCAATGACAACAAACTCATAAAAAGTCCTGTGTAAATAATCCCTGTTTTGAAGTTGATTGGATTCACACATTTGCGAATCACTGCAGAAAGAGAAAAAAAGAAAGGATACTGATGGTCCCTCCCTTGCAATGGATTGGTAATAACACACAATATACTGTATGATTGAATATTGAATAATATATATATGTTTTTACCTGAAAGGGTGCTAACTCATTGGCTGTCAGTGTCACAGTGCAGTGAATACAGGTCCCAAATGCAGATACATCCGACAAGAGGAGGTTCGTGCTCTATTGCCAAAGTATGGGTATAAAGGCTTAGAGGCAGGTCCAGGTAGGCAGGCAGCCATGCTGTCACTCCCAGCATGCATCTGTGTTATTCAGCTGCCTGAGGAGCAATGGACGACCTTCACCAACTCAGGGTGTTTCTTAATGTCGAGGACGCTTCCTTGGTAGGACATGTCTTCCGAGTCAGATCCTTCAGAGGCTAGGCAAGAATCCTTCCTGGCATTCGGAGCATGAAGAATGGAACAGGCTAGCAAGTGTGCAGGTGTGCGTCATATGATAGACCCCGCCTTAAATTGAGCACGATTTGATTGAAGACTCATAGCTGATTTGCGAAGATCGAAGATGTACTTGAGTAACTGTATTTTGTAAAATGATCATCTCTCCAGGACAGAACCACTAAACTAACATAAAACGTTCTCCTTCTGTTTGCAGCCTTGAAAAAGTCCTGGAGGATAAGCAGCCATAAGAAAATCATAAAATCACCATCACCAATCAATAATACAATTTGTATTCATATCATACTTGATGTCTGCAAACCTTTTTTACACATATTGGTGCACAAACCATAGCATAGCATAAACCACAAATATCAACAAAAGAGGCAAAGTCAAAACAAGGTTCGTTTTTATTATTTATTTAGGTGAAAAACGCTCTAAGGTCTCATTCAAACCTAATAGTCCGCTTCTCTGGTGCGCACCAGACGGCAGTTTGTTGCATTGTTTCGTTTTTCAGAAGGTTCGGTTTTCGTTCACACGGGCAAAACTCAAACGGACTATACATTTTAAACACAAGTCATGTGCACATTTACTACGCCCAGACCCGGCGCCATGGGCGGGCCCACCCATCCAGGATTTGGGCCCGCTGTTTTAATCAGGGCTGAATACAACATTTTAATTGTTTTATTATTATGTTTATTGTTGTTATTTGTAGAGCTTTGTCCTAATATTTATTTTTGTATTAAACTATGTTGAAAGATTAGTTTAATATCATTTTTTTATTTTGCTAGGAAATTCTGAATGAAATTCTGAATGAAAGGCTGCGCGCGAGACTGGTTTTTCGCTGGGTTGAGTCGTGTGTGGGTTTTTGAGTGAGATGCGGCACAGCAGCCTGTCAGTTTAGACTTGCTAGGTTAGTTTGGCTATTATCATTTATATTTATCTGCAACAATGGATATCAGGAAGTGGTTCACGAAAGGAATATGGCAACTCAGCGCCAGATGCAGGCACATTAGAAGAAATCAGTTATGTTACCAACGTGCTAGCAAGCCAGCCAGGGACAAGGGAGGCTGGCAATCAATTATATTTTGAAGATTAATTGACTCTCAAGCCGGCTCTCTCACAAACTCCTGCTCTGTGCGCAAGCAGACCGCTGCACACGCTCTCTGCCTTGCTCAATCTCTCTCTCTCTCTCTCCCTTTCTCTCCATCGCTCAACCTCACTCCACCTCTCCACCCTGTGTGCGCTCAAGTTTGCCTGTGCTTGCCCAAGTTGGCACAGCGTTACAAATGTGCCACAAAACCAACCAATGGATGTATAATAAGACCGTCAACAGCGTTATGGCAACCTAAAACCCCTCTCTTTCCGTAACAACAATTCACGAGCACCTCCCCCCCCCCCCCCCCCCTGACAAATCTTGAGCGTCTAGCAACCCCCCCCCCCTGTTGACAATTCAGATTTCGCGGGAAATGTAAGTCGGGGTGGGCCCGCCCTGGTAAATCAAATGCCTGCCCAGAGATGTATGTCTGCCGCCGGGTCTGACTACGCCACTGAACATACTTACATTTAAATGTGTACTGCCTGGATTCTGCCATTTTCCGCCAAAGATTTTGGAAATTGGTCCGTGCGCAAAGCATTGTGGGGCTTTTAAGACCGCCGTGGATACACATGTGCATCCTCGAAATTTCCCGCAACGAAGGACTCAGTCCTCGGTAGAATTCAAAGGATCCTGTACATTGGAACAGTCCTTCGGCGGGATTTGATGACGTAGCATCCTTGAAATAGTGGCTCTGAAGGATCCTTCCTTGACATTGAGAAACACCCTCAGTGTGACTGCTGGACTGCCTGTCTGGTGTGTAATTGGTGTGAATATACCCTTATGTATCAGTTCTAACAATATTAGCATCAAAAGGAGCAATGTAAAAATGATGAATGAATTCTGTCTCATATATATTGTATGCACTTTAATTTCCTCAAAAAGTAGAGGAACTCTAGGCCAACAGTGACTGTTCACAACATTCTGCTCTCATGGACTCTTGCTGTACTGCAGCTGTTGAGTGTGTGCATGATGTGATCACTTCTTAGTTCAGAGGAGACACGCATAGCTGCATCACAATATCAGCAAACATTACGAGTATGAAAATATGTTTTTGGGGACATTGTGAGTAATACAGATCTCTGTACAGAGCTCTGATTGGGCCTCAACAGCAGTGGCGAGCCGTGACTTTTATACCTAGGCCCTCTGACCCCCCCCCTTCCCTCGAAAAAAAAGAAGAGTTATTACGTCTCAGCGTATACTTCAGCGGAATATCAAAACAGCGGCCCGGGTTGCAAAACGCATCAATGGCGACCCTCTACCACACAGAACAACACCATGTAAACACCTATCATGACAGGGTACCCACAGCCAAGTAACAATTACAAATGAATTGCGTCGGCACGGCGGCCCACATTGAAAATTACTTAGGCCTACCTTTGATGATCAATTCACTGAAACACAAAGTCCATCCTCCTGTCCTTTTGGATGAAGCACTTGATGGCGGGGTCATGCAGCTGATCCTTTGCCACTCCAGTTTATCATTGTAACTCAATCTTGAAAATGACTCGGTTAATAATTTCGCAACGATGTCATCACTATCACTGACATGAGCCATCATGAACGAACTTATGCTAATCATAAATCTATCATCATAAATCTATCGATTCGATTTATGATTCGAAAATAATAAAAGTAGGGTAAACATGTGGATATTATCCGGCTGAACAAAACGTGCATTTATCTAACAGGTTCGTTTTCCACAGACCTTATTTCGAGCTATTACATCCATGAGAAATCCCATTGCTTTTGTTTCGAGGGAACCCGAGCGCAGCTTACTTCCGGGTTTTAGGACGCGTCACTGCACCACTTGCATAAACCTCACAGCGGGCGGAACTTGTCATAAAGTCCGCGAAAATAAAGCCCACCCATTTAGAGGGAAGATATGATTGGTCAATTGTACTGTCATTTGACATTACTCTCTCGTTGAGTTACTATAGCGGGCCCTCTGTGAATGTACAGAGGGACCAACAAGCTCTCCCGTCTTCACAGTAACTCGCAGAGACGGCATTTAACCCTTCACATTCCAACAGAAACTGAACAGGCAGATTCTAAGGATTTATTTCTTTGGAAATGTTATTTTAAATACAATTAAATCAAGTTATTTTGGCAAAACTAATGAAAAATGTAACAAAAGAAATATATAAAAAATAATATTTAAAAATAATTTATTTTTATTTTTAATGTTTTCAAATATATATTTTTTTAATATCTTAGGCCCTCACAGAGGGCCTAGAGGGCCCTGACGGCTCGCAACTGCTCAACAGTCTCCCTTGCTTTGAAAGGAGACTGTTGATGTGCTCTGGGGTTCTGATTTGAATTCATCCTTGAGACCTCTCTTCTGAGGTTTGACAGTTATTGTGGAGCCAAAAGTGAGTAGGAAAAGCCAGTAAATGCTCAAAACATGCTGGTAAGATTATACATTCCATTTGGTCTGGGAACATCTGGTGATCCCCCAAGAGAGCTTGGTGGCACAAATATAATTGGAAACAATTGATGAACAGAATATACTCAGACATTCTCACTGTCTGCTTTTCGGGCAAAGACTTGCCGTCTTTGAATCACTTCTGGGTTCTGCCTCCGGACATTGTGACCAGCTCAGACTTCCAGAAAGAGCTGTGAGAAGGACTTTGTATTTGAGGAGCCAGCTGGTCGGAGACTCTGGACCACATACACAGTTTGGGGGAAATAAATCCCACTTGTCCTGGAATAGTCTTGGAACCCAGGTGGAGAAGGGGACATGGCAAGGGAAAGGACTTTGGACTCTGTTTAGTCAGCTGCTGTGGTAGAAGGTTCCGCCATTTCTACTTCCTGTGTTTAAGACCTCTGCCACTTATACAATACTTTTGATTGATTGATCTTGAGTAGAACTAATTACATTTTAGAGGTGACATTTCTGATCTGGAATAAGACATGAGATGAGTCAAAATAATAACCTTAATAGGAATGATGGAACCGTTATAAGGGCGGGAAATTGTTGGCAGAATAGTTCCAAAGTTTCTAATGGGTTTCATATAAAGAGTTTATTATGATTCCAATCATAAATCGGCTACTGAGGATTCTGAAAATGAATATGAAAGAGTCAAACAAAGTCAAATTGGAAAGAGAAACAATTAGATAGAGACGTCTCACTGTCCCTCACACTATCTCTGTCCATGCAGCTTATATTCTGAATGGAGCTCCTCTAATGAGCTGATAGAGAGCTGTGTGTGTGTGTGTGTGTGTGTGTGTGTGTGTGTGTGTGTGTGTGTGTGTGTGTGTGTGTGTGTGTGTGTGTGTGTGTGTGTGTGTGTGTGTGTGTGTGTGTGTGTGTGTGTGTGTGTGTGTGTGTGTGTGTGTGTGTGTGCTGAATGTTAAGTGTGTCATAAATGGAATGCGAACATCGTCTGGTTACTTGGCGTCATAAATGTTGCAATTATAAAAAGCAATTTCCCTCAGAGACACAGGGAGAGAGAGTGATGGTGGGGGGGGTTACAGAACAGGGGTCAGTTGTTATTCTGTGTCCTCACAGTTTCATCAAGTCTAATCATCACAGTGAGGTTGCCAGAGCTGGTGCCATTTTGCATATAGATCTGAAAAGACACCTATTTCCGACTGTAGAACAATTGATTGCTTTCTGATTCCGATTCTATATTGTCTTTAAAGTAAAGACAATATTTACACAAAATATAATTAGATTTTATAATGGTACTATGTTTTGCTACATATCTTTCTTTCTGTGTCTTTGTATATTTGCACTATTTATACAAAAGCTAATTCTTCTTTTGTTTAAACCTACTTGGTAATAAAACTGATTCTGATTCTGTGGCATCTACTAATTGATGAGAGTCTTTAGCTTGTGACAGCACTAGATGTAAACATTAATGTGGTCCTTCTCAGAGTTTTAACGTTGGCGAACCCAAGAGAGCCTCTCCTCTTTTAGCAGATTCAAGATTCCTTCTGCACGGTAATACGGTGTGAAGAAAATAGTTTCTACATAAAACTCTTCAAAGGTCACATGGTTTCTGGAAGAGAAAACATAATTTTTGAGTTTTCTTAGTGCTTTTTTGGCAATTTGAGCTTTGAAGGCTGCCATCTAGTTCTATAATAGAGAAGAACAGGCAGACATATCTCCAACACTCTGCAACTCACAAATCTAGATGGGTAACTGGCACTACCAGTAGCTGTAAAAAAAAGGTTTGTGTGTAACTAATTTGCACCTGAACAATTAGCAGCAAAGGAAAAGAGCAACCCGTCCAGTACTTCCCCTCTATGGCATGGCCATGCCGCAGACAACACTGAAACTGGGATTTCATTGGCTTATCAGTCTTTTGTATATTTCAATGCAATTTATATATTCACTACCTTGACTTAAAACATTACAGCAGTTTTCTTTGGCAATTTACGAAACTCATTACTACCATAGTTCAGATGTGACAGACGTACTGACTGACCGGGTACCATTTATCATGCTTTCAGTCCTCTCTGTGCAGCCTGAGGCCACATATCTTCTTTAACCGTGTTTTATCTGTGTAAAAAGTAAAGAAAATCGTAGCTCTGGATCTTTTTTGTTGTTTGACGTGCAATACACGACAGCAGGTTTTAGGCATGACCTGGACGAACCAGATGCTGCTGCGCTCGCCTGCGCCAACCACTGGTGAGACGTGATATAGAAGATATTCTTTGTTTTCTCCAGAAAGTGGGCGGAGCCATCACTTCGTCAGGCTGTGATGTAGCGCAGCTCTCATCTGTTCAGCGACTGACAGATGTTTCAGGCCTGCATAGAGTAGCTGAGGCTAAACTAAAAAAAAATGTGATTCTTAAGTGGGCCCTGAGTTGAAAAAGGTTGGGAACTAAAGCAGAAACAACAAGAATCTCCTGGACTGAATCTGAAAAAACATTTAAATTGGATCATTGTGAAGTTAATCTCCTTATCCAATATGAGGGTGTGAGATCAGAGGGGGCTGTATGATTGTAAACCCCCTTCAGTCAAATTTATGATAAGTGATTTTGGGCTTTATAATAAAAAATTGACCTAAATAGGATAAGATAAGACTGTATTTATCCCTCAGGAAATTCCTGTACCAGAGTTACAAAAGTTTCAGTACAATAAACATAATAATAAAACTGTTAACTACCAGTGCAGTAAAAAGAGCAAATTAAACAACAAACTACAAGAAACAAAGATGGACAACTAACTGACTGTAAGAAGCTGTACAGTGAGGAGCACGTAGCGGGAGAAACATCATTGCACATTATTATTGTTGCACATGATATTGCAAAGCTGAGTGTTTTGTGATGGTGATAATGATTTTGCACATAGTGGAGGTGTGGCAGTTCTCCTTACTGAAGGGGGGGGGGAGTAAAATAGATCGGAGAACTACTATTGTGTGTGTGTGTGTGTGTGTGTGTGTGTGTGTGTGTGTGTGTGTGTGTGTGTGTGTGTGTGTGTGTGTGTGTGTGTGTGTGTGTGTGTGTGTGTGTGTGTGTGTGTGTGTGTGTGTGTGTGTGTGTGTGTGTGTGTGTGTGTGTGTGTGTGTGTGTGTGTGTGTGTGTGTGTGTGTGTGACGAAATGCTTTGTCTTTCCTCTTTGATTTCTCTCTCAAAGCTTTTTCAGCATCTCGTTCTGACAGGAAGACACACGCGCACACATCAAAGATACACGATCACACAAGCTTACACACACACGCACACACACACACGGACAAAGGCCCAAATGAAGAGAACACATGGACTCTCGTACACACCCACACACACTACATGGGTGTAATTAAAGCAGAACAATGTGCCATTTAAACCTGTCAAGATGTCCGTCACAGAGGCTGCTCCATTATTCCCACAGATTTGTGTAAAAGTCTCCTGCTTCTCCATCCAGACCCACACATTTTAATCATGGATTTTTAATTGACTGTAAAGCAGTTTGTTTTTTGTGTTACACAGTTTGGATATCAACATTTGAAAACATTTCACTTAACATGGAAATATTTCTAATTCCTTTTATTTTTTTCTAATTCCAATGTTTCATTTGCGGCATTTGAAACATTGTCAAAACATGGGTTAGGTAGATGGAAATGATACAGATCAGGAGCAATAGATATGAATAACTTATATATTATATTATATATTTTTGCACTATGTGCATGGTGCAGCCTTCTAAACTTCAACAGAGACACGGGACCCTTCCTCAGCCAAGTCACTCTTTGTCACTTAAACACTGGTTAGATGTTCTGACATTCCCGTTGTGCCCGTTGATTTAGCCGTGTCAGGTCCAGTGTCCTCATAGCAGCTTTTTCTGGCAGAAAGCTGCTGACCAGGTGCTGCGAGCGCCTGCTCCGAGTTAATCAGAATAGCTTTTTACTCTTTCTATGACAACAATCTCTCGACAACATATCACCACTGCTGTATGACAAACACATCACTGGCAGCATTTTTGGTTTCCGTCTGACAGGCGCGGCCATAAACAAGCTTTTTATCACATCTCCACAGTGACATATTTTCAACTCGAACCAAAAAAGTAGGAGCGCTCAGAAAAAGTTGCTGGCTTTTTCTTGAGGGGGCCGCATGTGACGGAATCGTTTGGAAAAAATTCGCTGGCGCTCAAATAAAGGCGCAATGTGGACACTGGCCCTCGGTCCTGCTCTTAAATCAGGATAGGATTCTCACTACCTCTTCTTTAAATTGCATTCTATTCCATTCAATTCCACTTCGATTAGATAGAGCTTTATTGTCTCCCTTAGGAGAAATTTGTCTTGGGCATCGAGATAATAAACATAAAACATTTAGGACAATCAGTCATAGATACAGAACAGATATCAACAGATCACATACCACATGGCAAAGAAACAAACAAGACACATACAGGTACAGAACTTTCCCTATTGCACATATTCCTATTGCACATACATAAATCAAATATTGCACTTAGTTGAGTCTGTTATCCAAAGCACTATAAGTACATTCGACCATGAAGATACAAACTGGAAAAATCAAACGTCCTGCAGGTACCTCTGCTTTGTGTTGAGGGTACCAGGGTCCCACTACAGTGAAGGAGTAGCAAGCCGATTGGTCGGTGTAGATCAAAGTGCAGGTGCTGAATGTGGTTTAACCATGTCCTGGATGTATGAAGTGCCAGATCCCTTCACAGCACCAGCACCAGTGTGTGCCCCCCCCCTCAGATAAGGCTCTGTGCAGAGAGTAACTTGAGATCCTGATCTGTGCTCTTTCATCTCTCCAGTCACATGATCACTGAGTCCCTTCACTTTCCTACATTAGATGCACATGGTTAAATATGAGCTTTATTTTTCAACAGTACCACGGCTAAGTATGAAATCAGGGTTCCTGCAGGTTTCGCCAACTCAAATTTAAGACGTTTTAAGACCTTTTTAAGACCTTTGAATAGAATTTAAGAACTATTTCACGGCAAGAAAGTATGAAGGAAAATTGCTATGAAAGAAGAAATACGTCCCATAATTACTTACAAAGTAAATGTATTCATGTTCAACATAAGAACAATGACTGAACATAACAGCATAACAGTACAGAACTGTGTTAGCGTGTTAGACAAAAAGTGTGTGCGTGTGTGTGTGTGAGAGTGACAAGAGCTATATTCAGAGCTCTGCTGCCTTGGCTACAATCTTTCATCGTTGCTGTTGTATGATTGGTGTTTAACTACGGTATTTAGCGTCTACAGCACCTCCGCTTTTAGGGTTGACGTAGACCCAAACGTCGCCCGGAGGTCCCCCGGTGTTGTTGCGGGAGATGCTGCACTAGCTAACGCTGCACTAGCTAACGCTACATTAGCAAAACAAACGCTAATTTCTTTTGCAAAAGGTGCAGCGGGCTTCAAACACTTTCCCCTCCACTGGTTTCAACCAAGCACTAAATTTGATGTTTTCCAAACAAATACGGTTGAATTTACACTTCCCCATATTTATTTGAAAGTAGATTCTAAGATACATGAGTTTCTGACTGCCGCTAGCTGAAGCTTGGTTGCTAGGTTACTAGCTGGGTGTTCTCCGACAAGGGGCCGGGGGAAACAAAGTTAGTGATTACTGGTTCCATGTTGATTTATTTCAATACAAATTGTTGGGGGGAACTGAAAGGCTCTTACCATACTGGTTACTTTGCAGCCCGGACATTTCCCCCAAAACACATTTAGACGCGATCGCAACACAGAAGTACCTTTCAAATCCGATCATTTTTAAGACCTTCTAAATCATATTTAAGACCTCTCTTATTTTTTTGGTCATATTTAAGACCTTTTTAAGGCCTTAAATTCAGATTATCAAATGTAAGACTTTTTAAGACCCCGCGGGAACCCTGGAAATGTAACTAAAACCTTCTACAACTAATTAAAAGGAACAGATTGCATTATTCAAAATGAAAGATGATTTTTGCTGATACTATAATCCCAGAATATCCCTGTCTGTTATATAACGTCCATTAACCCGGACATCATGCTGTATAATGAGCAGCGTGGAGGAGATTAAATATAAATTATAATGTATGTACTCTATAAGAGTGGAGAAATGTGGCTGAGCTTGTACTATTCTACATTCTGAAGGAAGATTAAAACACATAGTTCTTATACAGACAATATCAATGATATATCAGATATGATATAAATATGCATATAAATGTATCCTCCAACATGATTACATTTCAAGATCCATCTACTTTATTTTTAGGAATTAGAGTGCAGGAATAAGTTATTTTTGTATGCCGACCAGGAAGTTATCATCGCAAGTCGTCTCATTTAGACACGTGTTTTAAAGACTTTTAAAAGCTTCAGATATTCCCCGTGGGGTATTTACTGACATATTTTATGTCGCAGAACAAAACATGAAAATCTCTTATGCTTCTGTTTGGCATGACCTTATTTCAGGCTCTAAACAGTTGGTACAATGCTGACTAATTTCCATGTTTTAGGACTCATTCCTGCACCACTCTATTCACCTATTGAGAATATGTTGTGATGTTTCAAAACTTATTACATATTTGTCAGTTGAGTCAATCAGAGAAGAAGCAGTATGGGGTGCAGACACACACACACATACGCACACCCTTCCTCTGATGAAGCCTAATAGGTGAAACGTTGGGAACTCTTCCCTTTTAATGTATTTATGCTACAGATAGGACTCCACCCAGCGGATTCCAACCGAAAACCCAGCGGATCCCAGTGGCTGGGGCCGTTGCCAAATTTCCCCATTTGTTCAATTTCAGGATTTAACCATGAGATGGCGCTTCATTCACAAATACACAAAGACAACTGGGTGTTGTAGAACTTAGTCTGTTTGCAATGTTTGCAGCTCCAGTGTTTCCCCTATGTTTACTGCTTTGGGGTGGGGTGCTGCCTGAGCGGTTATTGATTAATGCATCAGTGTTTCTTAGGGTCATAAACACTAAACTCACAACTTAAAATGAAAGCATTTAGCTTATTTAATAAAAGAGCACATGTTCAATGTGAAAAGTGACAGTAGATATAGATTAGTTGCAATTTGGTGCTATATATATATAAATAAAAAAAATTAAAAAATAATAATTCTTTTTTTTTTAAACACCTTGAATTCCAGGGGGGGCGCGGGGCTCCGTTGGTGGGGGGCAGCGCCCCTCCAAGACAATGGTAAGGGAAACACTGAGTGCTCTGCAGTTGTGTTTGCTGAATACTGTAGCATTTAATCTCAATCTCAATCTTTATTTATTTATATAGCACATTTAAAACAACCTTCAGTTGACCAAAGTGCTGTACAGGCAATAAATATTAAATAACACAATGGGAGTACAATAATAAAACAATAATTAAAAACATGATAAAAAAGGAAAAATGTAATGTTCAACTAGTATTAAAGGCCAGTGCAAAGAGGTGAGTTTTTAGCTGAGATTTAAAAAGTTCAATAGACTCAGCAGTCCGGATATGTACTGGGAGGCTGTTCCACAGTCTTGGAGCTGCAACACTGAAAGCCCTGTCACCTTTTAATCATTTAATCACTTATTTGTTATGGTTTTCACAGGCTACTATAACGAAAAAACATCAATATTTTAGATCAAATAAAGTATATCTAATCTTAATTGTAATTCAATAATATATAGTCTTTATATATTAAATAATCATAATAATGTAAATGTTTACACTTCTTTATTTTTTATGCTCATACTTTTACCTTTACAATAGTTTCCTTTAATGTGCAGTATATTTTTTGTAATATTGTTGTGGTGTACACAGTACAGTAGATCGAAGTAAATCAACTCATACATTATCACGTATTATACAGTAATGTGTTGTATTTAGGGCTGTCAGTCGATTAAAATATTTAATCGCGATTAATCGCATGATTGTCCATAGTTAATCGCGATTAATCGCAAATTAATCGCACATTTTTTATCTGTTCTAAATGTACCTTAGAGGGATATTTTTCAAGTTTTTAATACTCTTATCAACATATGAGTGGACAAATATGCTTTATATGTTTGTTTATTATCATTTGAACAATGACAAATATTCTCATGAATATTAAACACAACAACCTCTGAACATTACAAATATTCGCCTCAATTCAACCTGGAACCTCTCTCATACAATAATACTGTGTGTGTGTGTGTGTGTGTGTGTGTGTGTGTGTGTGTGTGTGTGTGTGTGTGTGTGTGTGTGTGTGTGTGTGTGTGTGTGTGTGTGTGTGTGTGTGTGTGTGTGTGTGTGTGTGTGTGTGTGTGTGTGTGTGTGTGTGTGTGTGAAATGTGGAGACACTGTGATGGATCGTTGGAGCTATGTGCCGCTCAAGGCATATATGCTCGAACGTGTGCTGCCTGGACGCTGCAATCATGTAGCGCGTACTATCCGTGCTGAGTGCGCTGACTTTTCGTACAATGTCCCACTGTCTGGCTACCTGCATTAAGTCAAGTGCTCGGCGCAGTTGTCGGCGAAATGTCATTGAAACAGCTCCATATATACGTTAGCGCAGCTAGCTAGCACCAGATGCTAACAACAACAACACGTAAGGTGTGCCTCGCTCGCGCGAGTCGCGCCACACATACACACTCCCTCCCGGTCCTCCCGATGGCCAGTCCGGGCCTGCCGGTGAGCGTGGAAGTGTGGTCTGCCACAAGCGAGCGGCAGGAGCGGGGCTGTCAGCATCAGCTTGTAGATGGTATTTTAAACTCGATGTGCTCTGAAACTACGGGGCGGCCGAGGACAAAAATACACATGCGTTAATCGCGTTAAAATAATTAGTGGCGTTATTTTTTTTTTGCGTTAACGCATTATTAACGCGTTAACTTGACAGCCCTAGTTGTATTATTAAGTAATATCATACATTAACCCCATTATAGCAGATGCCACATTGAATGGATGAACACATTTATGCATCAATAATTACAACGGAGTATTTCTAAATACAAGTTGTACAAATTATATGTATTTAATACTAATAACATATTGATTCATTTTACTTTCAGATGATAATACTTTTCACTTGGGCTATTGACAATTTTGAATGCAGGACATTTGCTTCTAACACGTCTTTTTACCTAGGTAAATAATCGGAATACTTCTTCCACCTCTGATTTTAACCTGTCACTGTTTTTAAAACTTTAATTAAATGTTTGATATTTCCAGAGACCCTTTCAGACCGGCAATGCTGCCCTGCATGTAATTCCGATTGTCCATCGGAATGTCACAAAAGTCAGAAGTCTCCCATCCCCCTTGGGAGACTTTCTCCATACATTCCGATGGGCAATTATTTGAAACATAGGCTACTATCTCTTGTTAACAGAGGGGGGATGGTAGAGCTTTGTCACACCGATGATGGCCGACAGACCCTTTCAGGGTTAATGAATAGTGGATAGGAGAATTCAAAAGGATTTAGGAGAAGAGACTGCAGTGCTTTGAGAATCCGACTGCACTTACACTATCAACGTATTTATGATGCGCCAGCGGACGTCATGAATGTGCGTCTGCTGCTGTGGGGAAACTACAGTTTTCCATACAGCGGACTACATGATGTAGCCTATAATAAGAACAACAACAACCCAGCGCCGTATTCTATCTAGATACTTTGCACTGCGCTCCCACTTGTTGTACCTGGCAGAGCAAGAAACACTCCAGCCTTTTATTTAAACTTGTTTAAAACATATCTAAATAAATATGTGTCTCCCGGGCCATAAATGCAATTATGCTCTCAGTTTTCAGATAAAGCCACGGCATCACAATTCTTCTGTATTCTACAGAATCAGCTGTCTGCGGGAGAGAGGAAGAGACAGATCACTGCATAAATATGCAAACCTACAGTTAACTTTACTGCTGGAGAAGAGAGATCTGTGGGGGAGAGCTGTGGCTGATGGGCCATTAAACACACAGCTGATCACCTGAGAGCTGCCGTTTCATTCAGACTATTTAAAAAAAAGAAAACGGTCTGATTTTAACATTGCACAACAATGAACTCAATGTGTGATTGTTATAGCAGTAATATTAAACACTAATATCAATCAATCAATGTTTATTTATATAGCCCAATATCACAAATGTTACATTTGTCTCAGTGGACACAGTTTGTACAGAATATCAGTATGACAAAACGACACCCTCTGTCCTTAGACCCTCACATCGTACAAGGAAAAACTTCCAGAGAAAACCCACAGTTTAAAGGGGAAAATGGGAGAAACCTCAGGGAAAGCAACAGAGGAGGGATCCCTCTCCCAGGACGGACAGACGTGCAATAGATGCCGTGTGTAAATTGAAAAGATAATACATTTACAACATAGTTAGTCCAAATGTTTGGAAATGCATGTGTCTATAATAAGAAGATGAATCCACGAGGATATCCATCCAGGACTCATGATCCAGGACCACAGCAACAGGATCAGCCACGGGCGTCGCATATAGTGAGTGGGGGGTGGACCTAACCTCCTCTAGGGGGGTCCGGGGGGATGCTCCCCCGGGAAGATATTTTTTTAAATATTGAAGTTAAAAGCATCAATCTGGTGCACTTTGAGAGCAACATTAAGAGATCTATGGATACAGCTCTCAACACCCATATGAAACAGAACTGTAAACAGATTTACTTTTTCTTTATGGATATTTTACAAATCACTCCCCTTTAAAACTCTATTCTTGTTTTACTGCCATACAGATGTAGCAGCTCATATAGGACAGTTTGAAATGCGAGGGCCGTGGTCGGCACGGGGTCTGCCCGTGATCTGCCCGCGATCAAGAGACAGCCTCCAGTCTGACTTGAGACCGCCCCCGTGATAAATAAATGTAATTATTGTGAAGCCAGCTGCAATGGATCATGATCCACCAGGGGGTGCAGTGGGGTTCCACACTGGAGCTCATGTGAAATCAACTTCGATACAGTAAGCTGGATGTACAGTATGTCTGGTACTACTGTATAGCGGATCTTTTTTAAGATCCATATGTCACGGATAGGATCATAGTCTGTGCTAAATAAGAGACATATAATCATTTACAACACATCACCATGTTGTTATTTAACAAAATAATGTTGTTTAGTCGAAAAAAACGAACGAGAGGAAATGCAGCCGGCTCTCGATTTTTAATCCTAATTTAATCATCATCTTCACCACGATCATTTATGTTTATGTTCGCCGAATTGACAAATATGAATATACTGTATTCAACTTCATTAAAACGTTATTAACGTGCCTAAACTCAGTAATTCACTACAAATATTTATATTTTAATGGAGCCTTGTCAGGCAGATCAGGATCCCGACGCGTATCCCTGGGTGTTATTTTTCCCCATAATGACCAAGTCGCTGCAAATTATCCCGCTTATTACATGGCCACATTCTCAACAAAGTAACGACATGACTCCCAATATTAATTGAAATGCTTTTATGGATTTAGAAAATGTTTTTATTGATTTAAAAAATAGTTGTATGTATTGATTTAAATTGACATGCTAAGAAAAATAGTCCGTTGTTACCGTTTTTTAAACAGTCAGAATGAAACGGCAGCTCTCAGCTGTGTGTTTACACACCTAATGGCCCATCAGCCACAGCTCTCTCCCCCCCCTGATCTTTCTTCTCCAGCAGTTAAGTTAACTGTAGGTTACTCTGAGTGACAAGATTACAGTTAGTGAAGTAACACTTTTTTTTTGTGAGTCACGACCTGTTCTGTTTCATTCTAACATAACGCTCCAAATATTACTGTTTCCACTCGGACTTCAATACAGCTACACCATTGTTTGGTTTCCATGGTAGCGCGTCTCTTTAGTAGCGCGCACTCCTTTCCTGTAAATGACAGGTCCAGCCAGGCAAAACAGTGCACTTCTCTTTCCCGCACTACTGTGACAGACCATGGGGCTGGGTCAGCCACTAACATATTCATATTTCTCTTCTCAAAGAGAGAAATATGAACGTTAGTTTTTAACTGAAATGATCAAATAAAGTCAAAATGTCACAGTGTTTACAAACATTGACCATACCGTTCACCAGCCCCCACCCCCCTATGTTGAGTATACTCTTTGTTTAAAACTAATTGGCCATCGGAATGTGTATGTCCCAACCCCCCCCTGTGATATCTCTTCTCCAGCAGTCTGTAGGTTTGTGTTCGCATATTTATGCTGTCGCAGTTCCTGTTGTTTCTATCGCGCATTGCCGGTGTGAAAGGGTCTGTGCCGGAAATATCAAACATTTAATAAAAGTGAAAAACAATGAACAAGACTTAACGTATTAATAATAATTAATTATATTTATTCCGTTTGGATGTACGATTTTTAACTTTGTTTAGAGCAGTGATCTTCTCTTCCTCTCTGCAGCAGAGAGCTAAGCGCTGTCAGACCGGACCTAACCCTGACCCTGAAAAGTATTATCATCTGAAAGTAAAATTAATCATTATGTTATTAGTATTAAATACATATAAGTATTTTTACAACTTGTATTTAGAAATAATATTAAAGCAAACGATTGTAAAGGTAAAAGTATGAGCATCAAATCAAATCAATTAAGGTGACTGAGGCTTTTTAACATACACTTTTCAGTGTCCCACATTTTGCACAGAACTGTCCCACATTAGGAAATGCAGATTGTCTGAGACAACTTGACACTAAGAGTACTGATATGTCTACCATTTCTTTTATTAGTGTAATATCTGCATTTTCTCTTTTTAATAATAGGGAGGAATGAAACCCTCTTTAATGGTCACACATGCAGAGCACACAGCACACACAGTGAAATTTGGCCTCTGCTTTTAACCCATCCTAGTACAAGGAGTCTAGTACTAGGAGCAGTGGGCAGCTATTGTACAGCGCCCGGGGAGCAATGGGAGTGGGGGGGAAGGGGGGTGTCCGGTGCCTTGCTCAAGGGCACCACGGCAGGGCAGGAGGTGAACTGTGTGTTTGATTAGGACACATCCTGGGGATTGTGTTTACAAACATTGACCATACCGTTCACCATCCCCCACCCCCCTACTGTATGTTGATTTTTGACTTTGTTTAGAGCAGTGAATTCTCTTTCACCTTGGCACTAAGAGTACTGATATGTCTACCATTTATTTTCTGAGTGTAATATCTGCATTTTCTCTTTTGAAAAAATAAGTCTTAGTTCGGCCACTCATTTTTAATCACACACGTCTCCCCATCCCATTCAAATTCATATTCTTGACTGAAAGAGCAGTGTTGCCTACATGTAAATGGGTGGCATTGCCTATATGCATTTGAAAAGAAATAGTACCCCCCTCTGAGTGACTACTGTTGGAGCAGAACACCTATTGTGGTGGCTGATAGCCACCCCCTCTGCTACGCGCCGTTCGTTGGATGAGGCTGAAATCTCTATTAAATAAAGAAAGGAATTGAAAACACCGGAATCAAAAGTTATAACAATTATCTGAGTTTACTGGTAGGAAACCAAACACATATACAAGTTATACAGAGTACTCCGGACTTCAGGCTTGTGATGCTGTTTACAGGTAGACAGACCATGCCTTCAAGAAACGAGAAGTACAGACTTCAGGTTTGGGATGCGGTTTACACGTCTCTAGACCAGCCTTCAGCAAACCAGAAGCATTTTTACATACAAAAACAACAGTATTCATATCCATATTTTGGGGCGGAGATGTGTCGACTCTTCCTTCCCATTTTACTCCCAAGCGAATTAGAGAGTCCGTGAGGAGGAGCTGTGTGAGCTGCTCACATCCCCCAGGTGTTTTTACTGGTTGGATTCACTCCTGGTCGGGTTCAATACAGCGAATCAGAGTTCCGACCAGAACGTGAGATTCCAAAGTTTCACAAGGTCAAAAGTCAATCCTTATCTCTGCCCCGATCTTCACTCCCTTACTTTCCCATGGGAGTTTTTCACATAAACTATTCTTTCTCAAACATTTAAACCTTTGTGCACCTATATAATGATGTCCTTAACGACCTTAAAAAGAACATCTGTGTGTGGGGGTGAAAAGGAGCGGTGTGTGTGTGAAACAGGATCTCTGGGTCAGTGAGTTGAAAGTGAGAATATCATATCTATATATGTGATTACCCAAAACCGTTGTGATTACCTAAAACAGTTGTGATTACTTAAAACAGTTCAAACAATACATGTTCACTAAAATACAATTCAAAATAATACATGTTTACTTCAATACAGTTTAGAATCATATCTTTTTACTTCACTACCTGTTGACTTCACATCTTGTACTGTGATCTGCATGCACTTATCAAAACATTTAATTAAAGAATGGTGATATACACAGTATATGCTGTGATGCAGCGGGAGGAGGAAAACACACACTTCAAGTCAGATCATCACCCTTAGCTATTTTAATTACCTCTCAAACTACCTAAACTAGTTATAAATGTTTATTTTTACTGTCGGCCGGGTCACTCATTACTGGATCAGCTGCTGCATGAGACAGACACTGAAAAGTATTATCATCTGAAATTAATCATTATGTTATTAGTATTAAATACATATAAGTATTTTTACAACTTGTATTTAGAAATACTCTGTTGTAATTATTGATGCATACATGTGTTCATCCATTCAATGTGGCATCTGCTATAATGGGGTTAATGTATGATATTACTTAATAATACAATACACTATATAATATATGATATGATAATTACATTTTAATTTGATTCATTTCTTATTTCATAGTTTCTCATCATTATTATGAAAGCACCTATTGTTTTAAAGAATGGTCGGAATGTGACCTGTGAGCCTTCTGAATTACCGTGGGATAGCACATGCTAAACTAAAATGTTCAATCAATAAAGTAACATCTTATCTTATCTTAATAATATCTTCATATTAATAATAATAATAAATCATACAGTATGTGTCCGAAAGGGAGCAGGAGGAAGCAAACACAAAAATATACAAAAAATATACTGCATATTAAAGCAAACGATTGTAAAGGTAAAAGTATGAGCATCAAATCAAGTTTTATTTATATAGCACATTTTTAAACGATTTTTGGTCGAGCCAAAGTGCTGTACATATAATAAAAATACCCTACAGTAAAGACACTTTACAGCAAATACAACAGCACAGTTTGTTCAGAATATCAGTATGAGAAAACGACACCCTCTGTCCTTAGACCCTCACATCGTACAAGGAAAAACTTCCAGAGAAAAACCCACATTTCAAAGGGAAAAATGGGAGAAACCTCGGGGAGAGCAACAGAGGAGGGATCCCAGGATGGACAGAAGTGCAATAGATGCCGTGTGTAAATCGAAGAGATAATACATTTTACAGCGTAGGTAGACCGCATGACAAATAAAGAAGTGTAATGTAAACATTTACATTATTATTATGATTATTTAATATATAAAGACTATATATTATTGAATTACAAGATTAGATATACTTTATTTGATCTAATATATTGATGTGTTCAAATGCTCTTCTAAACAAAACTGAAAGTCCATGAAAATTTGTCTTTCTATATTTGTGAATGAAGCGCCATCTCCTGGTTAAATCCTGAAATTGAAAATCTGGCAACGCCCTCTTGGAAAATAGTGGGAGGGCTTAACTTTCCCAGATGCTGGTCTTAGGCAGGAAGCTGTAAGCTGGAGTCCTATCTGGAGTGCTACATCTGTATAGTATTTCATAACTGTTTTTTCTTTATTCTCTTATTTCTTTTATATCTATAATGATCATATGAAGGTGTGCCGCAGAAATAATCTTTTGAATAATTTGTGACCAAACCGTTTGAGACCCACTGAGATAACTTAGACTAAAGTTAACTATCTAAACACTCAGAGAGTCCTTTAGCTCACCTGAGTCTCTCAGTCTGACAGGAGAGGACTCTCCTCCAGCTTGTTGTGGAACAAACAGCTCCTTATGTCCGTTAGCGCAGCTAGCTTACCAGATGCTAACAACACGGTCCCTGCTGTTCTTATTATACATCCATGGCTGGCACTGGTCCCTCTCTCTCCCTCTCTCTCTCCTCTCCATCTCTCTATCTCTCTATCACACTAAATGCGCTATTGCCACACACACACAGAGCCGAGCTTGAATGACACAAGCACACGTTTATTTCCATGCAACTCTCTGATTGGTCTGGTGTCATGCCTCTGTTGCATTCACTGAACACGGGAAATTACAGTTCTGCCGTCCTCTCTTGTGTCATGATGAGGTTCACGTAAAGCACGGTTAATGTATTATATTATTGGAGGGAGAATTGTCCGGGGCTACAGAAAAAACATTCGGGGCTAAAGCCCCAGGATTTCATTTTCATTTGTCCCGCTCATGATACGCATAACCAAATGTACAATAATTGCCAACAAAACATGTCTATAAACACACCATTGAGCGAAAAGGAGCAGGGAGAAGAATACAATCTTATATGACCTGCCCCTTTCTAAAAAAAACAAAATAAATACAAATAGATGGTCTGCCCTTCATAATAAAAAAAAATGTTCACAGCCACACATAACAGTACACCCTCATCTGAGTCCTACTGGAGAAGAAGGTGGAAAGTGGCGCCTAATAATAATAACAATAACAATGGGACCTGCAAATAAAGAACAGCCATCACATCAAAGACATCAACAATATTTAACAATGCAGGACCAGAGTACATAGACTTATTCACATTCTGCTTCATATAGTCCCATCTTTAATTTATACAATTTCTTTAACTGAAAAATACAATTCTTTAGATCCTTTTGTTGAGAATTCCACAATTGTACACCAACCACCGAAATACACATTTGCTTAAGAGTAGTCCTTGCATAAGGATGCTTACAATTTAATTTCCTTCTGTGGTCTTCCTTGTCTGATCCAAAAACCAACAACTGTTGTAAATATACTGGTAACATTCTGCTTTTTGCCTTGTGCATTACTAATAATGCCTGCAGCTCAGCTATGTCTTTGAGTTTCAAGAGACCTGACTTAAAAAACAGTCTGTTGGTGTGTTCTCTTGAATCAGCTTCATGAATTATTCTTACTGCCCTTTTCTGTAATATTGACAATGGCTTTATGTTGCTCATATACGTGTTGCCCCACACTGCTATACAATAAATGAAAAAGGGCAAAATTAGTGAACAGTACAACATTCTCAATGCCTTGTAATTTGGCAAATACTTTGCCTTGTTTAGAACAGAAATATTCCTAGACACTTTCGTTTTAACATGTGCTATGTGTGATTTCCATGTCAGGTTATCATCCAGTGTCACACCTAAGAATCGAAATTCAGAAACCCTTTCAATAAAAACTCCATCAAAGGACAGTGAAATGTTTTCATCTTTTTTTCTATTAGCAAAAACCATAAACTTCGTTTTATTCAAATTTAGGGTTAACTTATTTTCATCAAACCATCTTTTAAGTTTGACCATTTCATGTCCAATACACTTTGCTAAAATGTTTAAATCATCTCCTGAACAAAATAAATTGGTGTCGTCTGCAAACAACACAAATTGCAATAATGTTGACGTTTCACATATGTCATTGATGTACAAAATAAAAAGTTTAGGCCCTAAAACCGAGCCCTGTGGGACACCACATTCTATGTTCATATACTCCGATGTACTACCAGCAAATTCTACATATTGTTGTCTGTTATCTAAATAACTTTTTAACCAATCTAGAACTACTCCTCTCACACCATATCTATGTAATTTCAAAATTAATAGGTAATGGTCTATGGTGTCAAATGCCTTTTTTAAGTCAATAAATACACCTATTGTGTATTTCTTTCTTTCTATAGCTGTTGTAATTTCTTCTGTTATTTTCATTAAAGCTAAAGCTGTAGATCGATCTTTCCTAAATCCATACTCACTCAATAACTCATTTTTTTCAATAAAATTATGGACAAACAATTTCTCAAGGACCTTTGAAAATTATGAAAGCAAGGACACTGGTCTGTAGTTAGTAAATTGGCTTTTGTCCCCTGTTTTAAAAAGTGGGATGACTTTAGCTATTTTCATGCTATCTGGAAAAATACCTGTCTGAAATGAAAGATTAAAGATGTAGCTTAGCGGTTTAATTATACAGTCAATAGTCGTTTTCACTATTGTCATGTCGATCCCATCACTATCAGTTGAAGTCTTATTTTTGCATTTGTCTACAATGGATCTAATTTCAATTTCGTTTATCTCTCCCAGAAACATTGACTGCAACACTTTACTTCCCCCAATTCCGCCATCCTCTTTTTGCCCAACGTGTTGTTTTGGAATAGTCTTTGCAAGATTAGGTCCGGCATTTACAAAAAAGGAGTTAAATTCATGTACCACTTCATTCATGTTTTTTACAACCTTATTTTTGTCATCAATGAAGTGACTGGGCAGGCCAGTGGATACAGATTTATTTCCAATAACATTATTTAAGATTTTCCATGTGCCCTTGATATCATTTTTCTTTTCTTTTAACATATTATTATAATATTCTCTTTTTGCTTGTCTCATTATAACTGTCAACTTATTTTGATATGCCTTGTATTGCTTTTCAACTGCCTTTGTCCTACATTTTATGAAGTCCTTATAAAGGTTATTTTTCTTCTTGCAAGCATTTTGTAAGCCCTTGGTTATCCAAGGCTTTTGATAATAAGTACCTTTATATGTACGGAGTACAGTGGGACAATGTTTGTCATACAGTGATATGTAGATTTTTAGGAAGAACTCATATGCAGCATTTACATCTTCTACATAAACCCCTCTCCACTCTTCCTTTAACCTGTTACGCACCGCCCCCCCCGGTACCGGGCGGATAAACGCGGCATTTGCAGGAAACAACGTCTAAGGAATCTTAATATTTAATAAACTATGAATGTTTTATATCCATGTAACGGGAAGAAACTCAGCTAACTGATCTTTTACATTTTTTTTTTTTTAAAAACCCACAATGCTAACACTCAGCCTCTGAATTAGCCACGAGCGAAAAAATGCTAACCTATCACTGCACCTAAACTCACTCATAACTCCCTTATTACTTATCCTAGATGCACAGCCAACCCATTGATTAGCATCGCCTGGAGACACAGAATCTGGGGGTGCCCACCTCAACACTCAGTGGTAAACATTTGCGACGCTATAAACGAAAACGTACATCAAAACATGTGGCGCTAGGTAGCTACAAACGCTAATATGGCTTACCTTGGTCAAAACTGGTCTTCAATGGCATTGAAACGATAAAAACGATGCTGCAGTTAATCCATAGGTTAATCCAATGTGTATGTGTCCTCTTTGAAATGATTTCTGATAATCCATAAGCAATAAAACTGCTTTTTCGTTTCCAGATGTCAGAGCGAGAGATCGCTTCACTCTGGTGCAAACCTGCATGCGCGAATCCCCCACCATTTGTTTTCACAACGAGTGTGTGTGGATTTGACCTATCTCTGGCCCCCCTTGGTCGATTTTGATGAATGAAATCTCTTTATAACCGCTAGAGCCAATGGAATCGAGGGAAAGTTATATACACACCAAAACGTTAACAAATAAGGAGTGAGAGTGACGCGTTACCAAAACCGGAAGCTGCATACACTCTGGTGGCTACCATTAGCAGCTAACTTTTCCGCTCCGATTTTTACATAAAAAATGGAATTATGTATTATAAATAATTTTTCAACCTGTGGATCAACAGTTGTAGATATTTATTTTTTCGTTTTAATGCCATTGAACACGTCATTTGACAGCTACGGTGAGACGATCTGCCGTAAAAGCTCCGTAAAGGTACGTGTTGTGATGTCTGTGTTTGCTTCCCCTGTCGCAAGTTCGGATCGCTCAGTGATGATACTATACCTAAATAATCAGTGGAGTCTCAGCTTTAATCGGATATATTGTATGTGCAGCTACGATAAGTAATAAGGGTATCTTTATCTTGAATTGTGTGCCGCAGTGCGTTAGAATTTTTTCGCTCCGGGGTCATTTAGACCCTTCTTATGAGACTTGTGTTTTGTTTTGGTAAAAATGGTTCATATCTTCAGTTAGCTGAGATTCTTCCCGTTAATCTGGTGCTACACATTAATAGTTTCATAAATGTTAAGAAGCCCTGAGACATTATCTCGAAAACAAAAAGGTGGGAGGGGTCCAATGGGGGGACCGCCGTGCTTAAGAGGTTAAATCATCAGTCACAATTGTCATTTTTTCAACCAGTGTGCATTTTAAGACGCTGTCCACATAAAGAGCCACACCCCCTCCTCTCTTATTGGTTCTGTTGATATGGTGTAGCACGTAACCCTCAATTTGGAAATCAGTGACTTTGTCTTTATTTAACCAAGTCTCCGATATGGCAATTACTTTGAATTTACTTTTAAATGTATTTAGGTAGTCAGTGATCTTATTAAAGTTTGCATACAGACTCCTGCAGTTGAAATGTATTAAAGAAAATGTATTTTCAAGTCCAACATTGTCATTAAATTGATCATCGGTATAATATTTACACGAGTCACTTATATGATTAAACACATGATTCTCTGAATCAACATCATATTCAAAATTGTACATGTTATGCTCTGTTGTCAAATCTGGAAAAGATTCCGAGTGGCTCAGTCATTTATGTGTTGTTATTGTTTTCCATGTACGTCTGCAAGGAGTTAACTCCCTCCACACATACCTGTTCATTCCTTTGCTCTTTCATGCCGATCAAGCGAGTCAATTAATGTCTTTACATCCGACATCAGCTCATATCCTGGGGTTCTCCGGTTCCTGGAGTGGTGTGTCTGCCATCCTGAAGCCTGAAGAGTAGACTCCAAGTCCAGTTCTCCTGCTGGACTCTCCATGTTGACACCATACTCCAGTAGACCCTGTGCTGCATCTTGTGGGTTGTTAAACACCCTGATTTTTCAGTTTTTCTCGAATAATTTCAGTTTAGCAGGGAACAGAATGCGGGATTTGATGTTTCTTTCCTGGAGCTGCTTCCTTACTTGTCTGTATTTTGCGCGCTCCTTGAACACTTGGGTGGTGAAGTCCTGATCAAAGAAAATCCTGCAATCTTTCACCCTAATGTTCTTCTTTGCCCAGGCGGCTTGTAGCACCCTTTGCCTCACGTTGTAGTTTTGGAACCGGACTATTATTGATCTGGTACGGTCGCTGTGCCCAGTGAGATGCCCCGTTGTCCGGTGCGCTCTCTCAATGGGAATTTCGCCGCTCACATCCAGTTTCTCGCGTATTAAGTTTTCCACAAAGTCCATCATGCTATTTTCCTCACATTTTTCGGGCACTGAATAAATCCTCAGGTTGTTCCGTCGTTCACGGCCTTCAAGTTCCTCACATTTATTTTCCAGTTGCTTGTAAACTGTGAAGGAGTACTTTTGTCATACCGATTTCACGGTCTTCATTTTCTGCGATTCTTAATTCTGCTGCATCCGCTCTTATTTTCAGCTCTCCGAAGCCTTCTCTCAAGTCGTTTATTTCCTCCTTCAATACTCCAAAATTCCCAGCAGTTTCCATGCGGAATTCTCTGATTTCTTTTAATATTTCAGAGAGGCCTTCCCCTCCCTCCTCAGGTATATTTGCCTCAGGCGGATTCATTGTGCCGGCCTGTTTCTGTTTTTCTTTCTGGCTGAAACGTGTTGACATTTTCCTTTCCTTTTTCTTTACCTTCTGCAAGAAAAAAGTATTTGCGCAGTCAACCCGCCCTTTTGTTATACTCTCAGTTCCAGGATTCCTTCAAAATAACTCAATTGTTTGCAGCGTGTTTTCACCTCCGCACCAGCTAGGCAGCCATCTTGGTGTGTAGATAGACACCAAAAAGAAATTTGGGGAAGCTGGGTTATTCGGAACATGAGAGTACACAGGTACAGACAGAGAGAAGGAAGAAGTAAGGTGTCCCCCGACAATCTAAGCCTATAGCAGCAAAACTAGGGGCTGAATCTAATCAGCCCTAACTATAAGCTTTATCAAAAAGGAAGGTCTTAAGCACACTCTTAAAAACGGATAGGGTGTCTGCCGCCCGGACACAAACTGGAAGCTGATTCCACAAATGTGGAGCTTGATAAGAAAAGGCTCTGGCTCCCATTGTACTTTTAGAGACTCTAGGAACAACCAACAACCCTGCATTCTTGGAACGCAATGCCCTAGTAGGACAGTAGGGTATAATGAGTTCTTTAAGGTAAGATGGCGCCTGCCCATTATGGGCTTTGTAGGCGAGAAGAAGAATTTTAAATTCTATCCTGTGTTCTATAGAGAGCCAGTGTAAGGCAGCCAGAACAGGAGTAATGTGGTCCCTTTTCCTAACTCTGGTTAGTACACGTGCTGCAGCATTTTGAATCAGCTGAAGCGACTTAACTGACTTCTTGGTACACCCTGATAATAAAGAGTTACAATAATCCAGCCTTGAAGTAACAAATGCATGGACTAGTTTCTCTGCATCGTTTTGAGGCAAGATATGCCTGATTTTAGCAATGTTACGTAGATGAAAGAAGGCGGTCCTTGAAATGGATTTTATGTGGGCATTAAAGGATAAATCCTGATCAAATATAACACCAAGATTCCTTACAGTCTCACTGGAGGCCAAATTAATGCCATCCATAGTTAGTATCTCTTTAGTTCATTTGTTTCGTAGATTCTTTGGGCAGAGTACAATAACTTCAGTTTTGGCCGTGTTTAACATCAAAAAGTTTAAAGTCATCCACGTTTTTAAGTCCTTGAGGCAGTCTTGCATTTTATTTAGATGATTAGTTTCATCAGGCTTGATTGTTAAATATAGTTGAGTATCATCCGCATAACAATGAAAATGTACAGAATTATTTCTTATAATATTGCCTAACGGAAGCATAGTGTGAACAAAATAGGTCCAAGCACTGAGCCCTGTGGCACTCCATGGCTAACTTTGGTTTGCATGGAAGATTCATCGTTGACACACACAAACTGAGAGCGTTCAGATAGATAGGACCTAAACCAATTCCCTTTATGCCAACTAAGTGCTCTAGTCTTTGCAATAGGATATCATGGTCGATAGTATCAAATGCAGCACTGAGATCGAGCAAGACAAGAATAGAGACAAGTCCTTTGTCTGAGACTATTAGAAGGTCATTTGTGACTTTAACCAGAGCTGTCTCTGTGCTATGATGTGTTCTAAAGCCAGACTGAAAATCTTCAAATAAATCATTGTTTTTTAAGTAATCACACAACTGTTTTGCGACCGCTTTCTCAAGAATTTTTAGAAATAGGTCTATAGTTGGCTAAAACCTCTGGATCGAGGTTGTGCTTTTTAAGAAGAGGTTTTATCACAGCTACTTTAAATGATTGTGGAACATAACCTGATAATAAAGACATATTCATAATATTTAATAAACAAGTGTTAATTAATGGAAAAACTTCCTTTAACAGCTTAGTTGGAATCGGGTCTAAGATACACATTGATGGTTTAGAAGAAAGAATCATTGAATTCAATTGTTCATGGTTTATGGCTGAAAAGCATTCTAATTCACTCTCTAGTGTAATATTAGAACTTACGTTTCCGGGAGCTGTTGATAACACTATACTGGTCAAAGGCAAGAGGTCATTAATTTTGTTTCTAAGAGTAACAATTTTATCATTAAAAAAGCACATAAAATCATTACTACTGAGTGCTATGGGAATAGAAGGCTCAATAGAACTGTGGCTCTCTGTCAGCCTGGCTACAGTGCTGAAAAGAAATCTTGCATTATTCTTATTCTCATCTATTAATGAAGAGTAGTAAGCTGCTCTCGCTTTATGCAGTGCTTTCTTATATTCATTGAGAGTAATATGCCAAATTAAACGGGATTCTTCAAGTTTAGTGGAACGCCATATCCTTTCAAGTTGTCTCGGCTTCTGCTTTATTTTGCGGGTTTCGGCATTATGCCATTGAGCTAGTCTATGTTGTTTTATTTTCTTCTTTTTCAAAGGATTAATAATACAGTAAACTATTAACAATAGTATAATATTATAGCCCGTTTGCCCATGGTGAGATGACGAGGCTTCATTCAAATTAAACCTCTTTTTAGTGAATTACTGAGTTTGGGCAAGTTAATAACGTTTTAAATAGCACAAAAAAATTGTCAGGGTGAACAGATAAAAACAGTAGGAGAAAACGATTTAGAAATCCCTTTTAAATGGGTGTCGTTGTAGTAGTTCTGAATGGGTCCAGGAGGTGATGAGGTAGCTGGTGAGGAGTGATTAGTCTTCTGTGTGCACACAATTTTGGTTTGAAGGAGGTACTCACCAAGCTACAGGAGGACAAAGGAAGGGCCACAAAGTCTTAATGTTCTTCGCAGACCCCAAACTGTATCCAATGAGCCAGAAATCAGGCTATTCCAATGAACCGAAGGGCTAGCTGGATAGCTAGGGGAGGCCCGGCAGGGGCCGCAACGTCCTGTAGTTTTCCGTGGCACAGAAGGGCTAGCTGGATAGCTAGGGGAGGCCCGGTTGGGGCCACGACGTCCTGTAGTTTTCAGTGGCACAGGATGGTTAGCTGGATAGCTAGAGGAGGCCCAGCAGGGCCACGACGTCCTGTGGTTTGAAGGAGAGTCCCAAAAAAGATATAAGCCAGCTAGCAAGGAGGCTAAGCAGGTGGGCTGGCTAGGCTGGATACAGGCATTCGAAATGTTTGTTTAAAACCATGTGCTATAAAAACAGATATACTCCTTAACCTGTTAAGCCCTGAGCCTGTTTTTCAGGTCTCAGGCTCGAAAATGACATTCCCAGAACAAATGACCATATCTTCCCTTCTAAAAGGGTTAAATTGATAATCTTTTTTCTCAAAGTAATGATAAACCTGTGAGTTGGATGTAGAAAAGTCAGAATCAATATAGATGTTTTTTAATTTAAAGAAAATTCAGATTTTACACTGTAAATTATAGTGTCCGTCCAAAACTTATTTTTTACTTATAGTGAAAACTACCCTTGGATGATGGTAAGGTAGACTAAAAGCTTTAGGAATCCAAAGTACAACATATAATAAGATCAAGATTGATGCAAAACAAGGGACATTTGACCTTTTTAAGAGAGATTTAGCAAAAAGAAACCACTTCTGGGGTGGATTTTCCATATCTCTGGCTTCCCTTGCTCAACCCTGTCTCCTAAAAATTACGTTCCCACAGAACTAAACTGCATTCTCAATTACGTTTAGCTAGGAACGTATTTTCTCACATGTTACGTTTGTTATGAACGTATCTCAAATACGTTTATTTTCTACATATCTTCTAGAAACATATTTTCTCCCACGTTACGTTTGTTATGAACGTATCTTAAATACGTTTATTTTCTACATATCTTTGCCATTTATTGTCTTGCTTATAATAATGATAATAGTCATTTATAAATATCATTTTAGAGCACACATTTGAAATCGACGATCGGGCTCGATATCCTATGGTTAAATTAAAATCAGTAGGCGAGGCTGTAATTTCGCCAGCTGCGAGGCAGAAAATAATAGTTTTAACATGCCAAAAAGCTGCTGTGTCGTTTATTGCACCTCAAACACCTCAAACTTCCTCTAAGAAGAAAGGACAGTAAGAAGAGCTCTGTGGCTTCAGGCTTGATCGCCGTTCAAATGACAGCGTTGGTTTCCCCAAAAGTGGGCGGGGCCTGTTGGAGCAGAACACCTATCTGGTGGCTGATAGCCCCCTCTCCGCGCCGTTCGTTGAATGAGGCTGATCTCTACTAAATTAAGAAAGGAATTGAAAACACCGGAATCAAAAGTTATAACAATTATCTGAGTTTACTGGTAGGAAATAGAACACGTATACAAGTTATACAGAGTACTCCGGACTTCAGGTTTGTGATGCGATGCGGATAAAGGTGTCGGGACCCGCCAACTCATCAAACAAGAAGAAATTGACTTCAGGTTTGTGATGCGATGCGGACACAGATATCGGGACCTGCCAACTCACCAAACAAGAAAGCATTTTACATTCAAAAACAACAGTATTCATACAAGTTTTTTGGGGCGGAGATGTGTTGACTTTTCCCTTCCCCTTTTACTCCAAAGCAAATTAGAGAGTCCGTGAGGAGGAGCTGTGTGAGCTGCTCACATCCCCCAGGTGTTTTTACTGGTTGGATTCACTTCTGGTCGGGTTCAATACAGCGAATCAGAGTTCTGACCAGAACGTGAGATTCTAAAGTTTCACAAGGTCAAAGTCAATTTTATCTCTGCCCCGATATCCACTCCCTTACTTTCCCATAGCATCTTTCACATGTCAAAGTCAATCTTATCTCTGCTTCGATATTCACTCCCTTACATTCCCATGGGAGTTTTTCACATAAACTATTCTTTCTCATACAATTAAACCTTTGTTCACAAATATAATGATGTCCATAAGGACCTTGAAACAGAACATGTGTGTGCGCTGGTGAAAAGGAGCGGTGTGTGTGTGAAACAGGATCTCTGGGTCAGTGAGTTGTAAGAGAGAATATCATTTCTATATATGTGATTACTTAATACCGTTGTGATTACTTAAAACAGTTGTGATTACTTAAAACAGTTCAAACAATACATGTTCACTAAAATACAATTCAAAATAATACATGTTTACTTCAATACAGTGTAGAATCATATCTTTTTACTTCAGGCCGTAAAGTGACGTAGATTTTACTCTCATCTATTATTCAAAACCATTCTATTTATTCTAACGTAAATTACATGCCAGTGTTTTATGTTTTTATTTAGCGATTTGTTTCTGTTGTTTAACTGGGAATGTTTTCACATTGAACCGGAAGTACGTCACTTCACTTTGTCTTCTTCGTCCCTTTTACGTTCCAGACAATGCATGGCTCAGCGTAACAGACTGAACAGCGACCCCAGGTGTGTCTACATTGGAATTACATCTTCATTACTGAAGGAAAAATATTTACCTAGTGTTTGTTAACTGGGTTTTTAATGCAGTTGGCTTTTCTTAATGGTTACAATATTGCTATGAGTTATATCTGAAGCAAATTATGTTTCTGAAGATGTGTAGTCAATTCCACCCTTCAATGTAGCATAAATGTGAACTCTCATTACAGGAACAATACCGGAAACAGACGTAGGAAAGATCCTCAGCTCGCTGATTGGATGTTTTAGCCGCAATGCACGTTGGGATATGGTGTTTATGCGATATGAAATCCGAAAACATTTAAAATAAATAATAATAATACTTTATTCAGAGTGTGCTTGCTTTTCTCTTTGAAAGTCATCACATAACGGCATTGTAATACACGGTTCGGCTGCATTAAATATTACACATCTGCCGTAGTTCTTTATTTATAGAGCCCTGATGAGAAGACTTCTGGACAAACAGGAAGCACTGCCGCCGAAACTGAATACGTGACGTGGATCATAAATATATCAACAATTAAACAATATCTTACATTTCTTTTCACAAAATACGTCTCCTTGCAGTATCAATAATAATTCGGCTGACTTTTATATTTGATCCAATTGGTAGATAGGTTATATTTACACCATAACGGTGCACAGCTGATAGAAAAGGACTTGTCGTTTTTAAAGATATTACTGATTTTCTTTGAATATAAGAATGTAAATACTGAGTTGAAACAATAGTCAGGGGATTTGGGTGATGGGAGACACATCTATGGAATCACAATTTCAATAGCTTACCATCAAATGACGGATATACCTTTCTGTCTGTGATGTTTTACAAATCAGATATTAATGTGTAGAAGTAAAACATGAGAAATAGTATAGCAATATCCTGTAAAATTATGTAAAAACATGAATAAAACTACACATCTTCAGATGTTATACATACATAAGTGTCCTACACTAATAATACAAAGTTATTATTAGTATACTGTGGTTAAACCACATTATTTAATTATTTTTGTTGAATAATGTTATTTGATGAAAAAAATATTAAGAGTACATACTTTCATTGGGGGAAAGTAGAAGGTCAATGATAGAAATATAGAATATAAAAAATCAAGAAGATACTGTAAGTGATCTCTACAATAAAACAGTTTAGTGCCGGATGTACAAAGATATTAATAGGAGGATGTGCAAAACAGACAAACTAATTAACCTTTATTAACACATTAAAGAATACTTTAGGTTAAGGTCTTCTTTCAAATAAGAAAAAAGCTTTGGGGGTATCTACACATAAATATTAAGCCTGACAAAGTACTTAACGTCTAATATATTGCTTTCCTGCAATGTTAACTATGTTGAAGCACTTATTTTAACTGATATTATACATATGAATTATACTCTTATGTATGCAGATAGTATAATAAATGTGCAGAATATGACAGTTTAATGATGGAGGGATACACACATATTGATAGATGTCTTGTAATGCACTGTTGAGGAACCTGTGACCCAAGTTTTTAATTAATTGCATAACTTCAACATAGTTGTGTATATGATATGTCAATAAACCTTAGAAAATCTTGAAAGGGATGTGCAAAATAGCTATTATATACAGTTTTTAATGAACTATTAGTAGAGAATAACGAGTAATGAATATACTTTATAGAGATCTGCAGATAAATGTTTAGTCTTCTCAAGCACCAACTAATATCTCGCCTGATTGTTGGCACTTGACAATCACCTTTCCCTGAATTTTACTCAGGTGTAACTAAAGTCTGCTTTAACCCTTTGGAGTCGACCGTCACGCCGGCGTGATCAGATCACATGACCTGTTCAAGCCGGTGCCGCATAAAAACAACAGTCCGGACAACATTGCCGTGTGTTTCTGTCGAAAGTACTGGCTTGAAACTATATGCCAGTCTTTGTTTCATGCAAAAAGACCCAGTAAACACGGAGATACGATGATATAAAGTTAATATAAATATATTTCAAAAGTATGAAAAATGGAAGCACATATTGTAATATCTTCGCCGTATTTTATCATTTTACGAAATGGAAAATACTGGAAACTGTAGATCCTGCTCAACAGGATGTATGTGTGTGTGTGTGTTTCCGTCGAAAGTACTGGCTTGAAACTATATGCCAGTCTTTGTTTCATGCAAAAAGACCCAGTAAACACGGAGATACGATGATATAAAGTTAATATAAATATATTTCAAAAGTATGAAAAATGGAAGCACATATTGTAATATCTTCGCCGTATTTTATCATTTTACGAAACGGAAAATACTGGAAACTGTAGATCCTGCTCAACAGGATGTATGTGTGTGTTTCCGTCGAAAGTACTGGCTTGAAACTATATGCCAGTCTTTGTTTCATGCAAAAAGACCCAGTAAACACGGAGATACGATGACATAAAGTTAATACAAATATATTTCAAAAGTATGAAAAATGGAAGCACATATTTTAAAATCTTCGCGGTATTTTATCATTTTACAAAACGGAAAATACTGGAAACTGTAGATCCTGCTCAACAGGATGTATTTACCAGGGAGGGGGTGAGGTAATCAGGTAAACATAGTGATACGTAACGAGACGAAGAGGGACGGCGGGAACCAAAGAGAGACGGCAGGGAATGGAGAGAGACGAAGATATACGACAGGCGGCGGGCGGCGGGAGACGAAGAGAGACGGCGGGAGACGAAGACGGCAATTGAAGTAAAGTGACAGACAAACATTGAGAATTTAGATATAGTTAGATAGATTTAGAGTTTTGAAGATTCAACTATGAGGAAGAGAACTCTGAACGTGAGTCAAGCTATAAGCTTGTTTTTTGACATGGAGGAGGAGGAGAAGCCTGTGATGTTGCCCTCTGTTGACAGAAACTGCTTTGAAGCGTGGCACAGATAAAGACAGAAAAAACTGATTTTTGTACATAATATGTATATATTTGTATTATATTTATAATAACACTTTTGCCTTATCAGAATGAAATCCAATGTACATTATTTAAGCTTTTAAATGTTTTGTTGTGCCTACTGTGTCACTGTTGACAGAACTTGAGAAATGAGGAAAAAACGCCTATGGATACACCTGTTATTTGTTCATAAAATGTGTATATAGGTTCATGCTACCTCAATCAAACTTTCACATTATCATAGTGACATCCCATGTATATATTTCCAGCTTTCAAATTGTTTCGTTGTGCATGTTTGTGTTACCTATATAAAAAATAATATCATTTTCAAAATCCGTTTTTAATTTTTTTTGTGATTTTGGGTCCAAAATGTTTATATAGTATCTCAAAATGAAAAAAATAACTGTCAGGTTATATAGGTGAGGTTTTCCTTAAAAAAAAGATACCAAACATTGACATGCCAAACATTTCTTAATGGGGTTTAGTAAGACAAATCAAAAGTATGCGAAAACGGCCAAATTAGCCCAGGACTCCAAAGGGTTAAGGGTTGTTTATATTTCACATCCTTAATCAGAATCTGCAAAGTAACTAAAATAAATGTAGTGGAGTAAAAATACCAGGTTAACCTCTGAATTGTAGTGGAGTAGAATTACAAAGTAACAATGAGCTGGCATGTGGGTATATATTAATGCTTCCCATTATGGACACGATGGAAGCGATTTTCACCCATTTATTAATTACATGTTTTACATTTGTACACACCAATGTGTTTCCTATCCCCTAAACCTCCAGGGCTGTACACAGTTTAACACTGTCAACTTCTAATTTTGGGAAAAACGAAAACGTCTTTTAAAACTACAATTCCCAGTAGAGACGTGCCATAGAACATGTTGCGAAACACAATAGCCAGCATGTGTAGTTCTGGGGGGGCGTTCGAGTCCAGTTTTGGAAAGTCTGCCGTGGTTTCGTTCCATTTCAAAGAGCTGTTTGGCGCTCGGCGTAACCTTGGCGCACTGCCACTCCAACATCCAATCCCAGAGTTTGAAGATTAATCACGGGGTTTGTCAACGGGACTGTAGTCCCAAAGGATAGCTGGGGATTATGGGTGTATTCGGCCATCCTAAACTCTGAATTTTTTTCCGGATATCATATCGCATTAACACCATATCCCGACGTGCATTGCGGCTAAAACATCCAATCAGCGAGCTGAGGATCTTTCCTACGTCACTTTACAGCCCCGCCCACTTTTGGGGAAACCAGCTGTCATTTGAACGGTGATCAAGCCTGAAGCCACAGAGCTCTTCTGTTACTGTCCTTTCTTCTTAGAGGAAGTACAGAAACACGTAACTCTGGATTTGTTTTAATGTTTGAGGTGCAATAAACGACACAGCAGCTTTTTGGCATGTTAAAACTATTATTTTCTGCCTCGCAGCTGGCGAAATTACAGCCTCGCTGACTGATTTTAATTTAACCATAGGATATCGAGCCCGATCGTCAATTTCAAATGTGTGCTCTAAAATGATATTTATAAATGACTATTATCATTATTATAAGCAAGACAATAAATGGCAAAGATATGTAGAAAATAAACGTATTTAAGATACGTTCATAACAAACGTAACGTGGGAGAAAATAAACGTATTGGAGATACGTTCTTAACAAACGTAACGTGGGAGAAAATACGTTTCTCGCTCTAGAAGATATGTAGAAAATAAACGTATTTGAGATACGTTCGTAACAAACGTAACGTGGCAGAAAATACGTTTCTAGCTAAACGTAATTGGAGAATGCAGTTTAGTTCTGTGGGAACGTAATTTGTAGGAGACAGGGTTGCCTTGCTCGATTTTGATGGTTGACACCTCTTTCTGACTGTTAGAGCCAATAGAATCGAAGGGGGAGTCCCCCACACACACTCATTGTGAAACAAAATGGTGTGGGCTTTGCGCATGTAATGTTGCATCAGAGTGAACCTATCTCTAGCTTTGACATCTGTAAACGGAAAAGCAGTTTTAATGCTTATCAGGGATGCAAACTTGTCACCTTTAGGCGAAATTCGCCGTTTTGAATCCAAAATAGGTCGTTTGTGTGATTCATGTAGATCTGAAATAAAAATATTTTGGGGGGGGGTCTGGGACACGGAGTAATCTGCGGCCGCAAGCTGTTATGTGCCATCATGACACGCATGGTGTTCTTTTTTTATATATTATAATGAAGCGCGAGCTGTGTGCTTGAGTCTTCCTGCCTGTCGGCTCTGCTCATGGATGTAAAATAAGGCTCTGCTGCTCCGGGATGAGGGTCTAGCTTCAGCAGCTACATTACCTACGGTGCGTTCGTTAATATTAACTGTGTGGTCCGGAGTTACTGTGGCACAAACTGGACGGCTGGTGAACAGCTGTTAGAACGGGCCATTCAGGTGTTCAGAACGGGCCATTCAGGTGTTCAGAGAGAGCTCCCTGTCGGAGCGGCAGAGCGTGATGTGCACTGAAAAGTGTTTCTGTCGCAATATTATTTAATGAATCTTTGAGCTAGCTAACTAGCATACATTGTCACTATCTGCTAACGTTAGCTTTAGCCTTCGTTTTCAAATAGTTTCTTTCATAGGCTATAAACGGAGGTGGTATAAGTATATATCTTGTACTTGAGTAAAAGTAGAAGCACTCAGATCTTGTACTAGAGTAAAAGTAGAAGTACTCAGATCTTGTACTTGAGTAAAAGTAGAAGTACTCAGGTCTTGTACTTGAGTAAAAGTAGAAGTACCAGAGTGTAGGAATACTCTGTTACAGTAAAAGTCCTGCATTCAAAATGTTACTCAAATAAAAGTAGAAAAGTATCATCAAAATATAGTTAAAGTAGCGACAGTAAAAGTAGTCATTGTGCAGATTGGTCCATTTCAGAATAATATATATGATATGTTTTATAATGATTGATCAGTAAAGTGTTCTCAAAGCTGGTAAAGGTGCAGCTAGTTTGAATGACTTTGTATACTGCAGGGTAGCTTGTGGATTTACTCCAGGTGGAACTAAAGTCTGATTTAACACTTGATTTATATTTCACATCATTAATCCAGATCTGTAAAGTAACTAAAGGTATTAAATACATGTAGTGGAGTAAAAGTACACCATTTACCTCTGAACTGTAGAGGAGAAGAAGAACAAAGTAGCAAAACATTGAAATACTTAAATAAAGTACAAGTATCTCAAAATTGTACCCAAGTATAGTACTTGTTGAGTTTATGAACTTAGTTACTTTACACCACTGGCTATACAGATAGAAAGACAGCCTTGCACAGAGGCATGAAAATACATTTTCAAAATGCTCAACAGTGCTGCCAAAATTATAAACTGACTGCTACACAATTAAAATAAATGCTTTTATACATTTATATTAGATGTGACTCTTTGGCGTTTCTGTTATTATTAACACTGCTGCTTTAGTTGTTCTGACTGCTAAAATCCTCTGTTATTCCTAATTTTAAAGCCGATATTCCGTGGGGTCGGGGGGCTCGGATCCTTGTCACCTATTTCATACCTGATGAGTTTGCATCACTGGCTTTTGGATGATCAGAAATTATTTCAAAGGGACACAGACACATTGGATTAACCTATGGATTAACTTCAGCAGCGTTTTTATCGTTTTAATGCCATTGAAGACCACTTTGGAGAGACTACAGAGCCAAGGTAAAAATGTTAGCATTTTTAGCTACCTAGCGTCACCTGTTTTGATGTCCGTTTTTGCTTATAACGTCGCCATTTCGTATAATTCAGTGATAATGTGGGTGTCCATCGATTCTGTGTCATCTCACGATGTGAAACGATGTCATGGATGTAGAGAAGAGATAAATAAGGCTTTGTGAGTGATTTTCGGTGCAGTAAGGTGTTAGCATTTTTCGCTCGTTGCTAATTCAGAGGCTCAGTGTTACCCTTTTAGCAGAGATGCGTATGACAGGGCCATTAACCTGTTAAGTCCCATTCCCCCGAAAAATCGCAACATCTGCAAGAAACAGCTTCTGAGGGCATCTTAAAGGGCCCATGTCATGGCCATTTCCACTGATCATAATTACATTGTTGAGGTATACTAAAATAGATTTATAATGTGCAATTTTCCAAACTCACATTGGTTTCGCATACAGCATCTCTGTCAAGCATGTGTATTCAGCAGTATTCACTCTCTCCACTAAACGACTCGTTGGAGCTCTTGCCCCCCCCTCCCTGTGAGCCTAGTGTGCTCCGATTGGTCAGCTCGGCCACTCTGTTCTGATTAGTCAACCACCAGAGAGGCTCCGCCCGCTTTTTTCGGGGAACATCAGTGTAATAATGGCGTCGGTACAGCTGATATTTTATACGCTAACTAACCGAACTGAACCTACAACTGTTGTTATAGAAGAGTGTGACGGCCCCAGGGCCTTTGTGCAGGTGTGTTGCAGGTCTTACGGTGGGGTGGAGCTGAAGAGGGTAATCAGCGCGATCACGGACACCTCCGTAGCCGGTGCTATTAATCCCAGCGGCCCGGCGATTCTCTCCCCGACCACCTATCTCTGCATTTACCACAATAAATGTGCCGTGGTTTTGTAAACTCGTGTATGTCTCCTTGCCTTTCCGTTGTGGCCTACGAGCCGGTCATAACAAAGAGTAAGTTATTTTTACCTGTAATAAACTACTACTGTTTGATGAGAAATCAAATCATGGTTTGCTATATATGAATGATATGTTATAGGAGCAAATAATTCAGGGAAGAAAGGATAGGCCTACTAAGTATTTCCATTAAACTTTATTTTTAGAAATGTACAAAATGAACATAAATATACATATATACACGGTATATCATCCATTCCTCCCCGCATCTTGCCTGGGCGCAGCCGGTGCCTTTTAGCACGAGGCCTCAGTAGTAGTAGAAGTCCCGTCCCCGTCATGGATTGTCCGCCAGGATCTGGCTGGACGAAATCAAATGCAAATCACAAAATATTAGAGAAACTTAGTTGTTTTAGATTCGTTAGTAGTAGTTGTGGTAGGAGTGTAATGAACAGCTTGCCTGCTAATATGCTAACCTAGCTTTGTTTACCTTGGTAGCTAATACGATATGAACGTTAGCTTGGAGGAACGGCAACTCTAATGCAGTGTAATAAAACTACGATGAACAAAAGCTAGTGGTTCATATTAGGCTAGCAATAACGTGTTTATAATTGCAATCGTATACGGGTATTCTGCTACGTTCGGTCATACAATGTAACTTGCATGAATACATTGTTTTGCGCTAGCATACAGCTAGCCTCGTTAGCTATACATGCAGTATATGTACTGTCACAATGTACGGTAAATCACCCGGAGTATACTGTATGAGTATTCCGTGTGTGTGACTGCAGACATTCTCCTGCCATGACAAACATGTAAGGCCATCTGCTGACATTGTAGTTGATATATTTAAACGCTAGCAACGTAGCATAACAAAAATGTTTTTCCGACCTAGGTCTAGCTCCGTGGGTTAGATCGGTAGCATACACGCTACGCCAGCTATAATGTAATTACGTTTCGCGACTGACCGCACGGCAAATCACCCGGAGTATACTGTCAATAGGTATTTTGTGTGTGAATGCAGACATTCTCCTGCTATGAGATACATGTATGCAAGGCCATCTGCTGATATTAGAGTTGATATATGGAAACGCTAGCAACTTAGTTAGCACAGTTAGCACTGTGTCAATGGCTTAGCAGTCCAACACAGTTTACACATTTAAACAGTCTTGTTTGATAAATACACAAATAACAATGCAAACTTACAGGTTGTGTACCCGGATCTTCCCCTGCTCCAAACGGTCCAAACAAGCTGTGCATATCCGGCCTCAAACTGGGCAATGTTTTGGAAGCTTTCGTCTGTGAAATGCCGGTTCTTCGAACCTCTGAAGGAACAGTGTTAAAAAGAAATTTCAACCACTGACTTCGTCGTGATTCTTCCGTCGGTAGGACAAACAGCTCAGATTTCTCCTCACATTTCAGGAAACAGGTCCTTGGCAGTGGCATGACTGGATGATTGTGAACTGAACCAGAGCTTCCAACAGTAAATGTTAGGCTGGCAGAGGGTGCGGCCAGCGCCACTGGGTGTGACCATAGCTCTTCGGGATTGGTCCATTTCGTTCCGGGTACCGCATGACATCAGGCCGTACCCGGAACTAAATGGAAGACTCAAATGGGCAGTGACATATCTCCAACAAGGCGTTTTGGGGAGGTATTTTCTGTGTTAGAGTTTTACTCGCTACAGGGTGTACTTTGAGGGGTTTGACTCTGCACACCGTTTACATGCATAAAAACCTTCATAACACACAAGGGGACGGGTAATAACCGGAAAAGCATGACATGGGAGCTTTAACATTTAAAAACCTATTAATGTGTCATACCCACTTAACGGGAAGAAACTCAGCTATCAGACAATATTAACAATTTTTAGCAAAACGAAATATAAGGGTAATAACAAAGGCTCTGAATTAGCCCTGAGCGAAAAAATGCTAACACACTTAGCACAGAACTCACGCTAAAATACCCTTATTACTTATCGTATCTGCACAAACAAGATATCGATTAGCAAGCTGAGATTCCACAGATTCTACAGGTATTAGTATCATCACTGACCGATCCGAACTCGCGACATGAGAAGCTAACAAAGACATCACACCACGTAGCATTAGGTAGCCAACACGGCAATATGTCTTACCTTTGTTGTTTTCTGATTCCTAAAGCTTTTAGTCTACTATCCCATCATTCAAGGGTGGTTTTCACTATAAGTAATGGGTTATTTTTGGACGGACACTAAAATTTACATTTTTTTACTATGTTCAATCTGAATTTACTTTAAAATAAAAAAATCTATATTGATTCTGACTTTTCTACATTCAACTCACAGGTTTATCATTGCTTTGAGAAAAAAGATTATTAATTTACCCCTTTTAGAAGGGAAGTTATTGTCATTTGTTCTGGGAATGTCATTTTCCATTGTTACCTTGCTCTCCCTTTTAAACCCCTCAGACCCCCACCCACCTACCCCTCCTTTTGACATAATCAACCCTACCTCTTTTCCACCACTACCACTGCCACAGAGACCTCAACCCCCTCGACGATTTCGTTCCACCCCCCTTAGCCTTCCCAACACCCTTACCCTACCTTTAGGTATCCCCTGCCTTCTTTCTCTATCACTCCCTCCCCGGCCCCCCTATCATCGCCCCCCTCATCGGTTGTTGAGCAAAGGGGCCCCCCTACCTACCTTAGGACTTGCCGCCCCCCTCCCTTTTACCTATCCCCTCTACACAGGCCTCTCCACCAGCCAGTGGACTGGACCTTCCCCCTTCAGCCCTACCTGCCTCTCCACCATTTAGTGGCCTTGGTTTCCCCCCCATACTTACCGGTTGTCTTCCCACCGCTACAGTAGCCTATTACAGCCCTATCTCGGCTATCTCCTCTCTGTCCCTCACCACTGTTCCTACTCCTCTCACCAACCCAGTTACCCACTTACCTGCTTTTAGCCGACCCTCTTGACCACCCCACCACTAGTGCACGAAGCCCCTTTTACTAAGGCAGAGGTTAATTTCCATCCCCTTATCTCTCCCTTACTTAGCCCGAATAATTTTTTGGCCACCACCACCCTTCAGGATTTAGATTCCCACCTCCCACTTGAACCTTCTTTCACTCCATCTTTTTCTCCCCCTTCTCCTCTGTCATCTACAACCTCGTCACCCCTCAATCAATCCGGGACCCTGACTCTGAACAAACCACTCGTCGTTCACCCCTATTCCAACCGGCAGGCCTCGGATTGGGCTCTTCCGATTAGGAACACCATCGTTATTTTGGGGGACTCTAATTTAATCTCTCAACCACTCAGCCATTCAAGTACAGTTTTCCCGGAGCTACTCTCAGACACATCACCCTTCTCAAACACTCCTCCCCTATACCCTCAGTCAGCCAGGTCGTTCTTTTTAGTTTACTCCAGGAATCTTCTCAGAAGCCAAATCTTGTGCGTCCAAGCTTTTAACAACTTTGTGGCAAACTCTATCAGTGCCTTGGATCCGCAGGTGACACACCTCCCGTTATTACCATCTCTCCTCTTTTACACTGCTAGGGATGATATCCATTGGGTCTCCAATACCGCGCAGGCGATGTTACACCATCGGATCAACAAACTAGGTTTACACTAGAGCCAACAAGCGCAGAGCTGCCTTTCACATCTTCACCATCTAACATCACCAATCTTTCGTCCTTTTGCCTTTCCCCTTCGGAGCAGGCGGTCCTGGAACGTGGCCTAACTTTTATCCCCACGCCATCATTTCCTGATCGGGAATTGCTTAAAAGAGACCTCCATATTTATCACCGGCGTCTTAAAATCTTAGACCATTTCCAATATAATACAGCTTTTACCCACCTCCCTTTCACCATGCCATCGACCTGGGAACCAACTTTGGAGTCGGTTTCCACACCCTTACAAGATCTTATCCACTCTAACCCTCGACCACCTCCGATCCGGCCGCCAAAGCAATCAATCTATTATTACACCCGACCAGCAACTAGCCCTGAAGTCCCTCTCTACCAAGCATAACATTATTATTAAACCTGCGGATAAGGGCGGACAGATAGTGATCCAGGACAGAACCAACTATATCTTTGAAGCAACCCGTCAACTAAACAACCCAATATACTACCAACCACTAGTTCAACCCCTTTATTTAGAAACGCATAAAACCTTAGTTAATCAAATGAAAACCGTACACCTGGTAACACCTAAACAAGCACTTTAACTCCTCGGACCCGTTATACCACGTCCCAGATTGTTTTATCTCCTTCCAAAAATTCATAAACCCCCCGCTAGTTGGTCGGTCCCCTTTTTGATACCTCCAGGAAGACCCATTGTGAGCGATTGTGGCTCTGAACCCTACAAACTAGCGGAATTCATCGATCATTATATCAACCCCCTTTCCCATAACCACCCCAGCTACATTAAAGATACCTTCACCTTTGTTAAAAAATGAAAACCCCTTTCTATTCCCTCACATACTTTTATTTTTTCCATAGACGTGGACTCGTTATATACCAACATTTCCACTCCCCTTGGTCTAGACGCCGTTAAAAAAGCTCTTCTGTCCTCCCCTGACCCTACCCGCCCGGATTCCTATATCATCAATTTTTTGGAAATCACGCTTACACTAAATGATTTCCAGTTCAATGCCAAATATTTCCTGCAAATTTGTGGTAGCGCCATGGGACGTAAATACTCACCAGCATACGCGGACATTTACTTAGCGGACTGAGAGCAGTCCGCTTTGCGCCAAACCCTACCACTCCTTTACCTCCGGTATTTAGACGATGTCTTCGGACTTTGGGAGGGTTCCGAAGCATCTTTTTTTGAATTTTTTAATATCCTCAACAGCCACCACCCACAAATAAAATTAAAATATGCACCAAATTCCCTTCTTGGATACAGTGGTCTTTTTCACAAACGAGATTGAGGGACGTAAACGTCTATCTACCAAAGTTTACTTTAAAGACACTGATAGACACTCTCTATTATTTAACAACAGTTATCATCCCAAGCATACTTTCCACTCAATAATCAAGTCACAGTTAATCCGCTTTCACCGTGTTTGTTCCCTCCCACTCCATGTAGAGGAGGCCACCAAAATCCTGTTTGATGCACTCTTACCCCGTGGCTACTCAAAACGTTTCTTGCATACCATCAAAAGGGAAGTAGCGGAGCAATTTACGGCAGGTTGGGATACAAAACAGAAACCCCCATCAGATACCAAACTTATCCCCTTCATCACTACTTTCTCCCCTCACCTCAGCACTTTCAACAGATCTATTAAACACAGCTTTCATTCCATGCAGTCTGCTGTTCCATCACTCACCCCCCCATCATGGCGTACCGTCGAAATACAAATCTCAAGGATATCTTGGTACACACAGCCCTCAATAAAAACATCACCAAACCTTCAACCCTGGACAAACATTTCACGCACCTTAAATTTCTCCCCGGCATTGGCCCGGCCCAGGGTGCCCCGATCTGGCGTTAATTTACCCTTCAATCATCAAACGTTGTTTATGCTATCACCTGCAAACACTGCAAAAAAATCTATGTGGGAGAAACGGGAGCAACAATACAACAAAGACTATATCAACACCTTTACCAGATTAGGAAAATGAATGCCAATAAATTACTCTATCCAACACACCATACTTGGGGGTTTTAACGATGTTCAGCCACCGATTATCTGCTGAAAGAAAGACACAGGAGTACGGTATTAAATACCCAATCCCTACCCTCATCCCGCCTAAATGTAACTCCTTTATAACCATTCCCACTTAAACCCCTTTAACCTAACCCCTACCTTCTCTCCTAACCATAAACTATTCCCTTTCATCTAAACCTCTACTCTTCCCTCCCTCCAATCAAACCCTTCCCTTCCCCCCATCCTAACCATAACCACTCCCTCCCTTCCTACCTAATCTTAACCTTCTTCCCTTCCGAACCTAACCTCAAAACCCCTCCTACCCTTTAGTATTATTTTTAACCCCTTATCTTTCTCCTTACTCCCCTAAATTCCTTAAACCTTAAATCCCTTTAACCTAACTTCTCTCCTAACCATAAACTATTCCCTTCCCTCATATCTAAACCTTCACTTTTCCCTCCCTTCAATCTAACCCTTCCCTTCCCCCCATCCTAACCATAACCACTCCCTACCTTCTTACCTAATCCTAACCTTCTTCCCTCCTGAACCTAACCTAAAAACCTCTCCAACCCCTTAGTATTATTTTGCCACTTACAAGCAGTACTCCTATAAACTCTCTTTTCTCCTTTATTTAGTGGGAATGCTGATACAGCATTCCAACTATATGTTATGCTACGGACAAAACGTTTATTATTCCACCGACTTATTTTGGCCCTCTTCTCCTCCCACATTCAACATCGCAGAAACTCCGTTCAAACATCAAAACGTTCAGCTCGGTCGGGAATCGCAGGCTATTACTTTTATCATTCATAACTTTCATAATTCCAGAGATACATCCCATAATTCATCACATTTTTTACATTTTAACTTTAACATTGCGCAGCTCGTTAAGGCAGAGTGCGTGATGTCACAGCTAGAGTGGAGCAAATCTTGAAATTTGCCTTCATATTCTTTTTTAAAACTGCCATAATTCCCAAACCCTACATTCCTGAGACATAATCTTTCATGACAAACGTAGGAAAACATCTCGTAGCTTGAAATATGACAAATAATTAAGCAAAAATAATTAAACAAAATGCCTCTTGAGGGCATGAAGTGACAAAAACTTTCAACATGTCTCCATTAAAGCCCATTGTAATTTCAGGCTGATATTTCCTCACAGCAGCAGCCGCACACCTTTAGTTAAACTGCCAAAAAGGCCACATTATTAACCCGAAAGTACACAAAAATTACACTTCAGATACTTAACTTCCTTGACATGCTTCACATTTTGAAATTTCACAGATATCTGTTATCGTTCTTCCACAAAACGTTGACATATAAGAGGTTTATCTCTCATTCAGAACAATGCAAACCTTTGATCTCTACAGAGCTCGTTAGCTCAACTATAAACAGGGGTGCACACAACTTTCTCAGTGAGGTACTCAGATGAGTACCTGGAGTCAGTGTTTGGTACTCCAACTTCTGACGATTGACAACGGGGGATGGCGGTCAGTGGAGTACAGCGCTTCGCGATTGTCAACGGGGGGGGGGTGGAGTACAGAGCTTCGTGACCGCGGAGCGTGTGAACGTTGTGATCAGCTGTTTTAGCGCAGGGCTGCTGTACAGACCGATGTTAATAGCAGCCCTGTCTGTGCACACGGAGAACTAACCGCCTTCTGGAAAAGCTTCACATTTACGTCGGTACGCAAATGCGCTTTGTGACACAAGTGACGGTACGCATTTCAGATTGTTGCCGCGCATGCGTACCTGCGTACCAGTTATGTGCACCCCTGACTATAAACACCTGTGTAATGGAACCTACCTACCTACCTACCTACCATCAACGCATCTAAGCGTAGTATGGGGTGTCATCAAATGCCGTTGCGATGGCGACAGACCACTCGCCATGAAACACGATGTCGCTGTAAGTCCAATGGACGCAGTCCAATCGTCCCCCAATCTTCACTTGTATATCACCGGTCGTGGCTCAACAGCTCTACGCCAAATCTCACCATATGCCGTTTCCATGGAAACGCATCCCTCACCATAAAACACGATGTCCCTTTAACTCCTATGAAAATGCTCAAAATTCACATGTGTGCTAACAGTCCAGCCGTGAAGACATCTACGAGACAGTTTTGAGATTTCTTCAAATGCCGTTGCCATGGCAACACAATGCTCGCCATGAAACACGGTTTTCTCATAACTTCAGTGAAAATGCTTCAAACGGCCCAAAACTTCACAGGTTTGGTAACGATGCAGCCATCTAAGCGTATTATGGGGTGTCATCAAATGCCGTTGCCATGGCGACAGACCACTCGCCATGAAGCACGATGTCGCTGTAAGTCCAATGGAAATGGTCCGATCGTCCCCCAAACTTCGCTTGTTTATCACCGGTCCAGCCCTCAACAGCTCTACGTCAATTATGGGGTTTCTTCAAATGCCGTTGCCATGGCAACACAATGCTCGCCATGAAACACGGTTTTCTCATAACTTCAGTGAAAATGTTCCAAACGGCCCAAAACTTCACAGGTTTGGTAACGATGCAGCCATCTAAGCGTATTATGGGGTGTCATCAAATGCCGTTGCCATGGCGACGCCATGAAGCACGATGTCGCTGTAAGTCCAATGGAAATGGTCCGATCGTCCCCCAAACTTCGCTTGTTTATCACCGGTCCAGCCCTCAACAGCTCTACGTCAATTATGGGGTTTCTTCAAATGCCGTTGCCATGGCAACACAATGCTCGCCATGAAACACGGTTTTCTCATAACTTCAGTGAAAATGTTCCAAACGGCCCAAAACTTCACAGGTTTGGTAACGATGCAGCCATCAACGCATCTAAGCGTATTATGGGGTGTCATCAAATGCCGTTGCCATGGCGACAGATCATTCACCATCAAGTTAGTTCAAAAGTTTGCAGTTCAAATATTCTGCTGCTTTTCCAAGCCTTTTTACTTTCTTTTCTTCACTCATCACACATTCAAGCCCCCAGTGTTCATGTATCATTTCAATCTAAATTCTTCACTTTCTTCTTACACATTACATTTCAGCATAGCAGTTGAGCGTCAGCTTTTCAGCATAAAGCATTCCCACTAGCAATTTCTTCAGGAATTGCATTCTCTAGTTTCCATATGGAACCCCTATTTTTTCCTTCCCTCCCTTATGGTGTAGTTTTTGTATTCACATGTGACCAGCAAGGATACATTACCCTAAATAAGGTAAAATACACTCTATATCAGTGGTTCCCAAACTTTTTGTGCCCAAGGCACACCAAAGGACAAGTAAAAATCTCAAGGCACACCTATTGTGCAAAATAGCCCTAAAACACGTGTTATCACTCATATCATGTAAAATATCTGTAAATGTGCATAATTATTTACTAATACCAAATAAAATGTGACAAAGACAACTATATTACTCATGAAATATTTATTAAAGAAATATTTCAGAAATTAATTTGAAACTTTATCAAATTAGGCTTCATCAAAGCAGCAACACACTCATTTAAACCAGTCAGGTCACAAAATAAAAAATTGTGGAGGATCAGGCTTTGGTGGTCGGCTCCCATCTCGGCGCACAGCTGGGAGAAGAGGCGAGATTTCAGGGGCCTTGATTTGATGTAATTCACCATCTGCACAGCCTGATTCAGCACCTCAGTCAACTCCGGGGGCATGGTTTTGGCAACTAATGCCTCTCTATGCAAAATGCAGTGGTTTGTCACGATATGTGGGTTTTGTGCTCTCACCTTAGCAATACATCCTTTCACTCTCCCCGTCATGCTTGCCGCACCATCTGTGCAAAGACTGACGCACATATTCCAGGTCAGACTGTTCTCTTTTAAATAGTTATTAGTTACCCTGAATATTTCTTCTCCCGTAGTATGGCTTTCAATTTCTTTGCAAAAGAAAAACGTCTCTTTGATAGAGTCAGCATTAGGGATGCCAGCGATTATTCGATTTTTCGAATATTCGTTACAGTCTCCATAATCGAAAATTATTTTTAAAATTCGATTTTATTTATATATATTTTTATTATTATTTATGTTTTTCTTTTCTTTTTTCTGGCTTAGTTTCAACCAAAATATAGACTAATGCTAATAGTAATAGTATTAATAATTGTAAATGGCCATTGGTCACACCACCAGTTTGTTTTACTGTAAACTTGGAGGAAGAGTGCAGACTGCTGCTGCAGCCTGCTACACTCCGACCCCCCCCCCCTCTCTCTGTCACGTGCAATTGGCGATATACAGAACAGTGAGAACAACACAACTAAAGATGAACAAAGCGGCACGTTCAAAGAAGAGAAGTGACAAGTGCAAATGAAGTAAAATGCAAGCTCTGCGAAAAGACTTTTTTTTCTCTCCCGCGGGGGGGGGGTGCGGAGAATAATCGAGTAATATTCGCCAGGGCTGTCCGATTTTCGACTTTGAAAATTTGAATTTCAGTTTCTGGCATCCCTAGTCAGCATCAACATATCTGACGTTAGCCAGAAGTTGGGCAGCCCCACTTATGTCAGTAGGTTCGTCTATTTGTAGGGAAAATCTGACGCTCGCCACTGAAGCCATAAGACAGGTAACTTTCATGATACTGTCTGCTGACAGTTTTTTTCCTCTTTTCTTTCGGTGGTGGGTTGTCGGCAGTTTCTGCACTGGTGGTTGGTGGTTTGCTCCGCACAAGAAAGCGCTCCATTTTCCCTCTTGCGTGTTTCTCTGTTTTAATGTTGTCCTTCAGCCTTCGATGTGTCACGGTCTTATAATTCCCACCTGCAACTGCGTTAACAGCGAAATATGGGGTTCTGTGAGGATTTTTTTTAAAAGAATTGTTTTTAGGTATAGAGTTTGCCTCTGTATTATGAAATGAGTGCATACAAAGTACTGATATAGTAAATTAAAAAATAATTATTTTTGTGTAGTTGTATATTGCAATAATAACGTATGGTTGTCACAAAATCCCATGGCACACCCGGACTTGCCTCACGGCACACCAGTGTGCCGCGGCACACCGTTTGGGCACCACTGCTCTATATAACAGCATTGGTTTTTATTAAATTAACAAATATCTGAAACATGTGCCCGTGCCTCTCCCCTGCCACCAGTAGATGGTGACAGGGGACCTCTATTTCTCACCTAACCCTAACCAAGTCTTCACCCTAAAATGAATGATTCCCCTCATGGGGAGGCGAGTCCCCACACGTGACTGATTTAGGTCCCCACAAGGATAGTAATGATAGGTCACACACACACACGCATGCATGCATGCACGTACAAACACACACAGCAGGGTGCAGCGGGCACGTTGTGAAGAATGACTCTGCTGGGGCAGTTGAGGTAGATGGTCGTCCTCCAATCAGAAATTCGAATGTTCGACCCCAAGCTCCTGCAGTCGACCTGCTGATGTGTCTTTGGTCAAGATATTTTACCCCAAGTTGCTCCGGTTTGCCAACGATGTGTGAGTGTGTGTGAATGGCTGAATGCTGACTGGTATATGAAAAAGTGTTTGAGGGGTCGCAGATATAAATACAGTCTGTTTACCATTTATTTTCCGTCATCTCTTTCTCTATCTTTGCATACACAGTAATGCTCCCCCTCGTCCCACTCTACTTTTCTTTGCAGAGCTTAAGCACCAATGGGGGAACACTCCAACATCCAGCGACAAAAACTTTCCATGACATTTTAACTCCACATCTATCCTACAGAGTCTGCTCAGTTTTAATTAGGCAGGGACTCGTACAAACATAATGGTGGCACAGAGCAATTTACCACCCTGACGCTCCTGCAGTACTCTTCTGTAAAGGGCTGGCTGTTAAACACAAAGAGGAAGGTCTTAGGAGGTACATACTGTGGAACAAATGTTTTGTGACTGCAAGGAGGGAAATCCTTTTTTTATTATCACAATTTTATTGTGGAGATAGTGAAATAGTCTAGCAGTGGGAACACGGAAATGTTGATAACCCCAACGTTTTATGTTAGAAATGTATAGTATAGTACGGCTCCCCAGCACTGCTGGTTGCTAACTTGCATATGATTAGCAATGAGCACAATTATCATAGGTTGTGTTAATTAATAAAATACCATTATGTGGCCAACGACTTGGCCAGTTTGAAAGATTTTGGAGTGGTTTTGGGGGTTATTGAGGAAGCTGAATCCATTTCTGACATTTTCAGGATATGAAATGGCAGTTCTAACCAGAAAATGGCATTTGTTGTACTCTCGGTTGGCTGATTTAGACTACCATGAGTAGTGTTGCGACCCTTGGATATAGAGAGCACAAGATGAAAATCGTCCACATTGGTCATAATGGTAAATAATGCTAATCAGCGCAGATTATGCTAATTGTGCAAATTACCCAACATATGCAAATTAGCATCCGGCAGTTTCTATGTGCTGGGGACCCTTACTATACATTTCTAACATAAAAGTTTGGTGAACTCAATATTCCGGGTTCAAAATGGGACCGGCAGGTTTATGTTAATACCAAAATCTCAACCGGATGAGGATTTCCTGTGCTTTTGTTTGCTGAGTCATGCTTCTCTTTCTTTGCCACTTTTTCTTCCTCGACTTCTTCTCTGCGCTTCACTTTACAATGGCTGGCAGTCAAACATCATTTTAGCACCCTCTTTGACAGCACCATGTCAGCTGACGGCTGCAGCACACAGACAGAAGTGGTGGCCAGCCAAGAGGTGTCGATACAGGAACAGATGTGATGGAAATCTGACCAGGCAGAGAGCAGAGGGAGATGAAAAGTTACTCCTCAAGTGTTTATGTCTCAAAAATGTAATATTTTTGAACTGAAATGACAGGTTGAAAGAAATGTTTAGCCAGTGTTTCAGATGGAGCCAAATGACTGCCATGTGATTAGAAATAGCTTTTTTATGTTAGTGATTTGTCAAGCATTGTAAATTATCCACAGTACTCAAGATTCAAACAATAGTGACTATTTTACTTTGTCATCTCACTTAAAAAATATATTTTAATGATACATTGTGAACAACAGATCCTTGTTTAAATCTGCAGGGAGAGAGCTAATGTTAGCTGTTGGCCAGTAAATGCCTGATTGGCTGAAGAACAGAGCTTACAAGTTCCTTATAATGACCTGCTCACTGCATGGTATCCCGTTAATTACACGGTACACATAAGTCAATCATTTTACACAACATATTGCTAACATGACTTTATTGATTAAAAAAACAAGATTAAAAAAGTGTGTTTGCTGTGTATCAATGACTAGAAGGAAGAAAATCTTCAAACAAAAGTACAATAATTTATTTTCTAATCATTTGAATGGTTTATTTTATGTAGATCCACTATAGATAAGAATAACAACATTAAACAATAACATTTCGATTTGATATGTTTTACTCTGACTTTAATATTCACACTACCCAATCAAGACTTAACAATAAACAAAGGATCAGTATCTTCTGGAATGGTTAATTGAGTGTGGTAATTAACGAAAAGCAGTCTGTATCAGAAAATATGATGGCAGTATGTATGTAACTTCATTTTTATTTTCAGCTTTTACAGGAAAAAAAACACACACAGTATTGTAGCAAGTACATCAGATAAAAGTATACTTCGGGACAATGGTAGATTTTGCATACAATACCTCAAAGTAACATACATATCACAACCCTCTAGTTAAGCTAGAGGGAACAGATAACAAAAGTATATACAACAACAAAGACAATTCAAAATAAAACTGAAAGAATAAAATAAATAAGAAACACGGCTATAACTAAGGGGTCACGAGGAGGCCATCACGAAGTACAATTGTAACTAGAGAATGCAATTCCTGAAGAAATTGCTAGTGGGAATGCTTTATGCTGAAAAGCTGACGCTAAACTGCTATGCTGAAATGTAATGTGTAAGAAGAAAGTGAAGAATTTAGATTGAAATGATACATGAACACTGGGGGCTTGAATGTGTGATAAGAGAAGAAAATAAAGTAAAAAGGCTTGGAAAAGCAGCAGAATATTTGAACTGCAAACTTTTGAACTAACTTGATGGCGAATGATCTGTCGCCATGCCAACGGCATTTGATGACATCCCATAATACGCTTAGATGCGTTGATGGCTGCATCGTTACCAAACCTGTGAAGTTTTGGGCCGTTTGGAGCATTTTCACTGAAGTTATGAGAAAACCCTGTTTCATGGCGAGCATTGTGTTGCCATGGCAACGGCATTTGAAGAAATCTCAAAACTGTCCCGTAGATGTCGTCACAGCTGGACTGTTAGCATACATGTGAAGTTTGAGCACTTTTTGAACATTTTCATAGGAGTTAATAGTAGTGTTACCAATCCCGCTTCAATCACATTAGTATGCATAAAAAAGTGACAGGTCACACCTTCTAAGTCCCGCCCCCTAATTATGCTAATGAGCCCCCTTTGATATGCTAATGAGCCCCTTTGTTCGAGGTGTTATCGCGTACAGGTGTTACATCCTCCCGGTAGCCCCCACCCCTCTCAGCCCCCACCCCCCCTTAGCCCCCACCCCTTCTCAGCCCACCCCCCTCCCCCTCACATACAGGTGTTACATCCGCCCTGTAGCCCCCACCCCTCTCAGCCCCCACCCCTCTCAACCCACCCCCTCCTCTCCCCTTACAGTAGGCGTCACATCCTCCCTGTCGCCCCCCACCCCTGAAGATAGTGAGGGGGTGGAGTCAGTCATAAAAATAGAAATCTATGCAAAACTAGATAAAAGCCAGTCATTTGAGCTTTGAAACAAATTGATATGATTCGATATTAAACCAACTAATTATAGTAGATTAATTAACTATTCAAACGTGTACAGTAATTTACAATAACACGGGAATAATAAACGGGTCAGCAACAGCGGGTCTCCCCCGTCAGATTAGACTTTACTAGATTAGACTTTACTAGCGTTTATACCCATATCGATCAGATCTAGCTAGTTCTAGCTAATGATATGACTACCTGCTTATTAAAAGACACCTAAACAATAAGCGTCACTATGCAACGGGGTGAGGCCACAAAGTATAGTACAGCATTATGCATTTTGTTTACATGCCCACCGGAACCCCGAGGCATTACCAACAGATCAACGCGCAATCAACCCATACAGGACATCTCTTGCTACACATTATGTGTAGACATTATAATTGACTATTCTTGTCTGTCACATACTCTTTTGTCTGTCACACACTATTCTTGTATGTCACATAAGTGGCGCAACTGATGCGGTATTGCGCTAAAGGGGGCCAGTCAAGAAACGGGTGCAGTATCTGTGCCGGGTTCAGACCCTCCGTCTGAGGCTCTTCATGAAAAATGGAGTCTGGGTGTGTGAGACTGTCTCCCCTCATACCCCCTCCCACCCCCTCCCCTCCCCCCTGCCTGTCACCTCCTGATCTTGCGATCAGCTGTTAATTCTCATTCACTAAGTCACCTAAAACTTTTATTGGAATTGGGTTTTCTTTAGAGCTGTTTTCAGTGAGACAATGCAGTTTCTGATCATTTTAAGTTTCAAGTTTCAAGGCTTTATGGCATATGCCCATTAGCTACAGTGTAGATATGTCAATGAAAAACATAGGTCACAGGCTCCTCCAACAGTGCACATAAAACAGATAAAATACTGCAATTTGTGCGTAATTCTCTCACAAAGGAACTGTAAGATACACGTTTATGTATGGAAAACTATATAACTTGGTAAAATATTCATTCATTTGTAATGAATTGAGTTTTCTTCAAGAATCAAACTCTAAATGGAGAGTTTGTGATTTTAACACTGTTTCGATGAAACAATGCAGTTTTGATAACTTGACTTGACTAACATTACTTTTTTAAATAAATGTTTTTTAGATGCTTTACTTTTTGATTTCTCTCATATTATTTTAACACAACATTACTTTTTTCATATTTTTCAACATACATATATATAACATATATATATATTTTTTTCTCTCCATTATATTTTTGAATATACAGTGATTTTTATCAAAATACAACATGCAACTATTACATTATACAATATTACGACTTTTTGCGATATTTTCAACACAATATACCTTTTTTTTGTAGGGCTTCAGGATATTTGGCATGTCATGCCTAAAACCGGTGTCATCTTTCCTGAAACTGACGTGCTGTCCGTTTTACAAACAAGTTATCTTTCTGCTTCTTCCCCCTATGAATTTTCCTCCCCCGTCCCTCTTACTACAGCCATCACAACAGCAACCAAGTCAGATCTGTGAAATTAAACACCTCTTCCCAAAGCGTGACTTCCCTATTGAGGGAGTGGGGCAGTGGGGCCTAACCCGCTTTGGCCAAATATACTAACATGCAGAACATATGGTATGTTTGAAAAAAGACTAACCATCTATCCAGTTCAAGCTGTCTTTAAGATGTGACATTGCGCTCTGACTTTTCCCCGTAAAATCGTGACAAACTATTACTTATTAAATTTGACCTCATGCTGCTTGGTTGAAAATGATAGATGAGCATTTACCAACAGATCAACGCGCAATCAACCCATACAGGAGATCTCTTTCTACACATTATGTGTTATCATTATAATATCATGTCATTATTTAATGTTGTTTTGTTTGTGTGTGTGTGTACAACGAAGTCTCTTTGAGAGGAAAATTATAATTTAAAGATCTTAATACCCCCTTATTGTTTAATTACTTCACACAACTATTAAAGAATCCCTATATGAAGTTACATGAGGCTACATTTACTGGTGTGCTTCCCTAGATGATGTAAATAGTCTAAGTGTCATGTTAGGGGGGCATTACGGACCTCAGGAGTCCGCCCTTGGAGGCTTGGAGAGCGGATAAAGAGAGGTGTATTTACTGGGGTTGAGCCCTGGATGATATAAATAGTCCACGTGCCATGGAACTCAGGAGTCCGCCCTTTGAGGCGTTGTTAACATTAATGCTTTTTGCTTTTGTTTTTGTTACTAAGATACTTTTTTAGCCTTATGATAGGATGAACTTAAGCTGTAGTCAATAAAGACATGTTTAATAGAGTGTTGCTGTTAGAGAACATACCTGCGCAGCACTCCACCACGTCTTGGCTTTGGCTTCATGGCCTTCACTGTCCTCTCCCTTTGAGTTTTTTCAAAGGCTGGGATACATTTTTCCAAATGATCACTTGTTACATGGTGACAAACATATGGTTATATAACCTTAAAGAACTAACAAAAAATAATTAAGTATTTGCAATGCATAAACATAGAAGTTATCACTGTCAATATTATTCACCTGGGCATTAGTGGGCTTGAGGGTCTCAGGGAGCGTGGACAAAGTGACTTGTCTCTGTATTTGAGGATTCTCAGTGCAGGCACTAACAGGAAGCTGCTGTGCATTAGTGGAGAGTCCTCTGAAGGCAGCTGTTATTTCATTCACACACTCATCTGCTACCTGCTGACTCCTCATAGTAAGTCTAGCCAAGTTAGCTGTTAAGTTGTCCATACCATCGCTTGATAACTGGTAACTTTTGATTGACAGTCCAGCCATGGCAGCTGCCAACTCGTCCATATAATTCTTAAGAACGTGGTGACAATACTACAAAAAAAGTGTATATATTAGGTCAGTTAACCTTGAAGAGCTAAACAGTTCAAGTGGTAAGTAACTAAGTATTTGCAATGAATAAACATAGAAATGATCACTGTCATATTATATAATCACTTAATATGGAGATAAGTAAAACTGACACAGACAGTTTAAACTGCTTGTTAAAACGCTATTGCTTATTGTGTTTTCTCAGCACACTAACATAAATAAGGATGTATAATATAAAAAACTAGAAAACGATATAGTATTTTCAAGTCTTACTTTAGTATGGTAAAATTAAGAATAAGTCACATTAAAGTGTGTCATGATTTTCCGTAAAAAAGTCAAGTATAGTTTGTCAAAAGAATATGAAAAAATCATTTTGTAGAGTAGTATGTTGAAAATCTCAGTGTTTAACTGAACACACCTACATGTGATAACGCCTCGAACAAAGGGGTAATTAGCATACAAAGGGGGGTCACTAGCATCAGTGGGGGAAAGGTGCTACGGGAATGAACTTTGAGGAGGGGGAACTTGTAAGAATTTCCAGCTTTTGAAGATAATTATATGGTACCCGTCCTTACAGCTAAACAAATCCTATGCCAGGTATTCTACAGACCACAAGAAGCACAAGAAGCCCCAGAAAGTATTACATTCAGAGCTAATAATGGTGAAACCGAAGAAGAAGCAAAGCAGATTATAATCGTTGCGGGTGAAAGGATAGAGAATTTGCAAGTGATGTTAATGCACTTATCTGATATAAAAAAATGCATTCATTTACTTCCAAGAGACCCCTAAACATCTACTTGGGCAATGTGAATTGAACGATAAACCGATCACTGTAAATGAAACGCGGAGAGAAGCAGCAGTGCAAATCGTTAAGTCTATTACCTTGAATGCACTACGACATTAACTTGGTCAAATGTAATATGTCTTTCTGAAAATGTGGCGAATGGTGTGTTTTTCAATTAAGCAACCATAACAAATTAAAATGTGTTTTATTCTTGCTTTCATATATAGTAATAGTATTAACTCCTTTGACTAGACTGTACTAAAATAAGACGTTTCACTGTTAAATAAAAAAATGGAAGTAGAAAATCGAGATAATGATGAGGTTCGTTATGTATCCAGTAACTATGAACAGCAGTTGAAAATGTTATTTAACCCTTTAACTCTAATAGACAAATCTAAAATAGCCTCTAGCTTATCTATAAGTTTGTGATTTTAACACTTATTCACTGACACAAGGCAGATTTTGGCTTTTTTCTCATGCCAAGATACTTTTAGACACACTTTGAGGTATGCAAAACCTTAAAACTAGAAAATGAAGTACATTGTCTGATTAGATTTTTTCTTAAAGACTGTTTCTCTAAAAGGCAAGTTTTGTGATTTTTAACACTTATTTACTTTTTTCTCTCTTTTCTTGTGTTACCAAGATACTTTTAGATACACTTTTGATGTATGCAACACTTAACAAAAGGGTATAATATGAAGTACTTTGTAAGGAATGGGGGTTTCTTTAATACCCCGTTTTTTTATTTTTAAAAACACTTGTACAGTTAAATAATGTAGGTTTTCTCTGATATTTTAGTTATTTTCAGCTACCAAGATACTTTTTTGATACACTTTAATGTAGGAACATTTGGCAACTGGTAGAATGTCAATTATTTTGTAATAAAATGTATTTTCTTAAAGACTGTGACTCTAAAAGGGGAAGTTTTTTTTTTTTTTTCTCCCGTTGTCTTTCACTTACTTTTTTGGATACAGTTTTATGTATGACAACTTTACAACTGGTAGAAAGTTAAGTACTTTTTCTGAACAGATTTTCTTTAAGACTGTGACTCTTAAAGGTAAGACAATCCAGTTTTATGGAAGCCTTACTGATTACATCAGATGCAATATTTTTAGCCGCCGATTTGAGATGAGGTTTAGCTATGGCAAACCCCCTTCTCACCAATGGTGCTACAAAACGAAATAATCTTGAGAATATAGAACCAATGCCTCGACCGTACATAACTGGTGCTCCATAAAAACCAGGCAATGACCCTCCAGCCTGATTCTCATAGTAGCTAACAAAACGTTGCGGATCCTGATTAATCATCGTTTTGCAAATGATTGCCCCGCTTTTGAAGGTCGGAAATGAAGTTTCACTACACTCTTGCCGTAGGTAAACTTTACTGGTTCGTTCTGATCGTTTTTTATCTCTATCTGTATATTTTCGATATGCGTTTTTGTTACCGGCAAATAATATGCAGGACTAAAATACTGGGTGATGGTATCACCGAATGTCCTTTTTATATCTACGGTTCTCAGGAGAGGAGCAAACGCGTCACCTACTCTCTGATGACTGACAACGTTACTATAACAGTAGAGATGAGTTGCGCCTGCATTTATATCCGCGGGGTAGGTTGCTGATTTGTCATTAAATTTGATCCACTGGTCTGGTTTTATTCCAAGCATATAGGCGAGGGGCTTTGGAAAGCGAAAACGATGTTGTCCACCACCCTGAAATTCGATTTTCCGATGAATCGGACTATAGTAAAAATGGACATCAGAATCAATTTTTCTGAAGCAGGACTCCAGTTCCGCCTTGAGCTGACTTATGGTGCTGTAGTAACCCCCATTGAACATTTGAAGCTTTACCTTGCTCACTATCTCGGGGGATTTTGATTTCTTTATCCATTCAAAATATGCTACATCTAGAGGTAAGTTATACCAAGTGTGTGGGTACGACATTTCTGTCATGGCTACCTGCCATGAACCGTCTAAATGTAAAGGTTGTGCTAGGTTTACCTGGTAGCTAGAGCTTGTATTGTTTTGAAATACATCAAGACTGGCATTGGAAGGCAGCGTAATATAAAACCCCTCGTTTATCTCCATGGCTGTAATGAAGGACTGAGCGTTAAGTCTGTTGTTTTTATACATCTTTGATCTCCCCAGCATCAACCCAGCTGTTGAATTTCTCGGGCCAGTTCTTCCAGCATACATACATCTGTTTTTTCCCTCTCACTACACGTCTTTTCAGAATTTTCTCGACTTGAAAAGCCTTGTCATTAGATACCTTCACTTTTTGTAACTCTTTCTCATAAAAAGTCCCCTTGATCTCCTCTCCATCATAATCTTTGAGTTTGTAAACAGGGGGCTGACGAGGTATGCCTTCAGACACCGTAAATAATTCGTCGGTATAACTCTGTTCATATTTTTTATCAAAGACCCCTCTCAGCTTAGATATTCGTACAAGTTCCCCCTCCTTAAAGTTCATTTTCGTAGCAGCTTTTTTACGATGGATGGATGGGGTATACAGGTTACGATACACTTGAGCCGCATTTTCCTTTGTCACCTGCAGAGGCGTCATTTTAATACTACGGTGATAACTATTATTGTAGCTTTCAATTAGTTCAGGCAAGACGTCTATGTATCTATGCGTGTTTTTAGCTGTAAAATACCTCCACATTTTAGTTTTCAGCGTACGGTTAAATCTCTCTACCACACACGCCTTCATATCACTGGCTGTTGCATAATGTGCAATACCTCGTTTCTTCAATAAGGCTTGAAAAACTTTGTTGAAGAATTCTTTCCCCGCGTCTGTTTGCATCTTTTTAGGAATTTGACTGTGTGTTAAAATTCTATCAAAGGCTTTCGCCACTTCTACACCAGTCTTCTTCTTTACTGCCTGTGCATAGGCTTTTTTCGAGAATACATCTATGACTGTTAACAAATAATTAAAACCGTCATTATGCTTGGATAACGACTGCATATCGCAAAGGTCAGCTTGAAATTGTTGTAGCGGTCCGAGTACGAAAACTCTGTTTCTTACAAAATGTACCCTTGCCGGCTTGTGTAAAGTATAAGCATCTTGTTCAGATAAAAAATCTCTGACTTTCTTTACATTTATTTGTTTACCCGTCTCATTCTGTACAGCCCTATGGAGTTTATCAACGCCCCCTAAACTCCCTGGATTAGAGGGAGTGTAATACACTCTTTGCATGACACGTTTCTCAGACATGTTCCCTGTTACCGTCCCAATGAGGTAATGAATACAACAGTTTTGTTACAACACATTTTTATTGATTTGATGAATATATCAACAGATTTTAAAAAACATTTTTCTCCAGGCAGAAAATCAAAAACAATTTAAATAAAAAAAAAAACATGATTACAAAGAAGGACACACTAGATCAAGTAAAATAAAAATAAAAAAAGTAAAATAAAAAAACATGGTGTTACTTTTTTACAAATAAGTTTCCAACTCTTCCTTTCGCTGCCAAAAGTCCCATGCGTCTGCTATATTCTTCAGCTGTGACTCGTCGTTTTCAACAAGCTTTTCGTAAAGCTTGTTGATTTTAACCTCAAAGCGTCTTGTGCTTTTGAGATTGTGAAGAATCGCCTCGGCAGCTCCAAAGATCCTTCTCTCCGACATATGAAGCTTGCTCGAATGTAGAGAACCCCTAATGGCTGGAATGAAACGGTCGGTCCACAGTCTCTTTACCACTTCATCATAGTTTCGCTCCAGAAAATATTCTGGCATCTCAAACAAACACTCATGTTGCACTTGACTGGGATGATCGACTTGACAGCCATAACATTGTTCCTTTCTGTACATGTGTACGACCTTATCCAACAGATGAACCACCACAGCTTTTACCGTATTCAGGAATGAAGCTGTCCTTGCCCCGTCTATAGCATCATACTCTGAAGTATAACCATAGTTATAAGCATAGCATGTCGATCCATCGTCGTCTTCTACCGAGGAGTCTGAAGAAGCTGTTGATTTCCTCGGGGGTTTTGGTGGAGTAGATGGAGGTTGATACACAAGCCCCCAGCCAGTAACATCAACGCCATCGTCATCACTGTTGAGCTCGGGGGTCCAGATTGTTGGAGATGATGGCGGTCTGTCAGGAGCTTGTTCCAGGCTGCAATTCGCGGGGAGAGACTTGTTTTTTCTCAGATCCAGGGGTTGTTCCAGGCTGTAACTTGCGGGGGGAGACTTGTTTTTTCTCAGATCCAGGGCTTGTTCCAGACGGCAGCTCGCGGGGAGAGACTTGTTTTTTCTCAGATCCATGGTTAGTCTTCAATGGTTGTCTTAGGGGGTCCTTAGCTTTAAATGATCTGGTGAGGGGTGGGACTTATTATGTTGAGGAGGAGGAGGAGGAGGAGGAGGAGTCATCTGCAAAAGTGAGAGTTTTTTTCACCATTATAATGTCTATCGCTGTTTGACTCTGTTTAAAAAGTTCTTTAAGCTTTGTAGATTTTTCATCGATCATTTTCAGCCAAGCAGCCAGAGGCACACGCAAAGATGTTTGAAAAACCCCACATGTAGAGTTGAAATACTCCAAAACAAAATCATCAGAGGGGTCCTTCCCCCGTGTCACCAAACGGCTTGAGCGGTAATACCATCTACCCGACGGGCCGCTTTTAGTTTCCCAGACGGTGCTTGTCAGGATTCTTTTCACTGGCGGCGGCGGGTGAATATTTTCTCCCTCTTCTTCCACATGGAGGGGTTGCGATGAAAACTCTTCTTTGATCTCAACCACAGTTTGCGTTTCTTTGCTTTTTGATGCAGGTTTCATAGACATTGCACGTACAAGGGATGAATGATTCCACAATGGATCCACGATGGTTTCTTGATGCACTGCTTTTTCTGATACAACGGTTGCACGGAGATCTCTGGAAGACACCAGAGTTAACACAGCCCAATCTGTTGAGGTCAACGTCGCTTTAACACTGCTGGGTCCATAGGTTTCGCCATTCTTCAGATTGTAGAAGTGCAGTTCATTCGCCATATAGTTGAACACAAAACCCCAAACATCTCCATTTTCCAGACTCCATTTTTCATGAAGAGCCTCTGCGGGAGGGGTTTGAACCCGGCATAGATACTGCATCCGTTTCTTGACCGGCGCTCCCGACGGATGGTGGTAAGTTGTTACCGGCGTCTCGCTGATTAAACCCATATCGATGCGTCTCTTAGCCATTTTCTTTTCTGAAAGTTTAGGTGACTTGTTGAGTGGAAATGACTGGCTTTTATCTAGTTTTACATAGATTTTTTTTTTTATGCCTGACTCCACCCCCTCACTATCTTCTGGCGGGAATATGGAGGGAGGGGGTGGGGGCGACAGGGCGGATGTAACACCTGCTGTAAGGAGGGGGTGGGTTGAGAGGGTGGGGGCTGGGCTGGGTGGGGGCTGAGAAGGGTGGGGGCTACCGGTGAGGATGTAACACCTGTATGTGAGGGGGAGGGGGGTGGGGGCTACCGGGGAGGATGTAACACCTATACGCGATAACACCTCGAACAAAGGGGCTCATTAGCATATCAAAGGGGCTCATTAGCATAATTAGGGGGCGGGACTTAGAAGGTGTGACCTGTCACTTTTTTATGCATACTAATGTGATTGAAGCGGGATTGGTAACACTACTGTTAATATATAGCGACATCGTCTTTCATGGCGAGGGATGCGTTTCCATGGAAACGGTATATGATGACACCCCATAATGGACGTAGAGCTGTTGAGGGCAGGACCATTAACCATTATCTGAAGTCTGCAGCTCTGAGCATGTCAGTTGGAGTTATGACATCATCGTGTTCCATGACACAGGTGTTTATATTTGAGCTAACGAGGTGTCCAGAGATCAAAGGTTTCCAGACTTGTATTTACATAACATAGAGTGGGAAGCTTCCCCATTATGTAGGAATTATATAAATAATTCAAATAAATGTGGCAAAGGCTCAAATTTATTGAACAACACATATGTAACAGGTTTGTTAATTGACCCAAAAACTGTTGGAAGATTGAAAATGGGATTATTATTAGGATTATTTGTAGGTCATTGAAAAGTAGAATAATTTAGAAAGATGTGGGTCAGTGTATGTTTTGGTCATTGGATTTGTTTTTCACAAATGGATATTCAAAAACAAAAAACGACTGGATATTTGATTTTCGTTTTAAAATTGAAAAACCAAAATTGAAATACAAGGCGTTTTTCTTTATCATGGTCAAAAATGGATTTACTAAACTTAAAAAACGGGATGATTTTAATTTTCTACTTCTCAAAACAAAAAATAAAATGACTAGAAAACAGAAACAAAAAACCCCCCTGTTTTTTCATATTCTGCTACCGGAAGTTGTCTTTCAAAATAAGAGCGCAGATGAGGACGGTCAATCCGTGTATCTACGGTCCATTTGTTTTCACAACGAAAACAGCCAAGACACATATTGAGCCCAGAAAACTAATGTTATTAAGGGCTGTAAATATAATAGGCCTATGTCTAAAATGGACTACATTGTTAGGAGATTCAGCGATTCTGCACTGCGGTCAACTCAGCCATCTCTCCAGTTTGTAATTATTTTTTCTGCCATTAGTTCTTCGTGAGATCGATCCTGTTGGACTCAGTAGGCTAGTAGTGAAACTACTCCCACATGTACTATGAAGTACTTACTGTGTACTTTTTGAGTAATCCTCTGTCAATGTCCCCTCCTGAATAAAATAATGCATGTTTCTCTGCTATTTTGAATCAGTGTTAAAACACCTTTCTTCATGAGACTGATATTGTTGGACAGAGTATTTTAAGAGGATATGGTAGACATGATATCAGCACTACTTCCAGTCAGTAGTCCGGCAGCAGCATTTTTACCCCTTGGAAAGTCTTGCCCGCTATTTAAATTGACTTTGATTGAAGTTAATAACAATATTGATATTATATCAATAGATATAGCATATTTGATGCAGTCTTTCTGAACACTTTTAAAATAAAATACTGCAAATTAAGAATATGAAAAAACTGTAGTTTTTTTGTTTCTGTTTTCTAGTGATTTTTGTTTTTGTTTTGCGAAGTAGAAAAGGAAAATCATCGCATTTTTTAAGTTTAGTAAATCCCTTTTTGACCATGATAAAGAAAAACGCCTTGTATTTCAATTTTGGTTTTTCAATTTTAAAACGAAAATTAAATATCCAGTCGTTTTTTGTTTTTGAATATCCATTTGTGAAAAGAAAATCCAATGACCAAAACATACACTGACCGATGTGAACATTGAAGTTTCTATTTTAGAAAAGCTGACACTGTAGTGCATCGCTGGTTTTAAAAGTGATTTATAAGAGTCATGTTTAAAGATGTGCACTCTTCTACACCGCACCCCCGCAACCACAAAGCTAGCGCTGGGCCTATGAATTAGCCACGAGCGAAAAGATGCTAACGGCGTTTTGCACAGAAACTCACTCATAACACCCTTATTATTTATCTTTACTGCACCACGTCCAACATATCGACTAGCATCGTGAGAAGACACAGAATCGATCGGTACCTACATCATCACTCCATGATAAGAACTCGCGACTTTATAAACAAAAACAGACATCAAAACATGTGGCGCGAGGTAGCTAAAAACGCTAACATGTTTTACCTGTGTCGTTGTCTGGTCAAAAGTGGTCTTCAAGGCATTAAAACGATAAAAACGCTGCTGAAGTTAATCCATAGGTTAATCCAATGTGTCTGTGTCCCTTTGAAATTATTTCTGATAATCCATAAGCAATAAACCTGCTTTTAGTCTACTAACCCATCATCCAAGGGTAGTTTTCACTATAAGTAAAAAAGAATTTTTGGACGGACACTATAATTTACAGTTTTTTTACTATGTTCAATCTGAATTTTCTTTAAAATAAAAAACATCTATATTGATTCTGACTTTTCTACATCCAACTCACAGGTTTATCATTACTTTGAGAAAAAAGATTATTAATTTAACCCTTTTAGAAGGGAAGATATGGTCATTTGTTCTGGGAATGTCATTTTCGAGCCTGAGACCTGAAAAACAGGCTCAGGGCTTAACAGGTTAAAACGTTTATAAAGATCCTCTGAGTGTGTGTCATTAGTTAGCTGATAAAATGTTAGGGATAAATACCTTGACATATTGACTACAAGAGCTTGAATCAAACAAGCAACCTTGTATTTGAAAGATTAACTGACATAGCAACAGTCGCACCTGGTATATAAGTGGTGTGGCTGAGTACTTTAAAGGGTTCATGAATAGAGGGGACTTGAATGTGAAATAAGAACAAGAAAATAAAAGTCTAAATGCATGTAAAAGCAGCAGTTTCCATGGTGATTAGTGAGAGGAAAGCATTTTCATTGTTCTGAATGAGAGATAAACCTGTTACATGTGAACGTTTTGTTGAAGAACCGTAACAGATATCGGTGAAATTTCAAAGCGTGAAGCATGTCAAGGAACTTGAGCATCTGAAGTGTACTTTTTGTGTACTTTCGGGTTAATAATGTGGCCTTTTTGGCAGATTAACTAAAGGTGTGCGGCTGCTGTGGTGGGGAAAGGTGAGGCTTAACTTACAACGGAGTTTAATGGAGACATGTTGAAAGTTTTTGTCACTTCATGCCCTCAAGAGGCATTTTGTTTAATTATTTTGCTTAATTATTTTTTATCTTTCAAGCTACGAGATGTTTTCCTACGTTTCTCATGAACAATTATGTCTCAGGAATGTAGGGTTTGGGAATTATGGCAGGTTTAAAAGAAAATATGAAGGCAAAATGAAATCTGTCCTCCACTCTAGCTGTGACATCACGCACTCTAAAATCTGAAGAAGGCCTCTGTACCAAGGTCAGAACAATGTTTAATATCATTAAAAGTAAGAATCAGATTTAAAAGTTGTGTTACACGAATAATGTCAGAAAGATGTGTAACATTTTAAAGTTGGAATGAGGTTTCTGAGTGAAAGTATGAAGTAGCAGTTAGCAGTTGAAGTTGCATGAAGATTGTTGAAGTCTGAAGAGTTCTCCATTGACTTCCATGTTAAAAATGGGATGTATTATGGGATGTATCTCTGGAATTATGAAAGTTATGAATGATAAAAGTAATAGCCATTGATTCCCGACCGAGCTGAACGTTTTGATGTTTGAACGGAGTTTCTGCGATGTTCAATGTGGGAGAAGAAGCAGCGCAAAATAACCCGGCGGAATAATAAAGAATTTCGTGCGTAGCATAACAGATAGTGGCAATGCTGTGTCAGCATTCCCACTAAACAATCATTGTTTACTTACAGTGGACCTATCATGCTATATTATAATAATATAGTGTAGGACCATATCTATATAAGGTATATTTATACTTTTTTCTTTTCAAAATACCAAACAGATAATACATTTTAGCCATGCCTCATTTCGCTCAATGTGCACTTTTTTAGCCCTGTTTTGCCACGTTCAGCAAATGTGTGGCCACAGCGCTTCAGCCGCTTCGCGACCATGGCATGAGGGTTTTCTTTTATCTGGGCGACCTCATAGTCATGGCCAGGTCCAGGGAATGGGCAATGTTCCACAAAGCCCAATTGATCCTACACCTAACCAAGTTGGGTTTTGCGGTCAATTGGAAGAAGAGCAGTCCCATACCTCACCAGCATGCAGGTGGAGTATCTGGGGATTTTGCTCGATGCAGGCAGACTACATGCCACCCTGTCAGAGAGCAGACAGGCATCCCTGCTTCGGGCAGTTTGCAGACTGCGACAGGGGGCAACGGTGACGGCTTTGACCATCATGTAGACTCTGGGTCTCATGACGGCTGCTCACCTCGTGGTACCGCTGGGGTTACTGCATATGCGATGCCTGCAGAGGTGCTTTGCCGGCCTTCGTTTAGATCCCAAGAGGCACAAACGACGTCTGGTGACCATCCCCCCCTCAGTGGAGGGCAACCTCCGATACTGGGGGTCCCCAAAGCATCTGCGGAGGGGAACTCCACTGGGGCGGGTGACCTCCTGCATCAAGGTGTTCACAGATGCATCCGTGACAGGATGGGGGGGACCTGCCTAGAGAGAGCTATAGGTGGTGGCTGGCCTCTGACAGAGACTCGGCACATCAACCTTCTAGAGCTGCGGGCAGTAGTGTTGGTCCTGCAGCACTTCAAACCCTTACTACAGGGCAAACATGTGCTGGTGAGGAGCGATAACCGCACCACAGTGGCGTACATCAACAGGCAGCGCGGAGTCGGCTCCGCCGCCTTGTTGAGCACAGCCTGTGGTTGTGGGCCTCAGAGAATGTTGTCTCTGTAGGCCCTCCACATCCCGGGGTGGGAGAACAGGGGGACCGACCTCATGTGGAGAGACGGGCCCCTGCCAGACGAATGGATGCTTCACCCGGAGGTGGTGAAGCAGATCTGGGCCCAGTTCGCCAACCGGCGCAACAGCCACTGTACCCTATGGTTTTTCCTGGCTTGGCAGGACAATCCACCCTTGGGGGTGGATGCTTTTGCACACGAGCCATGGCCAAGAAAGCTGCTCTCCGTCTTTCCACCGCTGCGTCTCATTCTCCCCCTCCTGGAGAGGGTGAGACGAGAACGATTGTCAGTCATCCTGGTAGCCCCAGGTCGCCGCTCGGCGCCGTGGTACGTGGAGGTGACACAGATGATGGTGGGCCAGCCCTGGACGGTTCCTCAGGTCTGGGGGGCGTTGTCTCAGGAAACAGGTGCAATAGGGGCGTTACCCACTCTGGGCCAACCTCTCGAGGCTTGGCTACTGAGAGGGACAGGCTGAGACGGGGTGGACTGTCTGACAAGGTTATTCAGACTATCCAGGCAGCAAGAGCAGGATCCACCACAGCCTGTTACAGGACGAAGTGGTTGGGATTCCAGCGGTGGTGTGAAGAAAGGAGTCTAGAGCCTCTATCCTGTACGTTGGGCTCTATTCTGTCCTATTTACAGATACTGGTGGACAGGGGGCTTGCTCATTCCACAATTAAAGTGTATGCAGCAGCCATCTCGTCCTGCCTTGAGGGATTTGGCGGCAGGTCAGCCTTTAGTCAACCGCTTATGGCTCGTTCTTTGCAGGGGGTCAGGAGACAGTGCCCAGTGGTGCATGTCTCCACCCCGCAAGGGGATCTGCCGTTGGTGCTCAAGGCTTTGGTCACAGAACCATTTGAGCCTCTGGAGCTCTCCTCCCTGAAGGCGCTATCATCGAAAACAGCTTTGCTGCTTGCCTTAACTTCGGCCAAGAGAGTTTGCGAGCTGAAAGCTCTGTCGGTGCACCCGAGTTGCCTTTTGATCCGGGGTGACCGTAGCGGGGCGACACTCAGACCGAACCCCTCCTTTGTTCCCAAGAACATTCAGGTCGAGGGCTATACAGTAAAACGGCTTTAGTCTTCCACCCCATACTGGGGAAAGGGAGGCTAAATTGCACCTCCGCTGCCCAGTTTGTGCGCTGGCATTTTAGGCGCACTAAACAGCTGTGTGTGTGCTTTGGGGATGGTGTGGCCGGTAAAGCTCTGTCCAAGAAACACCTGACAGGATGGCTCTGTGAGTGCATTTCACATGCCTATGGGCAGGCGGGGAGAGCCTTCCCCACGGGGGTCTGTGCACACTCTACACATGGTATGGCTGTAACAACAGCCTTGTTCAACGGTGTGAGTGTGGAGGACATATGCACCACACCCCTTTTAGAAGGGAAGTTATAGTAATTTGTTCTGGGAATGTCATTTTCGAGTCTTGAGACCTGAAAAACAGGCTCAGGGCTTAACAGGTTAACCAAAGGCCGGTCAGGGGCAGTGTGGTGGGTCGATGTTGTAGGGCGATAGGGCGTTTATCGATCGGGGCTCCACCCACTGTACCATAGAGCAGGGGTTCCCAACCCCCGGTCCGCGGACCGGTACCGGGCCGCGGAGGTGTTACTGCCGGGCCGCGAAATAGCTGTGAGTTTATCGTAATATTTGCAGAATTATAAATATATAAAAATATTTTATCATAATATTTTTTTCAAAAAGTGTTTAATTTTCGCACCTATGCCACCAGTCATATTATTTCATCCAGTAGCTAGTTCATCTTTCACCAGAAAACTGTTGAAAATGGCTTTTATGATGTCCCGAGGGATTCGGCGGCTCAGCCTGAGGTCTCAGCCTCTTGTGCGCACGAGCATGTTACCGGTGGGCCAAGTAGGAAGAGGAGCGCACAGGAGACAACCATTTGATTGCAGACTGTTATGTTTATGTGGGGAAATGGTGGTGCATACATTATTTGAGATATATTTCAAACTCGGACTTCATTTTAAGGACATGTCGGCCAGGGGTGTAGAGCTATTTGTTTAAGCACCGGATTGGCAAAACAGGAGAGTAAACCAGTCTGCCTTGATCTATGAATTAATGTCCGGGACTCTCACGGTATCTGCTGCCCGCAGCTGCTTTATAGAAGGAAACCCTCCTTCACTTCATGACATGGCTGCAGATGTATACTCGGTAAAGAGCTGTGCCTTTTTACGCACTGCCTTCGCTGTGTTTAACTTAATCAGAACAGTTTAAGAGTGACTGCAGGCTGCTACGTGTTAACCACACACACATCTACACACATCGAACTGCCCGATTACTCCCCCTTTTATTAGTTTTATGAAGGAGATGTCCAGTCAGTCACCAAGGCGCATGATGTGTGTGTGTATGTGCTCTGCTCAGCTCAGCTCTGTGTGTTCGGTGTGTTTGTGTCTGTCCGACACCGGCATATATGCGGCTGTTCCCAAAATAAATTAGTTTAATCTTAATCTCGATGTAGTGCTAAATGCTGTCGGGAGTGCACCGGAACGAACGACACTATCATAATATCTTCTGAAAACAAATGCCAGTGTCTCACTCACACACACACACACACACACACACACACACACACACACACACACACACACACACACACACACACACACACACACACACACACACACACACACACACACACACACACACACACACACACACACACACACACACACACACACACACACACACACACACACACACACACACACACACACACACACACACACACACACCCTTCATAATGCGCCTTCTCCTCGTTTTCCCAGCATTTACTGGATTATCCGTAAATCATACAAACAAAACCAAAACGTTGATTTATCTGTTTTCCCGTTTTGGTTTAAAAACTGAATAACGTGGTTTTTTGGTTTTCCGAAAAACCAAAAAACAACACCGGTTCTTTTTTAAACTTTGTTAATATGTTTTGGATGCATATTGTTCTAGTATTTGTTCAGGCTGTTACATACAATTAGCCTCTGTTGCTACCTGCTGGTGGTGAGTAAATATTAAAATCAGTTAAAATTGACAACCGGTCCGCGATTTTTTTTTAATGTATCTACCGGTCCTTGGCACAATAAAGGTTGGGAACCCCTGCCATAGAGTACAGTAGAGGGCTGAGCCTGTGTGAGATAGAACGGGGGGTTACGTATTGTAACCCTAGTTCTATAAGCACAAGCGGAGCCCTCTACCTAGGGGCCCTGTCTTTCCTATGCCGCTCGCTGAAGAGGGTGTAGGGTGACAGTCAGGAGGTGTAGCGGCCTTATATGCGCGTGCATTCAGGTAGGCGCGCCATGATTGGCTCGCTAAGTTTATTCGCTCGCGTATCATTGATGAGAGTAGTACCCATAGAGTCCAGTAGAGGGCACCGCCTGTGCTTATAGAACTAGGGTTACAATACATAACCCCCCGTTTCAAGCGGTCGTTGAAATCCACGGAGTTTGTCCCGGGCCCGTTGCTGGTACTGCGCTCTGTCTCCGTGCTGTGTGTTTTTCGCCCTTTCCCAGCCGGAGCTCAGCCGCATCGCTCGCCTTCAGGTGTCGGTGGAATCCGGAATCCCTTTGCTCGTAAATCCTCAGCGGCCTGGTCCGCACTCTCATATGTGACTGTCCCCGAGTCCAAAAAAACACGCATCTCCACACGTGTGGAATCTGACTCCCTCCTCTTTCAGCACCTTTTTAATCGGCAGATATTCTTTCCTTTTATCCATCACACCTGTTGCGTAGTCGTGGTCGAAAAACACGCTGTTCCCGTCTACGGTGATGCTATTTCTCTACGCCGCACGGATAATCTCCTCTTTAGTGGTATATTTCAGAAACCTCACAACCGTGGATCTCGGGGTGGCAGTCTCAGCAGGTTTGGGACCGAGAGTTCTATGTGCGCGCGCGATACCCAGGTCGTTCAGGCCGGTACTCTCGCTCAGTTCAGTTTCAAGATTCTCAACAAAACGAACCATTGAGGTCCCTTCCGCTCCTTCCTTGATACCATAGATCCGAATGTTATTGCGACGCGAGTGTCCTTCAAGTTCGGTGAGTTTTGATTTGAGTTGGAGCTGGGTATCTGCAGCTGGGTTATAACCTTGTTTGCTTCCAAATCATACGTTTCCACCTCTCCGATGCGCCGCTTGGCTTCTTCGAGTCGCTGCGAAATAGCTTCAATTTTCCTCGTAGCTTCCTCCATCTTCTGGTTAATGTCTGTCCTCATTTCACCTAGTTTAGGGGGAAACTTCACAGGTTTGGTAACGATGCAGCCATCAACGCATCCAACCGTATTATGGGGTGTCATCAAATGCCGTTGCCATGGCGACAGACCACTCGCCATGAAGTCGCTGTAAGTCCAATGGACACGGTCCGATCGTCCTCCAAACTTCGCTTGTATATCACCGGTACAGCCCTCAACAGCTCTACGTCAATTATGGGGTTTCTTCAAATGCCGTTGCCATGGTAACACAAGGCTCGCCATTAAACACGGTTTTCTCATAACTTCAGTGAAAATGCTCCAAACAGCCCAAAACTTCACAGGTTTGGTAACGATGCAGCCATCCACACATCTAAGCGTATTATGGGATGTCATCAAATGCCGTTGGCATGGCGACAGATCACTCACCATCAAGTTAGTTCAAAAGTTTGCAGTTCAAATATTCTGCCGCTTTTCCAAGCCTTTTTACTTTCTTTTTTTCTCTCATCACACATTCAAGTCCCCAGTGTTCATGTATCATTTCAATCTAAATTCTTCACTTTCTTCTTACACATTACATTTCAGCATAGCAGTTTAGCGTCAGATTTTCAGCATAAAGCATTCCCACTAGCAATTTCTTCAGGAATTGCATTCTCTAGTTGTTTTTTAATATCCTGTTGAAAACTGCTCTGGAATTCTGACAGTTGTATGGAGATATTGTTTTTAAATTCAGACATGGCTTTGGTCATGGTTTCGTTTATGGCGTCATGGATGGAGGCTAACAACGCCATTTCTCCTAGCATAGTCTTAGCCTCGTGGCCGCAGCTTGCATCTTCCATGTCCATCTTTTTGGTTCTTAAGGCCATTCCAAGGTTATTTTCTTCCCCCCCTGACATTATTATGTGTTGATAAACACTTTCAAATTAAATCTCCTAAATGATAGGGGGGTATTTGGTAGTCCAGTCGGGAGCTAATTTGTTATTCTGCCATCCTCACGGTCGCGCCACCGGAAGTCTAATGAAGAACATTTTAATGTCTTGAGATTTGGCTTAGAAGTGATTGTATGTTACAAAAAGGGTCGATGAAATAACTAGGAATTAAATAAGATGGCTAGAGTCACAAAAATGTATCCTTAAGTGCTTTTATTCACAGCCAAAACACTGAAAAAACAAAGTAACAAGGATCTACAGTCCAAAATAGAAAGCAAAACAAACCTTAAAGCTCCCATGTCATGCTTTTCCGGTTATTACCCGTCCCCTTGTGTGTTATGAAGGTTTTTATGCATGTAAACGGTGTGCAGAGTCAAAACCCTCAAAGTACACCCTGTAGCGAGTAAAACTCTAACACAGAAAATACCTCCCCAAAACGCCTCGTTGGAGATACGTCACTGCCCATTTGAGTCTTCCATTTCGTTCCGGGTACGGCATGATGTCAAGCGGTACCCGGAACGAAATGGACCAATCCCGAAGAGCCGTTACGTTACGTCCGCGGAGCCGTTACGTTAAGCCCCCGCTGATTGGTCCAAATTGACCGATCCACGGACTTCCTCACACACACATCTGTGTGCAGGGAGCAGCTGATTTCTCCTCCCTGGCTGCAGGCTGATAACAGACAGTTGGGATCGCGGCGAAATTCTCTCTGCAGACCCATTCTCACAGCGTTTATCAACCTTTTTCTTACTCAATATCAAGCCACACTTATTGTTTTTACTTCGGATGTGAGTTTGTGTGTGCTCAGGATGAGTTTGGCTGTGTTTCGCTATGTATCCTAAACAAGGAAGCAACACCTCCACGGAGCTCAGCGCGATTCACAACGTCCCGACCAATCAGAGCACACTGCGCTCACAGGGAGGGTGGGGGCTGGAGCTTTTGGAGCTACAACGAGCCGTTAAAGGCAGAGAGTGAAATTCAGTGAATACAAGTAGTTTACAGAGATGCTGTATGAGAAACCAATGTGAGTTTGGAAAAATGCACAGTATAAATCTATTTTAGTATACCTCAACAATGGAATTATGATCAGTGGAAATGGCCATGACACCTCTCCTTTAATATATATACAGTAGTGATGTTACGTATTGCGCCGAGGCTTCGGAGCGTGTGTCGAGTAATCCCTGAAGCTTTTTGTGAAGCATGTATCGAGGCTTGTATCGTTTTGGGCCAGTGACGTCATCGATGACAAACGAAGCCTCGCTGCCTGTCGATACCACGTGACTGCTTCAGGAAGCGATTCAGATCGGTTGAACCACAACGCTCATAATACCCATGGATGTATAATAAGAACAATATTACCCCTCCTGTACCCGGGCCCGGTGGTGACACGATGGAATTAAAAGAGCTCAGATATAGACCACCACTTATATAGAGGTCGGAACATGTCATAAGTATAAATGAATAAAAGCATAAATAAATGTAGGAACATGAATAAATACAGGAATAAATACGATGGAGTGTTTTCGGGGAGATTCAGTGCGTGGGCTGTGGCTCAGCTGGAAAGCAGTTGACTCACGACCGCAGGGTCCCTGGTTCAACGGCTGAACAATACGTCTTTTGTTGTTGTTTATAAAAGCTACAGCTAAATGAGATAATGTAGTTAATAAATGTATTCTTTGATATGGTTTAGCCTTTCTCAGGCTACAACATGGTTACGTTTATGAATATTATTAAGGAATACAAATCCATCTTTGCAATGTTTACCAGCCTCCTTAGGCTTTTCAATCACAATCATTCAACTGGAATAAATACAATATTGTTAACATGAACATATGATTTAATGTTTGTTGTTTAGAGTTATTCTAACCCCTAGATTCCACCGGGTCCGTCTGCGCCGCGTTGCGGTTTTGGTCCGGCCTCCTCCGGCGTCATACCCTACCAGGCGCGTTTCAGAAGTGGAGCGTCTTGCCTGCCGGCTCGCAGTTTTTGTTGATTTGGGCATATTTCCTGGACAGGCTACTTTGTAAAGACAAAGTTAATAATAACTGTAATATTCCAGTTATAAACGACATGAATCACAGATGTGTTGCTGTATTTTAGTGGTAAAAAAATGCATTCATCATCATAATTATTCTATATATATCATTTACACAGTGCCTGTAAACCGGAGGAGAACGCTGGCATATATCTATATATATATGCTCTGAAGGTTCCACTTCCTGCCTGCCCGACCTTACGTTACGGCTGCGCCGCGACAAAAATAGGATTCAATCCTAATTTTAGAAGAGCCCTGCGCCGAGCCGCTTCTGGGACGCTTCTGAGCCGTAACGCGCCGCGTGTGGTGGAATAGCACCCATTGACTAGAATGGCCGCGATCGCCGTGAGCACCGCGGCGCAGCCGTAACGCGCCCGTAACGCGCCCGTAACGCGCCGCAGACGGACCCGGTGGAATCTAGGGGTAAGGCTTTACTCATTGGGAACTCGGTATGAGATAGAGCACACTGTTGAGATGTCCAATCTGCCTGTTTTACACACTTTGACCAACAGGGGGGTTTGTGTTCAAATGAAGCCCATGATGAAGTCTCATGAGATGAACCCTTTTGCGAACCAATTGGCTGGAAAGCTTCAAAGCTTCAGAAGGCTTCATCTCGCCATCACTAATATACAGGTCAAAGAAATATAAACTGGTACCTCTCTGCTCTACAGCCACTGTCAGACTAAACCCCAAATCACTTGTGGCCATAGTTTTATATATGTTAAGCCCCTCCCCATAGGACAATCAACTATTTATACACTTAATTACTGGTATTCTTATCATCTACAAACGTATTCAAAATGTAGTTCAAACTAACTAAACACAATAAATCAAATAGGTCAACATATTCTACATTTCTGACCACAGAAGCCTTAAACAATAACACTTTTAACACTTGGAAGAAAATTGTCACCCGTGCCCATGCACTACATGGTATGCTCCAATTGAGCACAGGTGTTTCCACTGATTGAGCCTCTACTTAAGGCTGCAGTTTTCTGTTGCTCTGTTTGGACTTCACAACCTTGAACGAGAGGGTAAGCAGGTTACTTTGGCACAGCATTGTTATGTACGACTTAAAATAAAGCTATCTTGAACAAATAATGACTTGGGTTTTATTTTACCAATGTCCAGCAAAGTTAATAATGTGTTTCCCCCAGTGTGCCTTTTACCATGCCCCTATGCCAACTGTGATGAAGGCGTTTTATTCACAGTGGCTTAGTAAGATTTAAAGATACAGAGCACACTTGTTCACGTGTACATGTGTCTTGGCAGTATCACATGTCTGTCTGCAGTCAGACCAGCTGTGCACAGGAAATGAGGGATCACAAAATCGGAAAACAACAGATTCAGCCAGCTTCCAAACAAGGTTGAATAAAATATGTTTCAAGGCAATTGTGTCCAACATTTTCACCTGTAGTTAAGTAATGTGTCCTTATTCATCAAAATAGCTGCAATCCTCATTACTAATGATTAGCTCACTATTTAGCTTCCTTCTATTGATTAAAACACAACCACCAGACAAAAGCGGTCAATGTTTATTTAATCAGCAAGGATGCACACAGAGAAAAATCTTTATCTGCCGTATTTCTACTGTTCACTGCTGCTGACTCCCAAATGCAGAGACTGGTTGTAATTGAAAGTGAATTTATTTGATGTGGGTCGCTGTGATTAGATAAGGAACACCCACTACACTGGGGAAATATTTAGACACATTTAAACATAGGAACTAAACACACACACAATCTACTGCTGCTATGCTATTTCTTCACACACACACACACACACACACACACACACACACACACACACACACACACACACACACACACACACGTTCTGCGAGTCACGGAGCTTTTTCATCCACATTGCTGAAAATGACTTCCACATGTACACACCTTGTTATGGAAGCCCTGAGGGACTTTTTGTAAAACTTATTTTGGCCAAAGTGCACCACTATCTCCTGTTCTAAGTAAGACTATATTTGTGTAATAGGTGATTCAAACCTTGCTCTTCCACCTCTTTTGACCTGAAATGATTATGATTTTGGATATTACAAAATACAACACTTAGAAAATGTTTAAAGTTCATTTAGATTGAAAGACTTGAATTAGCTGTAGCCAGACCAACCTATTGAACAGTGTGTTGTAAGGCACTCCACAAGCTCCACCAGTAATAGTGTATTGTAACACTACAATTACATCTGATGAAGGATAACATTACATTTGGACACGATGTTCAGTCGGAGAATGTTAAATTGTTAAATGTTTGACAGACGGATAGTTTTGAAAATTACTTATATCAGAAAAGTATTTTAAAATTATTTAAACTGCTTTGATGTCTCTAAAAAGTCGACAATTCTTCAAAAACACAATATTTATGATTGATGAAAGTGTTAGTTGGTCAGCTTTTACCCCAACACGACAGGAGGGTTAAACAATAACGTTAATACGAGCTTTAGTTAAACCGTGATCCCAGAATGCAACATGAATCAAGAGGCTTATCATCGTCAGCATATTATGACTCAAATAACCCATATGTTTTATACCTGTTCTTATAAAATAAATATGTACAGAGCAAGAATTCCATCACCACAGCTTAATCTCAACAACAGGCAAGCTGGCTCCTTTATGACTATATAATGGTTAAATGTCTATATAAACTGCATAGATCCTTGACTGTGCAAACATATTTCTGAAACGTTTATCCTTTTAATGTGAAAAATCTGTGCAGGAAGCATTGAGCATCATTTGTAGCTTTAGCACGGCAAAGATTGTCTGTGAAACATGGTCTCGTCAGCTTTTGTTTTAGGAGACTTACTCCTGCAAACAGGGTTCGAGTTATGTGGGAGCCAATGGGAGCTGAGCTCCCATAAGGAGGGGTCTGAGCTCCCACGGACGCAGTGAAATCATACATCTGTGGGGGTCGCTAATACATTACCAACAACCATTATTTTAATCACAAATAATGCATGTGTCAATGTAATTAGTATTATTGAAAATAAAAACATGTTTTCCAAAAGAACAACGCATCTCTTGAATAACAATATGCCTGCACTGCACCTCTTGCACAATCTATGCCTGTGAGTGTGCTGCGCGAGCCGAGATCATGTGTGTGTGCGTAGTTTAACCTTTTCATACAGGGCCGTGGTAAGTAGGGGTGCTGAGGGTGCTTGCAGCACCCCCTGATGGAGGACAGGGAATCTGCACGTCCACAAGATTAAATGGAAATATAATACAAATATAATACCAAAAAATGTTTTCCATGTGCCCTGAGAGGCTCAGTGAGGTAAAGGACTCTGAGTGTTTAGATAGTTCACTTTAGTCTAAGTTATCACAGTGTGTCTCAAACGGTTTTATCACAATTTATGTAAACAAATATTTCCAAGGCACACCTTTATAATTATTAGGATAAATAAAAACAGGTTTGAAATCATTCCAATGTATACTATAGGACAGTAAACCAACAATATCCTTTAAAACTGGAGAGATTAAAAAATATGGATAAATAAATAAATAAATGTTAACTGGTAAAATAAGATATAAATGAACCAGCAAAAATCTTGCCTAGAGCAGCAAATTGGTCAGAACCGGCCCTGGTGTCATCCCCACAGCACCCCCCATTCGAAACATGTTCCCGCGGCTATGTACAACAATACGCCCAAGCTGCCCCTCCTTAAAAAAAATGACAGCTAGTATCTACCTCATTGTTTTGTTTTTAGAAAAACAAAAACTAGGTGTGTCTTGTTCTTGTTCTATCAGATGTTTAATGATTCAACATGTTTTTACACTTTCCTGTTTAGATTCTGCCTCGTGTTTGTTGTCATTGGGCCGTATGGAACAACATGTTCTATTCCAATGCTCAATTGCTCTAGGTCGGATTTCCTACTAACGTAATAGACACTTTGGACATTTATTAATCCTAGTAGATTGTCATCACTAGGCAAGGCGAGGCAAGTTTATTTATATAGCACCTTTCAACACAAAGCAATTCAAAGTGCTGTACACAAATATAAGACAATAAGATCTAACAACACTAACATGTGTAGTCAAATTTGTCTGAAAATGATTTAGAAATGTTGCTTCATTTGGATGGAATATATGCGAGGCGAAAATGTACCTCACTCTTAGTTTATGAAATCATCAACTCACTATATAAAAAAATGAAAATTGGCATCAACAGCA